>NW_008751669.1:3090616-3159172 GCF_000715545.1 Opisthorchis viverrini
TTTTTTCTCTTTCCCTGCTTGAGGTCTTTAACTGAACAAGATGGCTCTGGTGGAATTTCGAACAAAATTCTCCACTGCTCATCCAAATCGTAGCATTATTATTTTCCCAAATTTTTTTGTCAGGGGATTAAAAGGTTTTAGTGCGGGTCATAATTAATAACTTCGCGATGTACAAGGGTAGCTCAGTGGTTAGAGCGCTACCCTACTGACCAGAAGGTCTGTGGTTCGTAATTAACCTCTACCTCCTGACTTCCCCTGTCTGGGCTCTGGCAACCGGGCAGTATCTCAAATCCTCGTGTTTCCTTCGTGTGGCATGACAGCAACACCGAAAGGGTGCTAGAGGTGAATGATTGATTGATCGGTTTGATGCGCGAAGATATTCCCTCATAAGTGCGTATTCATGTGGATCTGCAAGTGCTGATTGTTTCGGTTATGGGTTTATCCATGACAGATGGAACCCGCCTCCTAACTCAAACCCTGATTTGGGTCTTCAAAACCCTACGGGTATCCTGACCACTCTGCTTATTCTCCTATCCCCAGTATTTTTGTAGTACCTATGGCGCGGTGGTGTGGTGCTGTCTGGGGTACAGTTGACCCACCACAAGTCTTCCATACAGTTGTTTTCAAGCGCATTTTCTTGTGCATTTCATCAGGCGTGACGTCCTTATGATTGAGACTAACCTCCTCAGTGTAGGCGGAAGGCATCCAACAGCTCTGCCTTAAGTCTGTAGTTTTTACTAAGCATATACTTTTTCTTACGACGCGTACATATCGTATGCTCCAGGTTCCCATTTGTTTTCTCTGTTCCCATGGTATTTAGCCGGTACTGCCAGACAGATGCCGATGTGGGCCAGGCGCATCTCACGTGAGTGCAATCGTTTGTCTTTACTGCCAATTTCAGTTAAATATCTGCGGAATACTTGGCCAAATTTGCAGATAAACTGAGTTTTGCTAATGACTGTTGATCTCAAAAATCGATTGGGAGCACAGAGCAGCCCTACTCTCGTTTCTATGCCAAGTTCGTCCATGGAATGAGGCACAAACTAGTTTTTTCGGGTGGTGCTTTACGCCTAAGCCTCAGGGAGGCACTGGATTCACCGAACAGACACTCCTCGGGGCTAGGGAATGATTCATATGGTTTATTCTTAGCCCTCTTTCTGTCCACAGGGATCTTGCAGCTTTCCGTTTCCATATGTAGTACTTCATGTTTACTGGGGCTATGAAAAAACGTAGCTAATTCAGTCGCTTTCGATAGGCTTTCAGGATGCTGAGGAGTGATACTCGCTGCATTCGGTTACTGATGAACTATGGGCGTGTTGATTATCGCATCAGCCGGTGAACCGGTCGATCCGCTCTCAGTTATTTGGTCATGTATATTGGTAACGTGGTGCGAACCATTCCAATCCATTGGTTGGTTTGGTTGCATAAGTAGGTGAAGTGACTTTTTAGCATACCCATTTCTTGCCGTTAGTGGAATAAAATACTCAACATTGTCAGCATCATGTTACTATTTGTGTAACAGTAGTTTATTCCGCGTTTGGTCACGGTACTTCTGAACGAGAATCGCCCGATGCAATTACGCCCACTGGTTAATCGCGATAATATTCAGGAAAACAAGTTTTCCTCTTCGTTTTGCTACCATGTGTGCGGGATCAAGAATTCTTATCTGTCAGCACAGGGATCAACAGCAGCGAGAAACAATTGAGATATTTCAGACAAATATCTCACCATTTTTGTGGAGGATAAAGGAAATAGTCTAAAACTGTATTTTTCGCAGTCCTAAGGGAGACAAAAGAATCAGCATGTTGAATTTTTCGAAGACCACAAATGCAGCACCGTTGGGGTCATCGGTCTAGTCACGCAATCATCGCCATTTCACGATCATGTGAAAGTAAACGCTGATGGCGGCATATGGTAAAAAAACAGACGACTTGTAAGTTCTTGACATATGGTGGTGCTTTTAGGACATACTCACCTGGAAGACATTCCTACAAGTGTCTTAAAATGCATCTAGCTGAGATTTTCGCGTTTGGGTCAGTCCACTTGCTTATACTTAAATTCAATGAGGAAAATAGCCGTTGTGACTGATTATGAACAAGGCTCAGTGCGCAACCATCGAGACCTTCATTATATTTGGGTAAAATCAGTTGTTGATAGGCCACGTGATTCGGGAAGTCTATGGATAAAACCACGATTATGTTTTGAGTTTCCTTGTGATTATCAACCATCCACCTGTTGAATGGAGGTGAAATAGCTCATACTCGTTGTCTCAGCGGCTGAGTCAAGACATGTGTCGCTACACGAAACCGCACAAATGACATTATATGAATGAATGAACAAGGTCCGCGCGATTTCTCCTTATGGAGGATCATGTGCTTAACCTTACACCAGCACCTCTTTGTTGAGTTACTGATTGATAACAGTGGCTTTTTTAATACCTACCGAGCGGCGTGCAATGTAGAGTAACTGTCATAAATAAGATAGCCCTTAAGTCATTCGCCCCTGTTTGTGCAAGTTTTCACGTAATATCATCCATTCTTGAAAGAAGTTCCTTCTCCTCTTGAGTGGTGATTTTTAAACGATTGTTTTCTCATAATGGTCATTTTATGTTCCTAATCCCACCTTATTTGGTTTTGCTCTTCGATATCGGCTGGAAAGAAACCAACTCCTCGTCCCCATTTTAATAACATTCTTGTTTTATTTCTGCTGCTTCTGGAGTTTTGTCCATCTCCTTAACTAATTGACCCTTTATTGTTATTCTAGCCATCACGACCCTCCTATTGTCGATGCGGATCACATTCAACAGTAACCCATGTAAGTACCATCCTTACAGATAGACCTACTCTTGATTGCACCAGAGAACACGAGCTAGCCTAAAATATCAGCTTCGGGGCCACAGTATCCATTACCATCTTGCACCAAATGGAATAAGCGTTGAGAAGAGATCCTGTCGAATAACTAAAACAGTAACACTGTTTGGGGTTTTCGTAGTGTTCTACCCAACCGTAGTCATGGGAGCAGCTGTCTTCTTCCTAATGAGGCTCACCAACGTTGCGGCACTCTGGTTCGAATCACAGACTAACGGCTTCTTTGAGACTCTACCTCGTATTAACTATGTTGGGTGATTGGATTCATCATCTCCGTAGGCTAAATCCCAACGCCTGAAATGCTGAAGTGCTTTAAGTAAGAGCGCGGCAATTGTCCCATGATTCGCAAACCAGCTACAACGGGGCTAATCAGAATAAACTGAGGCCCACATTAATAAAGCCTTAATAATTGATCTTTGGTGTTCGCGAAGCCTACTTACGGACTTTCGAAGGTTTTCCGTGCTCCATGGTGAGCTGCTTTGAATAGACACGACAATCCCGTCTATTCTGTTCATAGATATGTGCGTTCTTTGGAGTGTATCACGCCAGAAGGACAATCTGCCAAAGTTAGATGTGCATATACTCTGAAGGGCAAGCTCCAATTAACTTCTTGGATTCCCTAGCCTGCCTTGAGAGCAGGATCGGTGTTGTTAAGTTTTATCCCCGCGTTTATTCATTCAATAGAATGACAGATCTAAGAGACCGTCCAACCTATGCATGTTTTCACTGCTGAACATGGTCTGTATATCTGTATATCTGTTCAGTTGGGCAACTGCTATCATTTGCATAACCTTAAAAACATTTCCTTTGATAAAGGCGATGGATTAATTTGTTTTTCCCGGTTAGCCATCGATTGTACCGTGTAACTGCATTCAGAGCATTCCTTACACTCGGTAAGACTAAACATCAACGCACTAGGGGACACCTACCAACCCTGCTTATTGGTGTCAAGGTTTTGTGCTCTGGTCTTCCTAGCCCTTAGATTTCTGTGTTCTTTCGCCATCCCCTCCCCAATGGCGTCGTGTGCGTTAAATGACTGCGCGTCTGTGCAGCTGTGGGTGGATGTCGTAGAGAATTGGAAGAGTTGAAGGACTTCTTTTTTGTTGGAGATCATTTGTTATCTTAGAACAGTGGTATGGATTGTTTTTATCTTATGTATTATTTTTGTTTATCCACACGTTTCGCTAGGTCGCTCTCGGTTCATTGGGTTCACGTGCGAATCCACGATCCACATGGATCGTATTGCGTTCCAACATTAGGATTATCTAGCAGGCTGGGTTAAGTGCTAAATCTACACTGTTCAGCCGCATATTCACCAGCCCATCGAAAGCACACACGCATGCATGAACATGTCAGCACAAACAGATAACGCTTGGGGAACATGTATTAGTAATTCTTTACGCCATATCTTTGGCTTTGGCTTCTGTTTAAAGGATGGGCTTGCCGGAAGTCTTTTTACGGTCCCACTCCCGGCAGGTGTTGCTATTATAGTCTGTATCAGTTTCTAAGGCTTTTTATCTGTTTGGGCGCACTTGCTGGCCGTTCCGGGTTATTCATCCAAACACCTGCCTAGCATCGTGTAAAGATGTGATATCCCATCGAGAGCCTTTGCGCTTGACGATAGTATTGAATCGGTCGGATGATACAGATTTATCCACAGCTGAAAATCCCCATCGTCATTCTTACTCTCAGCTGCCGAGAAATGTCGTGAAATCTAACAAAATGCATTGACAATGATTACTGTGCCGCCTTCTACGCGATAAACATCTGTTCGGGTGTCTTCTGTTTGTGAACACTAATCTGAGTACCATCTTTCACTCAGTTTATCTTGTTTTTTTTACAGCCACCAGCATTTCCCAAGGATGAGCTAGTGGTTATTTGTTGTGGCAAAGTTTTCCGAAGTTGGGATCTGCTCCACGAGGGTAAGTGATCACTTGTTTAGACCGAGTGACTCGTTCAACCAAAGTGTCACCAGGCACGACTCGCCTTTTAACAAACTGCCTTGTGCATATTTTCTCATGTGGGCTTCTTACAATGGCCACACGGCGGCTGCTTTCAATTGACACCTTCTGCCACCTAACCGCAATATCTTTCTCCATCACTGTCAATTTCGCTTGCATCAATAGTCGAAATATTTTTTTCCAGCACTTTCAAATTCCGTAATAGAAGAATGGAAACTCGAGTGGAAGGTAGAAGGTGCTTGTTACATTGTCCAAATTATAAAACTATATAGGACAAATAATATCAAGCATCCCGTCCTGCTCCACTTTTTCAAGAGAATGATTTCCCGTCCCTCACCAGACGCGTCTCCAAGTTGATAAGTAGTACCACTTTGAGTTTCGAACGCCTGTTGTTTTCTACATTGATTCTCTGTTGGCAAAGGTAAATGCCACACAGAAACGGATTGTTGCTATTCTATACAGGTGGTTCAAATGCTCGGCCTAACTGCTTTCAACTCTTGTTCAGGTTGGCTGGCTGATAAACACAACAAAAGTTTCAGTGTTTAGTGCCTGCGTCAAGTCAAATTGGGTGAAAGTCTGGTAAATTCGTTGTTATTATTACCGCTTCGTCCGTCTAGTACTGATCATCGACTTTGTTATCAAATTGCGTCGTCTGACATCTTTGGATATGGCAACTATTCATACGATAGTAGATAGTTGGGTATCTTCTATGGATCCGCGTGCCTAAAAAGCCGATCTTTATGTGCTCACTCGTGCGTGCGTTTGACGTCCAGAAATTACGGTGAAGTGACTTTTATCTTTGGTAGCTACCAAGGACGCCCTTTCGGGAAGATTTACTGATACCACTGTCTATAACCTTTTTTATCTCCTAATCGAAACGCATGCCCTCAACTAAGGATGACCGGATTTTCAGAAACTAATACTTTTCCCATTGGCTACCAAGACATAACATAACTAATGGTCTTTAACATCTAACCTCCTAAATGTCCCCTTTTTGCTGCCATGAGCAACAAAAAAATGGGTGTACTGTGCGCAGTTGCTTAGTGTGCCAAATAGTGATGTCATAAAATGCTCGTTCGCTTACCAGAGACTTTGTTCTTTAAGCCACCATTTCAATAGCTTGAACTAGTAGCTACAATATGTGAGTTTCTACTTTCGAACCGCTGTTGTTTTCACTTTACGGTATTATCTCTTCCTCACAAGGTTTTCGATCAGTGTTCGACGAGGATACGATACCCTTCTTACAGTGGCGAGGAACTCTGAAGCTTGTCAAACTGAATACCACAGCCGGTTACGGGGCTGCGCGTCTGGTTGCTCGGTTGAACGCTGGTATTGCGCTCCCGATTCCTGCAGATGCAACTGTACCGCTGGACACAATAGCAATTGATTGTTCTGAACTCAGATGGTCTTCTGCCAGGCATTCTCTCAAACAATTCCAATAGGATTTTGTTGCAGTTTGTTATTTTTTTCGGCTTTTGATTCGAATCCCGTTTCTGTGACGTTCTCGCAATTTCATTGTCATTTTTTATTGTTTGTTCTTTGAATTATTTTGTTGGCATCGTTCAATACCGGTTATTTTTTGGGCCAGCCTCTGGCTACCATATATTTAATTCTGCCGACTAGTACTTTATCACTGATTCAGGACTGGAAAGGGATCGGCAGTATTTTATCATTTTGAGTGCCTGTAGGGATGGTAGTGGCAAAACGTCCAATGTGCTTGTTTTATTCAATTCCAATGATGATTTTGTGAATGGTTCGTCCACATCTCTCTCGGTAAATGAGGAACGTGATTTAAATGGTGTGGAGATTGGCCGAACATCCCTACTACTTGGAGTGTCACCCTTGTCTGACGGCACGTCCAGCGTTCATTTTGCCGATTAGATCTTGGGTCCTTTCGACTTACAGTCCTCCTCCTTTGGATGGAATCTCTCCGTAGAGTGCCTTTCAGGTGGTACCCTTGAACCCCATCTTAAAAGTAAACCTGATCTAGCTTTGATCAACACATCTGAGTGCTATCTCCGGGGACAATATACCCGCATGGCATAAAGGTTCTAATTCAGCTCACCTGTTGACTACATTGGCTTTCTCGACAGCGACACTGCGGACGAGCTGCTACATCCCACTCTAGATTTTTCTTGTTGCAAGCACAGGCACATCAGTCGCTCGTTCCTAGATCCAACGATGCGTCTAATACCGGGGTCAAGCTCAGAACTCTTATCAATGTAGCTGTAAATATTGATATTAGGGTTCATGTAGAATAAAAATTCGTTATTTATAAGGTATATGTCTGTTTCGTGGTCATCTGGTCAACATCAGCATTTTGGAATAGCTTTGTTTAAAAATAGTACTCTAGACACCTGTACATTTTCGAATTACAGTAGCTAGATATCTCTCCTGTAGAATGTACTTCCATATCCGTTTGTATGCAGTATAGTGTGTAGTTTACAACGCGTGCTGTGTGATTATTCCTTCAGTTTGTAAACTGCATCAACAACCCGCAATCTGAGTCAGAACATAATGGATCTATACCCGTTTGCTTAGCATTGGTTGCTTGCCACTGGTTTGTCTTCGGAGCATGCATGAACTCAATGATTCCGCACAGTCGACTTCCTTGTTTTGGGGACGCTGCGATTTACTCACTAGAACTTAGTCTTTGGTGCTGGTTTGGTGTACCGTTTGACGGCCCCATTGTCTCGTTTCTGGGATTGCCACGGCGAACTGTTACCCACGGTCATTGTGCCATAAACAAGCTAATATTTAACCGATTGTAATCTGGAAGCATGACTAGCTGACGCTCCAATTGATCGAGAGCGCTGGATTCAAGGTAGCATTCCTACCGCCGCGGGCCAGGCTATTCGTTCACTGCAGCCCTTAACCTTGTCTTAATCCTGTCTCTCATGTTTACTCCTCCGAACCCGTACGATTAACTTCCCTGCTTATATTGACTCACTCACTAGTGAAGACCGCTGGTGATACAGCTCTACATCGAAGCAAATCCCGGATATCGCCTCAACGGAACACAGACAGCTTTTGCGTTGCCCACTCAGTTGAAGGACCTTGTAGTCGAGGCTCGCTTCAACTCCCCATTTGCAACCATATGAGGTTAAAATATCCTATAAATACAAAGGGTTACCAACTGCACTCATGTAAGACCGAAGCTTGGGTTTACGCCCAAGACTACGCCTGTCTGATGATTCATAAGCAATTCTACCCCGAGTGGATTGTCGAAGAAGTCTAATAGGCCCCGCCATATTTCTCTGGAAATGTCGCCTAAAAGCCCCAAGTATAGGTTTCCTGACGATGTCATCCAAGTGTACCCAATCTGTCAAACTCCAGACAGGGCAACTTATTTTAATTGCAATCGGTTTTATCGCAAAGGAAAGTAGTCGGTGCTTCAGATACCTAGTGTTCTTACTCGCGTTCTCTTGGTAAATGAAAATAGTCGTTCACCTGTAACATACTTTCAGCGTCTTCCTGCCATCCTACTCGAAGAAAGTACGAGGGCTGAGATACCTCCAGGTTGCTCAAGCCTAGACAGGGTCTAGATGCCAGAGTTTTGAACCGTGCAGTGTTCTTACTCGCGTTCTCTTGGTAAATGAAAATAGTCGTTCACCTGTAACATACTTTCAGCGTCTTCCTGCCATCCTACTCGAAGAAAGTACGAGGGCTGAGATACCTCCAGGTTGCTCAAGCCTAGACAGGGTCTAGATGCCAGAGTTAGGTTTGAACCGTGCATATTCCGGTCGATCGGTTCGGATTTCCACCACGTAGCTTTGTTGAACCCATTCTCTTGGTCAGTATGCAGTTCAGTGGAATTTGCCTCTGGCCGTACGGTGCCAAATAATTGTAGGCCCAAATACAGCTGAGTTTCGTTACTTTCATTTTAGCACAAAGTTGATGAGTGGACAATCAGTGATGACATCACTGTGGAACTTCGGAAATCACTATTCCTCCGTCATAAGCGAATAGGTTTTAACAAAACAGATTGAAGTAGTTCTGTTTCGAACATTGATGTTAACCCCCGTACAGTCTTGCTGGCACGAAATTTTTACCGAAGTGCCGTGCATGATACTCTCGTGGGCTCCTGAAGTCAGCACTTGATAAATCGTCCCAACACTCATTCAGTGTGCTTCATAGTGCCACCTTGATCCACTACACTTGAAGTTCGATTAGGAAGATTTAGTAGCTCGTGTACAGGAAGTACGGAGGGACCCTTCCAAGCACATACTGCCCAGCGTCAACATGGGGTCCAGACTTTCTTGGAGGATTTCGCGTTTACTGATCGCAAAACATGTCTATCGTATACTTGGTATATTTAATTCCAAAACTGTCAAGAACTTCGCACCTCCAGCGACGGACTTTGCACTTCGTTGGGAATTCTAATAATCCAATAAGCGCATTGTGCTTCCTCAAGGCTGTGCACGTATACGTATCTGCGCAGGGCACGCAAACGATTGCGTGTGAAGCTAACGCTGCTCCTCTCGGGCTCGTGTGTGACAGACAGGAGCTCTATCCTCCAGTTGCGCGGGCACGACGAGGCGCCAGTTTAATTGAGTCGGACGATTGAAATCGCATTACATATCGGCTTGTCTTCGGGGTTTGACGCAAAGAGAATGCAACTACTGAGAACAGCCGCCTGCCCTTGGCAAACTCCAGGTCGCCAACCGAAAGGTCTACAGCGTCCGGTGTCTTGTGTGTCAGCCCAATGACATTGGAGAGAAAGAAACCTGACGTTCGGGTCGCATGTGATCTCGACAGTATGAGTTGTGCAATCCTGTCGATCGCCATGTCAGGTTTTACTGTCAGTTGAGCTGCAACACTTCACCAATGAAGGTGGTTGTTTCACTGGAAACAAATGCCTGTGTATGTATGTGAACTTCTAGGTTCTTTTGAGACGTCAGGCGTGGTTCGCCAGTCTCAAGGAATAAGTAACAATCGTTAAAACTGATCAGGACGCAGAATTTTGATTGAAGTTCGGTAGATGATTGGTTCTTTTCAGCGAGTAATGCATTTCATTAGATAATGCAAGGTGTGAGAAATCTAACGACGTTATATGTCACTCTGTCTTCGGTCTGCGTGTTGGTACCATGTGAGCCAGAATATGGTCGTTTATTGGAAATGGGGCACCAAGTAAAGTGCCGCAACAGCTTTTCTACCTCTCGACTCAGTACTGGGAGCACACCGCTTTCAATCAGAACAAAGATTCTGACCACTGCGGCATAAGGATTCTCTAGCTTGAACCTTATACTCAAAATAATTCAACCAGCGCTCGCGTGGCTGGTTGGTCAGTTGATAAAATCACGTGGCTTTCGTAGTCCGTGTTAGTTTTTAAGAAATACAAGTTGACATTTGACCACTGAATATTGTCGCATGATAGCATCATGTCTCGTACATTTCTGAATTTGGCTAAAAAGTACCCTTCACTCGATCTTTTTTCTGAAAAGTACAACAAGAAGTTGTGATCGATTGAGTGCGATCATTCTTGTCCGATTCTACGGCAAGGATATGCGTTTCTGGAGCGTGAACACTGGTTGTTACCACAGAGTTAGCAGAAAGGCTCTGGTAATGGTTAATGCTAGCACACTAGAACGAATGAAATCACGGCGAAACTTGCCAGGATTGGTTGTAACACCTAGACCTGTTTTTATTTGATAGCTAGCAGTGTCCAGTCGGGGCTGAGAGTATCATAGTATACAGATGTAAGCTCTGCCGATATGTTACCTTCCGTAATCCACCCAATCTCAGAGGATAGGACTGGACATCGATCGACGCGATTAACGACCAATGCTCCTTGTTGCGCAAGTTACCACTGACAAAATTAGGTGTTAACTGGTGTTTAGATTATCATCCACTCTCTGAATTGCACCCTGATCTAAAATATATATGAAGAGAACGGAGAGTTTCATCTTCCCGGATTCACGGCAACCAGTATGCAGAATGGCAGTGACCGGTTTATTTCGGTCGCCATCAGTCCTTTTACACAAACAGTAATACCCAAAGAAAAAACAAAAGGTTCTAACTGCGCGCAGTAGTAATTAGGAAGAATTCCATCTTAATTATGCAAGCGCAACAAACGCGTTTCTTCACAGAATAATGGAAGCTCAAAATCAGGGAGTTTTTGGATTCCAAAGTGAGGACAGCAACTTAGTGGGCAAATTCACGTATGGATGTTTCCGAATATCACTATCAATGCACAGGAGAAAATTCCTATGTCGCTAAACTCAACTCAATCTTCTCTAGACAGAAGGGAAGCCAACCGATAATTCGGGTACAAAGTCCAAGAAAATGCCTCTCGAGCATCAGACAATATGTGACTGCTCGTTCTGATGCATCCGTGCTCGGTGTTCTTCATGTGAACTCGCGTGACGAACTCGCCGAGTAATCTCCAGTCGAGATCGTTGCTCGTGATCCCCAGGTTTTACTAACACAGCGCGAATTCGAACACGTTTCCGTTAGTTGCTATTGTCGGTTCTTACCTTAGGGCTGACGGGATCCGTGAACCAGGCCATTATACTAGAAAGTAATCAGCAGATTTGGGAAGTTCATGTAAGGTAGAGCAAAGGATTGACAAAGGTTTACTTCTATATCTTCATAAAATTCTATGAAACAGTACAAAATTAACCAGTCCCATCCTAATGTAAAGAAATCCGCTGTTCCAGAGACTGCGCTCAATAAATATCCGCAAAATGGGCACGGTTGCGTGCCACATAACACATGTTGAAAGCAGAACAGGACTCAGTAGGCTAATAAGCCTAACATAATAGACAAGGAGGGTCCGGAAGTTATTTTTAGTGGCTCTGACTGCGCGCTTGTCATGTGCCCAGGCGATGAGATATTTTTGGAGCGATGCAACTCTCCTAAAGACCCGAGATAGACGTTCTCTATCAGGCAAGCTTTACTGTTGTTGAGGGATATCCTGCTAAGACTAACCAAACAACTTTTTAGCGTGGTAGCAACATCGGATGGATAGCAATATTCGGATGAAAAGATCCTGGCAAGCAGACATAATATTTCCCACAACGGTCTTCAGGTGGGGAAGAAAAGCACAACTGTAACCACGCAGTTATTGTTTTGAGTCCTGAAGACGTCAATAGACCTTGAGTCAAAGCATTCGTCATCCCGGTCCATTCGAGTTGATCATTGTGCAGGAAAACAGGTGATACATGTTACCATTCACGTGGCTGTCTCCGTGCTATCTTGACTTGGATGATTTCGTTTACTATCCACGTTTGTTCACTCCTAAATCACCATCTGCATATCCCTCAGCTTTGAATGAATACACAGCGGTCTCTGTGATCTGCAAACAGAGTTAAAAAAGAACAGGATAGCTTGAAGGCCACAATCAATGGTCTAACACTCATTCCAGTTTTTGCCGGAAAAGGCAGATAATCTGGTTGATCCTAATAATCATATTTACGAAGAAATTTTCTCGTCTTCAGTTAGACCCAGCATATTTATTTGAGTCTGCTTGCTACAACAAATTCGGGCCACATTTGGGCTTCGTCTAATTTGACAACGAGGCAAGTGTAGAATTTGATGAGGAGACAGGCAAGCTGAAGCACTAGATGTCTCAATTACCATTTAGCAAAATGTGGAAAGTAAAAAGAAAGTGGTTCAGTAGTTTGCAACAAGCTAGTGAACTGATGTGCGATGCGATCTTACACGTCAGTGACGGAAAATCACCCTGTAGTGAACTAGCCTGTAGCCTGACAGATAAGCGCCACAATGTTAACACCCCTCTCCGTGTACAGAGCGGGTTAAGCTACGCAATAAACCTACTAGAGTTTTTCATTAGTACAAGTTGTGCGAGCAAAGGTTTTGATTCGCTCATGGAGAATGTTTAATCATGTGCTCTAACAAATTATTATCACTTACATGTACACGTATTAAGTCCTTATGATGGGTGACAATAGGTTGTTAGTTTGGCGTGCTGACTTGTCCCTTCCAGGGTCGCAATCTTACCCTCAACAGATAAGTCTGAATGTGAGCGAACTTCGCGAACTTCTACTTTTGTCTGACACTCATGTGCCATGTTCGCTCTTGGGCCCTATCAGATTATTTGTTTCCGTACTGATTTAATCGGCAGCTCTACGTCGGCGAGATTGGTCTCACTTGAGTGCCACTGTTCCTTCATTAGTATGGAAAGACAAGACAGACAGTACAGACATCAGATATTGATGGGAGATCTGGTTGATGTTTGCGCTCTAGTGGCAGGGTCAAACTTTGGTTGGAATGAAAATGAAATTCACTAATGGGAGTTGAACTCAAAAAAGTGCTTGGGGCCAAAAGATAGTACGATCTTTGCTCTTCTGTCAGAATTGTTCCGGTAGCAAGGTAGCTGTTGTCGGTGAACGTTTTCACGTAAATCCTAATGAGGCACTGAGTGAGATTTAAGTAACCTTTCCCTCAACGTTAAGAATCACCTTGGGACTGGAAAACGGCTGTCCTTCTTTGTTTCTAGTTCTTTTTCCTCTTTTTCCAGAACTCTCGCAACTTTCGGATTCCACATGCAATTTACTGTGAATTCGAACAAACCTAGCGGAAGCTGCCGCACTTGAGAGTTGGCCAGCGCTGATGTACATTGTTAGTTTGATCTTTATCTGTTTGTATGTCTGTGCTCTGACGTTCCTTGAGTCAAATATTGATAGTCAGCATACCGATAACTGGGCTGCAGTCTTTGACCAAGCTTCACCACACAGAAGGCGCTTACTGCGAGAAGAAAATGGAAGCGGTAGGATTTTGAATATGGAAGGATCTCATCCCAGACAAAGCTTCGAAAGTGGTTTTGGAAGAATTGCGTCGGTTGTATTAAAGCCTAATCATAATAAGGACATTTTTTAGAGGTTGTGCTTTCTAAGTGAATGTCGAAACAACTCGGAGCTGCTCGGTATGCATCACGATATGCATTCTCCCATTCAGTCCTTTTGAGGCAAGTAAGTAAGGTAGTTTCAGCATGACAATCGAGTCCTTATTGGTCATTTGAGACTCAAGCATGAATGGACATGAACAAGGTGTTGCGCGTAAGAAATTCCAATACAGTCGTAACATATGAGTTTTGTGGCTAAGAATTGGGCTGATATTTTGTGGTCGTTGGCTTGTTCGCTGAGCTGGGCATTTGGATTGCAAACGCTTTATCACCAACCGAGGTGTAACATCATCAGTGGGTTATTGGAGAGCGTAGTAGTGCGTAGCGGTGGGTTAGTGGTTCTGCTGAAATTCGTCTGAGTGGCTCCATTGGTGACTATATTTCGAAAACACCATCACCCGTTTCATTCTTGAACTGCACACTGAACTAGCGGATTCGGCCAACGTATGACGTTAAAGTTGTTAGGAAAGATGGAGTGACTCGGGTATTATCTTCAAAAGGCAATTCTAATGCTCCCAATAATGGCTTTCTTTTTCGTTTTCCCCATACATCTGAAGCACTGTGCGGAACTACACAAACATCACGGTCAGTCGCTGTAGTTTCTCTGCTTCAAGCAGTCCAGACCTTGGCCGTAGCACTCATCTGCGCCATCTTTGTATCTAGTAGGCAGACTATGTAAATTTGTTCGTTTCCATTTCTTGTTTTTTTTCCACTCGTCACCCAACTCGTCGATATGTCAGGCGGCACTAACAAGGTTCACGTCAAAGAAGAAGTAATGAGAAGTCGCACTCAATGGTTCTATATCCCTCTGGGTTACAGGACACACCCGTCGTGCCAAAATCCGTAGTTGAGTGCTGATAAACTAAGGTTGTTTCTGTTGACCAGCTTGTTAGGAAAGACTGAACCGATCAGTGCGCACTCATTTGTTTCTGGGTGTATGCTGGATTACGTGGAGTAAACCATTCCGATCAAATGATTGGTTACACGATAAGGCGAAGTGACCTTTTAACGTACTCATTTCTCATCGTTGGGTATAATGAAAGGCGTAACATTAGATATGCATATGGTAACGATGTTTCCGAACGAGGATCGCTCGACGCAACCACATGTGCATGCACTCACGGAAAGCTTGATTCGATGCGCCCCAATGACGAGTGTCTTGAGCTCAGTTGGCACGTGGTGGAAGAGTGGATTTGACAGAACGTCATCTATCATTCACGCAACTGAGGTCGCGTGATCTGTTACAGTGCTACAAATGTACCTTGAGTGGCTGTACTGCTGCTAAGACAAGCAGGCTCATGGACCTTTATCCACAATTCATTTGCTCAATAATTTGACCTGCAGTTACCTGCAGCCGTAGAAACCGCACTGGACAAAACTAGAACCTTTCCACACCCTGTTGACAGTCAGTAATAATCAACAAGGTCTCTGTTGTGGTGTACAGATGAAGGCAGAATGGATTTTACCTTGTGCGTTAGTTTTGCTTATCCACATCGTTTGCCGGATTGTTTCCTCCGCGGTGTGCACATGGGACTCCACCACCACAGTCTTTGTAGTTGAATATTGCGTCAGTAGGATTATCTACCGAGAGCCACAAGTGGGCCACTCTGGCACATATTCATCGGGTCAGCAAATATGTGCACAGATTGGCTGATGCGGTATCGTGATTAGATAACCATTGAGGGGTAGGTATGAATTATTTTAGATACCGTATTTTCATGATTCTTTGCTTTCTTTTCAAAGCGTAGGGTGTGTCTGAAATTGTTGTTCATAGTTCCACCCATGTAGGATGTTTTTGTTATTATTATGGTTGTCCGTACCAGATAGACGAATGTTGTTATTGTCATGTTTGATCGTATTGGCTGGCCGTTCTGGACTGTTTGTTTGGTTGAGTGCCTTGCATTTTGCTGGTCAGCGGACGATAATCGTAGTTCTCACATGCCATTCTAGTGGGCCTTGTGCGTAGCGATCTCTGATACTTGAAATCAGCCTGATGAACCTAACTTCAGGTTTATCAGATTTTACGTGGTTACTACTAACTCCATCATGCGTCTAACCCTGAGTCATTCGGAAATTATGGTGATAGGAATTTGCCTGTAGCTTTCACGTACTCGGATCGTCTTCTTCGCGATCAGTGTCTGAAGAATATTGTGGGTCTCAGAAAATTCAATGGGTAATGAAGGAAACATTGTACCGGCACTCTGGCATCTGACAAATGTACTGTTTTGAGAAAGCACCAGCCAATTATCCTACAAAGGCCAGTGTAACCTCTGAAAGAGTTGTGTTGCATTTTTCTCTACGGCATTGGAGCCAAACAGATCTTCGGATGCTCGACTTGATTTTTTTCCCCTGGAGACCACAAAATTAACAAGTTTTCTATTGCTGATACACTTTCGTACGTAATGTGAAATGTAACACGAATATGTAATTCGTAAAACCACTTGAATAACACGTTTTGCTCAAATCAACCCACGTTTTCCATTGCAGTCATCATCAGTTCGTAATAATAAAGTGATAGTTACTTGTTGTCGCGAAGATTTCCGGAGTTGATGTCGTTCCGTGGGGGTAAGTGATCAGTTCCTTGTAACTAGTGGCTCGTTAAATTAAAATATCACTCAAACATATTGTCTTTGGATAACTTGCTTGATACAAAAGTACTTGTGAATAACCTCCATGTGGTGATGGAACTTTGGTTCTTTTCTCTCAAGACCTAATTTTTTCTCTTAGGACCCGGGTTATCGTAATGGTGTTCGTTCTGCCTGTATTGACTGTCGAGGTATTGACCCACAGTCAATATGATCAGCACTACATCATAGGTAGGAGATCTTCATCAATGTATGTTTCGATAGCATTGTTGAAGAGGAATGAAATTGTGGACATTTTTTTCAATTTGATCTGTTCTAAATCAGAATGTCGGTGGTCCTTATTAGGACCTTCCTCACTTAGAAACAAATAACTTCACCGCATTTTGGGTTCTTGCTGACAATTTGTTTGCCTTGCTTTTCATTTTGAAGAGAGAGAGAGACTAAAGGTCGTTGGACCTCACAACGGCAAGTGGTATGTTGGGACGTTGTTAGTGTTGGAATGTTTGTGAAGACCAGCTGGTGTGCTGGTCAGTGGTCGTAGTTTGTAATAGAATACATGCAATGTGTGAATGCCTACTGAGTGTCATCTCAGCAAAATTTGGTTTGTGGAGGCTATGTGGCAAACACAGATGGAATGGAATACCAAATTGACAGGTTGACTTCATTGTGGGCTTCTGAGCTTGTTACGTGACCATAGGGATGCGCGAAAGTTCATTCACAGTCAAATATCTGAAATGGATCTGTTTTAGGGGATTCGGTGTCTTAGTCGCACATTATGGGGGATCGCTCTGCGCGTTTTTCAAGTCGGACTCTGACTGCTTACGCATGTCTGCCGGAGGTCTTGCCTGTTCTTTTGGCGTGAAAATACCAATACTTTCATACAGAAAAGGACTGGGTGTGCACACTAACTGTGATATATTGCTGAATTGTCGCATACTATACGAACCACTGGATATTGAACTGGGGTTGGCTGAGTGCATCAAATGCATTTCTCGCCAGAAAAAGGACTTTATTTTTGAAAGGTTCACTCATACTTATTAGCGGGTTTAACCACCGTAATTTGAGATCCCCTAAACTCCAACAGAAAATAAACGTATCTGCCGGTAAAACGAATTTTCCCAACAGTGAGGAAGCATGGTAACACGATGGACACCAGCACAACCAGCGAGTCTGTAAAGTCAGCTTGGCAGCATAACCCCCAGATGAGATTGATAAGAGTGCGAAACCATCAGTCTTTTTCCAGGTCAAACGTTAAGAGCTGGTTTATAGTGCACACTATCACGTAAGAGGATTGGTCAACGAAGAGCTCGGTAACAAGAATTTGTGAACAACACTGCCAGCGAGCTGTACACCCCTGAACGTACCAGCTATCTTAGATTAGATCAGTGTAAAAGGTCTCGATTCCGCTCCTTTTGTAATATATGGTGATGTGGATTCTGGCCCCGGATGAACCCACTCTCGGTAACTCTGTGTAGTAGGAAATCCGTTTGATGCGACAAGGATAACTGGGTGTCTTACGATGGTAGTTTTTCTGTTATCTTCTCCCTTAATCTCGTTAATGTGTGCTGGACTCAACCAGAATATTAAATGTAGATTACGCCTAAGCATGAACGTTTTTTCTACAATAAAGCAAAATAGGCTACCTCATTTTACTCAGACTTCTCGTAGTGCAGATGTTCGTTTCTTGCAATTTATGGACGATGTTGGGAAGTGCTTATTGTAAGTGTAGATACTATTTTGGCAGACGCAAGATTTTCCGTAAAACTACCTGAATTCCATACTCCGAACACTGTTGACGTAAGTGCTCTGTCATTTGAAATTCCCTGCCAAATTCGGACCATTGATACGTTACCTAAATTGACACTTCTCGCCTTGTGACGTTGATTTGATTCTTCATCACAGTGTTAATGTTAGCCGTAACACCACATAACTCAATCGTCGTATTCCTAAAACTTATTGGTCACCTTTGGAAGCACATCCACCTGATCGGAGGAATTCGACGCCTTTTTAACATTTCTGTTAGCGTAGCTGCAATTGATAAGACCTTGTGCTGTGTGACACTAAGCTATGCGTGCCAGTTTGCCGCGATTTTTCTTCGCACAATGGGGAGGTGACGGCTGTAAACCAGCAACTGATACACTACGACTGTTCAGAGTCTTCCCTGTGACCATAGATTAACTTTATTTGGTTAACTGAGGTACGTATCCTAGAGGAAGACAAAAAGGCTACAGCGATTCTGGCGTTCACGCGGTTCGCTTACCTGCGTCAAAAAATATGAAGTTACTCATTCACTGGTATTACTGCCACGAATAAACTTGGGAGCACCTTCTTTGGCTGGGTTACATTAAAGAGAAGACCTGGGGGATAGGAACATTTCGGCTAGAATATAAACTACCAGATGCTTTCAGCAACATGCTGTCGTGTTACTTAAACTATGCCAACATTGAATTATACTGAATGCATAAGATCTAACCGCAGTATAGCTTAGCACTCCCGCAAAATGATCCACGTGGGTAAAAGATCTTTGCTTCTCCTGAGGAGTGGATCGTCTAGCCAGTGTGATGTTTAGGATCTAGTACCAGAGTACCAGGTCGTAGAAATGTTTTACACGGTGTCGGGGGTGTCTGAAGATATGTTTACGTCCAGAATTTTCCAAACTCTCCTTATATAGTAAAACTCTTATAATAAGTCCTGTTTCACAGTTTTGGCTTTGGCTTGGTCAGTAGATTCCGTCAAATTAACTTCGGGTTTGCTGCCTCCTACACTTTATGGGCGCATGGATGATGATTCGTGACAGGTGATGAATTGTTTGCGAGCAGTTTGCCAACCTTGATGAGCAGGTCAACAGCAACCCAATCGCAAATCAGTAAACCAAACTTTTGACATATTGTTGGCATTATTCTTTATCGGGGACATTAAGTAACTCCGTGATAATTGCGTATGGGGTGTACACGCAAAGATCTACGGTTAGCATCTAGTCATCTGTGCCCCAAGATATGGGTCACTTGGACGTGTGTTCAGTATTCCGGCACAAATTAATAACACAAGGCGGAGAAGTATTCTACGCTTAACCGCTTCCGAATTCACCTGTGCCCATGTAAAAACAGTTGTAGTGTTTGTAATGCACTACTCATAAGGTTGCTGAAAATTCGTGGACAGCCCACGACCGGATTCTCCCTTCTTGGGGCTCATCAGGTAGGCGCAGTTGCAATGTTTTTCCATTTCGATAAATATCAGGAAGGCCAGATTCCTGAAGCAACTTTAGAAGGCCCGGAACCTACTGCTCCACCAAAAACTCAACAGGAAAGCCGGCAAGCATCCAGGCCAATCAATCAATCAATCAATCAATTCAGCAAAACCTGATGAGTGTTCTTGCGCGCCACAGAAGCACGGCCGAATGTGATCAGCGTTCAGGCTTTTCACAGAGACACGATCGATGTTGATGGGTGTTCACTAACGCCTATCAGACAGCCTGCATCAATGTCAGAAAGTCCTCTTTAAATAGCGTGGGGCCGTTTTAATTTTTGCTCTCGCACCCGCTTTGTTGAAATATAGCTATTGTGTCCCCTTCTGTGAGTTTTTTTCTCAGGCATTAGGCACTGGAGCGGGTCAGCAGCAGATACCACAGATTGACGAATCGGCAGACATAACAATAAAACGTCAGCTTAATAAGGAAAGATGTCCATAACATTCTCATCGTCGATGGCTCATGAATGACACGACCCACGATAGTGTTGTCTTTTATTTTTTAACTGATTACAAACACATTCTCAGTATAGTCCTGGCTAGGTGTAAAATACCGCATTTATCCGTGAAATATTGAATATTGGGGTGGCCGGTCTCCTAAGACTCAAAGAAAATTTCACGATATCTTTATTAACAGCAGTGAGTACTGTGAAACTTTCTAACGAACATCTGAACATTTGTACTTGTCACTGAAGCCCGCGGACGCGTCTGTCCTTTATATTCGATCTGCTTATCAGAATGGCGTCAAGAGCTAAGCTGGTAAGTAATAAGCACTTATATGCTCATCTAGTATGTACATAACTAACAGTGCATGGTCGTTCAAATACCTTTTGTTTACTGGTCAACCGCATATGTGCCTTCTGAGATCAACAGTTTCAACAGCGCTTAAAGCTATCCTAGACCATGGCCTTGGTGATGACCTATGGCCCCATTCGCTAATTCGTGATTTTAATGTATAAACTCACTTAAGGGTGTATAACATGTTCTATTGGTCGAACAAACGAGCACAACTTTCTAATAACGGTTACCTGATATATTGACGACTGCTAATGAGACTCTCAGTGGCGGATTCCATTGTTATCTAACACCAGCTTCCGTAAAAAAATAGGCATACCTAACCATAAGTTCACACTTGTTGTATAGTCTCTCTTTGGCTACTCATCTCGTCTAAGGACCGTTTTGATTCGAGGTGAAATGCATTTCATCCCCCATCATGCCTCGTTGGATGATTGCTTTAGCCGCTTTTGCTGATATTCTTGACCCCAACAACGCCCTGGATGCTTTGGTCTGGTCTTGGGGGCAGGTTATTCAGTGCGAATGTGGGAAGGGAATACTTTCTGAATGAGACTATCACATTCATCGCAGGCCTATCAACCCTTGCACACTGGTAATTAAATCCTCAGGTTCTACGTTCTTCTTATCATAAGGGATTAAATGCTACTCTGAAACATCAGAAACCGTGAAACAGACTATTTATCCTCTACTGTAGAGTGAACTAGAAAGCCATTGCCCTGATTTCGAGTGTAGGCATATGGACAAATGAGGCGCTCATATTCCTGTCGTTTACTAGCAGATGTCTATATCAATTTATTCGGGAGATTTCTGAGTTTCTGCTGGTATGATTTTAAGGCCCGCAGAAACACTATCCAAGCTTAATGGCTTCCCATAGCCGCATTCTCATTACTCGTTGTGTCTGATTTAAGTGATCAGCGATTCTCATGGCTGTAAAAGTAAACAAACACGTATATTTGTAATGTACTACGCATAAGGTTGCTGAAAATCCATCGACAGCTCACGACCGGTTTCGCCCTTCTTGGGGCTCATCAGGTAGGCGCAGTCCCCGGGTTTCCGTCAACCTTATGTTCTACTTGAAACATGAGGCGGCCTGGTGCAGCACATTCAGTTGCCTGAGAACTTCAAAAGCATTGCACCATTTTTTCATTCCGAATCCACATGAAAATACTTCGATCGATAGGGTCTTCCTCTACCGTAGCGGTGTCGTCGCATCTTGAATATTCGTAACCCAAGGGTGAATGAGGCGGGATGCCTGCTATATCGTCCAAACTGCTTAATAGGGTAGATGATGTCGGGAGTGTGAGGAGATTTGGGATTTTTGTGGAGATTTCGTCCTGCAAGTGAAGCCAATCTATGCTGAAAAGCCGATAAGCACTGTACAAATGTTTCATCCTTATTGGGAATCATCAGCAGTGCGCATCTCACGAAACTCCGAAGAGTCTCGAACCCGCGACCTCCCGGCTAGTAGTTTGAACACTTAACCGTTCGGCCGCGAGTGGCTGATCAGCAGTGTGATTAAGTCGCACTTAAACAGTCAACATGCGCTATATCCTAAGTGCGAGTTAATCACACAGTTGATCAGGCACTCGTGGCCGAACGGTTAAGTGTTCAGTATAGATTGGCTTCACTTACGGGACGAAATCTCTACAGGGTAGATGATGTCAAGCAACCGCGTTACTCATTTTTCCTTTTTCTTCACGGCCTCCGAAATGAGCAGTGCTATTCTGTTTCCCAAAGAATGACATCATCTTGCATTATTTTGCTGTTCGGCTCTCTGTCGTTCAAGGTAATAGCCACACGGAAGCGTGTTGCTAGTACTGGTGTTGATATTGGAGGATTCTACACGTGTGAGTCAACTGTTAGGTCTAGCTGGGACCTCCTACATCTCTTGTTCTGGTTCGAACTGCAGACGCTTCAGTGGGTAGAACTGGCTTGTAATTAAATGACGTTAAAGAGCCTGATAGATCGCTTATCATTATTAACGTTCTCCATGGTTTCTGCCAAGCCAGTTCAATTTTAATTACGGTCCTTCCTACCAGACAGCGTTGTTTGTCGTCCTATGATATGCAGACGAATCATATTGTAGGTAGTAGATAGCTGGGTATCTCCTATGGATCAGGGCGCCCTCCAAAACATTGATTCTACGGCTGGTCCAGTACCGATGACATTCGAAATTTGATATCTTAAATGCTATAAGTGGTGCTGAAATCAGTATCAACAGAAATGTGTTTTCACTGCAGACGGTCATTCAGGAAGCTAAAAGCTTCTGATTGCATCTGTGTGATGTTCTATCGGTTCTCTTGCGGTATATTTTGCTTTAGTTTGATTGTGGTATGAATTGTCACTAATATTTCATACCGGTGATTTTAGGACCAACTTCAGTCCATCATAGATTTGATTCGCCGATGAGTGCCTTGTCACTGAATGAGGACTGGGATTGACCAAAATTCAGAGAGTATGTGGAGATGACCGTGGCAAAACTTACAATCTCTGTTATTTTTACCAGAAAAGGTTATTCAAATTTAGTCCTCTGCAGCATATATAAATGGAGGATTCTTCCACCTCTCTAGACAGAAAACAAACGTTACATCCACACGATATAAGTGCTCTAGTTCAGATTACTGAATGACAAAAGACAGCATGTTTAGGCTGTGATATGAGAATTTTATCACTCGTTTCCCCTTGTACGTGACAAAGCATCTAGAGGCATGGTATATCCAGAACTCATGTCAATGTTACTGAGAAATGCTGTACATATATGCATTGACGTACTGGACATAGGGACTTGTTTGAGGCTGCGTTGGCTATAATGGTATGTCGGAAAATACTTCATCAAATTTCACCCCTTAGGCACTCTGTAATTACAGAGGCTAACTCATTCTGGAAACAGGGTTGTGAAATGTGGAAGTTTTAAGACGGGGATACGTTTACATCACAGGCCGCGGTGATGGAAGTCACTTACCATCCCAGCATGAATAGAATAGAGGGTGTAGAGGTGACGAGTATACAGGGGCGTCTTTCGTTAAACCAAAGTATAACGTGAAGGTGTGCGGAATCATACGAAGTGGCAAGTGGCAAATAATCCAAACTAACCGTACTTCACGTTATCCTTCCAACGAACCAAACCACTTTAGCACTAGCCCATCCACACAGCGCAATAATCACCATAAAGGACGCTCAAGGGGGATCTCTACATGAATCGGAAGAACTAGACCGTAGACCCGGTCCAAGTTCATGTAAGTCACCACCTAGAAAGTTGGCCTTAGAACTTGCTAACCCAGACTAATAAATAAAATAAGTGACTGTAAGTAGGAAGCTATCTTGATAAGTGGTTGTTCTGCAGGAAAAACTCTACCACACACGTAACCTAGTCATTAGGCCTGACTACGTTTTATGTCAAAAGCGGGACGCTGCCGAGCAAGCCTTTCTTCCGTTTATTTGCACTGCAGCACTAGTGAGATAATATGAGTGAGTAGGATAGCTGGACATGAAAAGCGGTGTATTGTGAAGTTCACAAACCACTTTAGTTCAGACACGCTTTCTAGTTAATCTCCTGATTGTATGCTGCTTCAGTAGCTAATGTCGCTTTCAAGGCGTGTCATGGTAGACCTGCATCCATTTACTCGGCATTAGCAGGATTTGTTTGGAAACGGCCATTAACCCGTTGATTTCAAACAGTTGAAGACTAATGTGGTACTCCCAGCTTCGCTGTCTCGAACGGACCGTTTGGTACTGGTTTGTTCTCTCGTCTGGTAGTCGTATTTTCGATCTTTTGGGAAAATCACGGAAGCACAAAATGGACTAAACTAAGTGGTGCGCAAGCTAAGGTATGAAATATTGTGACAACAGAGACAAGAGTTCTTCTCAATACATCTTCAACCGGCTCTTATATAAACTAAGCAGTGATCCAGTCTAGATGAAATGGAAAACAGTAATATCCCAGTCGAAGAACTACGCCCAGGTTCTCAAGCTCTCATCTTGAAATCGTGTGTTACAAACATGTGGAAGGGGGTTACAGGATACGTAGTTGCGTGACGATAAATCGACGTGTTATTCTTTTGAGGGAACAGTGGTCGGTAATTCATTTTTGTTGCTTTGAATGCAAACGATTAACCGACTCTCGTTCTTTGTGGCGTTCTTTAGCCAACCTGGTATATGACGATAAGCTCCGCCCCACAATCTACTCAGCATTTTGATTTTAGCAGGTGCGCTAAAAACTGAAGTGTCGCATATCCCTGTCGTTCCTTCTGCCGGTCAAGAACTGATGTCTTCACACGTCCGCTTTGATAATGTTCTAATTCTCCACCCGATGTACAGGAGCTAGTAAACTAATCGCCGAGTTGCCTGGACTTTGTAGCTGGTCTTTATGGAATCATCTTAAAAGGGGATATCTATAAGAAGTATGCATCTTAACATTATGGTGAGTTTATGTCTTAACACCTCGCCTTGAATAACAGGTGGCGATGAAGTGCTTTCCGTCGTAATTAAGCTTTCAGCTCTCCATGTTTCTTTGAAAAACCTATCTAGAAAGTCATTGTCTTAAATTGTTAAGGATGAAATCAAATTCATCGGAGAAGGTGATACACAAAGCTTTCTTGCTCTGGCATAGGGACAATGTACTAAGTTTGTTTTCACCGTCAAAATAAGAAAAATGTGAAATGAGTGTGCTAACCAATCCAAGCTGGTGCTCCATAAACACGTCTCTACTCTCTCAGCACCACATAAAGAGAATACCCAAGGTCGGTAACCTTCTCTTATGTTCTGTTTCGCACATGAATCTTATAGCAGAGTTAATATCTGCAGAATGCTCAGTTAACTTTGCCTAGTTGCTAGTCAACAACATTCCTAGGGCGAAGATTCAAAGGTCCCATTTATCGGAGGTCCTCGTTCTCTATCTTTGCCATAGTTATATCAACAAGAACCGAGTTAACAGATGGTCGCCTAGCAAAGCCGTCTCGTTTGGGATATAGGATATCACTGAGCAGGAAATGTAGACTCGTTGTGTATGGTAAGTTAAATTTGACCTTGGACATTTGATATTGTTAGCTGGAACATTTTCAGCAGCCTACGACCAGCGTTGCCTTTGCTCGGGCTCATCCGGTAGGCGCGGCCTCCGAGCTTTCACCAACCTAATGCTCTACCTGAACTCATATTGTAGGCAGTTTGGAAATGCATTCAGTACAGGTTGATTTACCTCTGACATGAGACTCAATGAAAGCCTCGTATCAAAAGATTGATCAAGGCTGGTTTGAAGATCTTCCCTCCATATGGCCATGTGTTTCATACTATATTACGAAGAGTATTACGAAGAGTAGGATGCCGTTTGGTGTTAAACCCTTCGGCTTTTGGGTTTATTTAGAGCCAACTTAGGACAAGCTGCCAGAGCACTAGTTCTTGATAAACTACTGATAAATTTTCTTAAAACATGCACCTTTGACGCTGTTTTCATATAAACCACTTTCTACCTTGCAGTGGGGCACTGTGTAGGCAATATTGAGGGTGGGTAATATTGCTAATTGTTATTCTGATGAACCCAATGAGGGTCTCCTACTCATTTCCCGGCCTGTTTCCAATGAACAGTGTATATTTTTTTCAAAAACAAGGACACCTGAAATGTAGCGAACCCGAAAGGAACTAAACGATAAATTTCCGATTGGCCGCACAGTCTGCTGTGTGCTACGATAAAGTGTCTTCCGAGTCGAGGTAACAATAGGCCGTTACCTGAAGCGTCAACAGGAATTCTAAGGATGCATTGTATTTGTCAAACTTAAAAGCCATGCTGGCAAAGTGGTAGTGAGCAAATGATTTAAGAACTTTACTAACTTGCCAGTCCGGTTTGAGGTAACTAAGTGCTTCAATTCTGACCTTCTGGCTGCCTAGTTTTTTAATTCATCAGCCAAATGATAGTTTATAACCCCCCAGGAGGACACCGTCACATATGGAAGAGGATGCTCGAGAGTTCAATTTTCAGGATAGACGCCCTTAATACCAATGCGAACGCATTCTGTATGATGTGGGTGTGTTCAAACTTGGTGTAACGGCATGTGGCACTTATGGGAAGTTTAAGTGGTGTTCAAAGGAGTTTACATTATCCCCATATCCATTCATCGACTGGATTGGAGATTATTCAGCTGTTCAATTGTAGCAAATAAGCGAAGGACATCCGGGACAATTTAGTGGAACGCTTTAGAACATTAGGTTTTCTGACCCTGGGCAAATGAGATTCTTGTATTCGTGTCCGATTGTCTTATACCGCTCCGTTCGTGTTTGCCGGAGGCTTATTTACTTTCAGTGACATTATCGGCCCATCAGGCGACTTTTACTCACCTTATTTGTCTTCTGCATCGAAGGCCTCGTCGGGTTTGCTGGTTTCGTTTATTATCCGCTTGGACGGCAGACCACCAGCTCAGGTGAGTTAAGTATTGTGCATACGGGAGCCCTTGCCAAGACATTCATCTATGTTTACCACCGCCACTCCTCTCAGAATGACCCGGTCAAACTTATCACTATTTCTCAGGTTGACAAGTGGTCTTCATCTGGTCAAACGCTGCCTGCACAAGTTTCGTTTATGTCGCTCGGTTTGAAACTCCTGTTCGACCGTGAGTGTGCATACCAGTAAATTGACGGACACTATCGTGTCGAAGAATGTTGTTTGGAAGTTAGTGGCCTGATGCTTGTTCCAGCTTATCAACATCCGGTTGTTCAAGTCATCTGCTGGATCGTGGAAAGTCAGTTTGCCTAACAACACATCCGGTCAACACTATAGCTTCTGACCACACCCAACGGCTCGCTTATTAGTATTCACGTGTCTCAACTCCAGATGAATGCATTTGATCCTTGGAAGGTTGTGATAGGCCACACCTCCACCAAATAAGAATCTCTCTTGTGATGTGAGTAGTTGTAAGTTGGCCCTGTCCTTTGTGTATGTATGTCTTGTAAGCTTCATCGACATGAAACCTCTTTTAACTCCAAATCATGGTATTTTGCCAGTAACTGTTCGATAAAAATGCGTATGAAGTTAACCGCGGAAGTTCCCAGTCTTGAATGTATACGCCTACAAATTTTCCGAAATTCGATTGGTAACGAGTGTACAGAGGGAGCCTAGAAACCATATTCTGTTATGTGCATCTCATTGGAAGACTTGAACACCAGCAGATAGCCATGCGGAAAACATGTTAAGCACGCAGGCTAAAACGTGCTTCGCACATACTCACACGAATCTATAAAACAGGCTGGCTAACTACAACAAGTCTGACGTTTCAAAGCTGGAGTGACTTCACATTTCAATAAGGAAGGTTGACGGGATGGTTATGTGAGGGCATAACACACCTGTGAGAAGCCTAGAAATCACCCCACATTAATTGATTAGATAGCTGATAATTTAAGAAATACCATCGCTACGCATGTGGGTGTCGCTGCCATAACCACAGTTAGAACCCATTAACAACAAAGACGGCACAGTATAGTTCGATAACGTCAGCCGTCAAAGAGAGGTCGTATTCGGGTGGCACAGGGCAACCAAGTACGGACAGGGGTGTTCCACAGGCGGTAGGTTTGCGCTTTGATTCAGTACGATTGCTGAATGGGTGAAGGCAGTTACGGACGTGCGGTCGGGGACGTGTAGCGAACTGTCGATCCACTGGAGTTACGGACAGCGCATCATACCAATTTCCATAGAGAGAATTTCTAAGCTGTCCTCCAGGAAGCGCATACGAATTTCAAAGAGATGGTAAGAAAAATTGTCCAACAGTGAAAGACATAGAAATATGAATTGTAAGGTTATTCAGGAACGCTAACTTTTCAAATTTGTTTAGACGGGACGGTTTGAAGGTTTGACAAATTTTCCGAGCTCGTTTTTCATCCTGCTATCCACAGACCAGTTTGCACCTGACTAGCAAGTTCTGCTCCATCGGGTTTCAAAACAAATGCAAGCCACATCAATGGACGTCTTTCCGCGTCGGGCGTTTAGCTAGATTAATGATACAGAACCTACTAGGAGGTCTGTGATTTAGAATGAATCCACATTAGATCGCAGGCATAAAGAGCATCCCGGGGGTACTTCTACAACATAAGTTTACCTGTGTTGGTACGTTCATCGAAAGTCCCTTAAGCTGGGGTCGCTTGTGTTCAAGCCATAAGACATGAATTAGTTTCAAAATGTACCGCACCTGAATTTGCAGTCTTGTAGTAGACGTCCCCCTACAGCACCATTTTTCCCTATCTTCTACGGTTATTGAGTTGGTGAGATGAATTTCAGTTGATATATAATCTTCTGCAGATGTTGTAGGTTGTAGGCCGAATCCATCAATGAATCGGACATACCAGACATTGCCGTGCACTGAATCATCAATGAATATGGAACTCTCATATTTCTTCCAGATTTTTCTCTAGCCAAGTGAATAGTCACGTCTAGATTATTGACTGTTTTAGGTGATTCGTAGAAAAGGTGCCGTAGAGAGAACCGAAATTTTGCATGTGATTTCAGAAAGAAAACCTTTATCGGTAGGTAACATTAGGCCTACAGTTCAGTTCCAAAAAGCAGCTTGATAACATGAATACAAGCTGATATTTTTAGGTGTTCCATTCAACAAAATCAACCAAGGTGTCAGCTGTTCAGTATTCTTCAGTTTTGTAGTTTGAATTTTATGCAACTATCGACTCTGTACTGTTCGGTGTTACTCGCTAAATTCGGCAGTTTTAATGTGTTTTAGGTGGTTTTTTATCCTTCATCTGACATAAACAAAAGAGGCTTCTTGGCTACCTGATGTCGGAAGTCTTAATGGTGCCACAATTTGAAATATCTTAAGTGCTTACAATGATTGTTGTATTCTTATATGGCCAGAGGCAGGAGCCCGCGAGCTCCCAGCACATCAGAGGTCAGCAATTCTGGAACGTCATATAATGTTTGTCTGACGTGTAGGAAAAAAAATATAAATATTCAAAACACATCGATCTCCACGTGTGTGATCTCCCCTCTGGAATGACCAACTATGTACTCATCTCGAAGGGGTAGGCACAAGCAATAAATCGTAATTTTGTTGAGGTTTTTGTACAAATGAGGTAAGTAGTAACTGATAAGAACTCTGGAAATATATTTACTACTTTATTTGGAATAAAAAGTGACATAGTTGCCGAGTGTATCAAATAAAATTACAACCAAATGTCTCTGTGACAAACTGCAGTGCTGAGTAAATTTGGCGGCACTTGAATCTGAAGTCTGCTAGTAATGACGAAAATTCTAGGACGAGACAGATAGAAAATGTATAAAGCTATTGACAAGTGTTTCATTCAGTTGCGTGTGAGTTATATGACATTACATTGTTCGGTTTCCACTTCCGCATCATGGACTTGTTAATGGTTTATTTTTATGAGGCTTGCACTGTTCTAGACCACACAAGATTTCCGCGGAATACTTTGAAGCAAACCAAAACTCGCCTATATGTCTACTTTGATTTTCTGTATAAAGAAGGATAGGTTTCTCGTCGAGATGTTTCTTTAGTAGGCTGTGCATCGTAAGCTTTAAGAAGGACTTTTCCAACCGCTATCATGTGGTCCTGAATGGAGAGGCGTTCCAAGGCCACCTGAGTCCAAAGCTAAGTTTAATACGGCTCATGCAAGTTTTCCAACCATGAAGCATGCACCTCAGGTGTACCGTTTCATCAGACAAAGGTAGTATGATCATAAGTTGGCGGACTTTTCGGGCATATGAGCATCTTCCGTCGGCTGGATTATTCTTTTTTATCTCAACTCTACCCCATGGTCATGTGTGGCTAATATTATAAGGTCTGGCAGGCATACGGGTAGATATTCTGTCAGGATCGTGTCAGAAAATGAGATGCTAGAAGAAGCATTTGTGAGAGAGATAAAAAGTTGGGTACAAGAAAATGGAGGCTAGCGTCTTGAAAGCAGATGTTGTCGGATTATGAGACAAAATTATGAGGCAAGATTATGACGACGAAATGTCGGTTGCAAGCGACTGTGAACGTTGATTCCCATCTAGACGACAGAATGTCAAGGGTTTTGGTATAAAAGTCAACCGGGAAGGATCAGAGTGCTTACGGCCTTCTAAAAATCTACCTAGGAAAGAAGGCTCTATCGTGGTTAGAACCGTGGTGCACTACACCACGGCTGAGAATGGTGATATATAATTTTGACGGAAACCCAATGGGATTTTGGAAAGTTGTGAAAGTTTTTCCACTGAGTGTAGCTAATCAACTGTTCGGAGTTAACAAGTTGATGTACCTTCTCCATTACTGATGCTGGGGAGAGAAAAGAGCCATAAAGCTCTACGTGTTCCTTCCTGGTAAGGCAGACTATTAAAGACCACGGGTATCCTCCGGCAGACCACATGCCACATTACAGTCATTCGTGTATGAATTATTTGTTGGGGATGCTGAAGACGTTGATACCTTTCGAAGACTGATCAAGAAGATGGTTAATTGAGAAAGTGCACTCAGACCCAACGAATCTCAAGCCGTAGTAGAACCTTTGTTTACTTTGTCATCTTCATCGCAGGGGGGTTGAAGTGGTGGACTGCATCCGGGTTCAGAGCCTGAATTTGAACACCTCGTTTTATTCTTTGAAAGATGTGCCTTTCCTGCCTTAGAGCCTTACGGAGTTATTGCTAATCATAAGAGACATACTAGCCAATTAGATAAAATAAGCTGTGTCGCCAAACTACTACAGAAACTCACATCAACTTCGTGGAAATGAAGAAGCGCACTGCTTATTCTCATTGTGCACATCACACATAATCTTTCAAACCATGAAGTATTGGCTTATCTTCTTTATCTTAAGCAGCTTGAGGGGCTAAAATACTTCAAGTTATGCTTTAGCTGCTTGGAACTTAACCATAAAGCCTTTGAATGTCTCGTCCATACACGTTGCGACGTCTCTGATTGTAACCAACGACAACACCATCTGCATAACGACACACAGAGAATGACGGCGAAGGATAAGAAAGATGCTGACGTCCCCCAACTCAACGGTAGTTGGGGGACACTGAAGCTACCTTGGGTTCGTCGAGAAAAAGGGCAGTGTGTTAACTCATGCTCTATTGGACAACAGTTCTGGCCGGCATAGCTAAGCAGCTTGGGGTAGAAGGTGAAGCAACAGGTTTAGAATTTCCAGCGGTAAATTTGTCCACGATCAAGAGTACCATGGCTGTCAGTTTTGCTATACAGTCTTTGCTTGATGGGTATGTTTCCGACGTCAACCGCGTCACCTATAGTCACCAAGGCTTCGATCCCGGATGATTTGCTGCTAAGGGAATGGACTCACCTTGCTAATGTTCGTCTCGCGTGAATTCCCGGGAATGGTGTCTCGAGTTTGATAATAGCCAATGTTCTATTGCCCAGTGGGTTATCGAGCAACATCTGGGGTCTCAGACACATCCCTACGCGTATCTAACGGCCTCCAGTCATTGTTGGAGGACCCAAATCGGAACCAATCAATTGCCTCAGAATGCAACCCAGTTTTGGGGATTCTGTATTTAAATTTGATTCCGGTGGAAGCGGTGGTGGAGTTGTTGAACCCAATAAATCCCCAGCCCACAATATCAAGATACCGAAAGCAACAAAGCAGCAATATTCATCCGTGGTCATCCAGCCAACAATCTCCAAAGAGTACAGAGTTCACGGAGTAGATATCGAGAAAATAACCGCTCCTGATCATACACGGCCTCACAAAAATCTGTTGATTGCAAACCCGACTGAAAAGTTTTCATAAGTTAAGATGGTATTGGGCGAACGTGCCTTTCCAATGGAACAGCTGGAGCAGCTGAACGTTCACGTGATGGTGATGAAGGTATCTGCTAACAATGATACAAAGAATTTGCTATCAGTTGAGAAAGTTGTCTATAGATGGTAAAACCATCCATTTCCATTCGTGGGTGAGTCACCTGGTGAAATCGTTCACTTTGCTCCAGAGACGAACGAAGCACTGGTTATAATTTGTAATTGTAATTGTAATTGTAACTCGTAACAATGGAAATTCTATTGACGCAATACACTACTTATAAGATCGCTGTTTAAAACACCATCAGCGGGAGATTGGGCTGAATGCCGGGTGAATCTCCAGCAAAACCAAATTGGTTTTCACACAAGTGTAAACATACAAACTTTTCGACAAAGGACGCCATATTCGGCGCTTTAACACTGGGTTCTTGGGATTCTACTCAAGGTCGGTTCCAGCAACCTCATTCACTGCGTCACAAAACATGAAATTCACTGACCATACAATAAATGTGTCCTACTCGAATTCTGGTGAAGCGAAGACTGCCTCCAAATCTGTTCGCTTGTTTCAAGTTTGGTTACTCAGTATTTTGGGGGTATGCTACCGATGACAATGTGTGGCCTCTATTTCTCTGGGGCGACTAAGACCCATCGCACACACGCGAGACATTTCCCGAATTTCCTGATAAAGAACACTGCGTACGGCCGAAGTAGGACAGATTGCAGGAAATTGTATTCCCTTTGATATCCAGGACAAAGTTTATCTGATCAGGTATATACCATTCGGTGATTCGGAATCCGACTTGCTCGAAGCTCATCCGGAGGCTTTGGAGAGCAATTTGAACCGGAGAAATGATGGTGTCTTGGATAGGTCTGCAGTTGTAGAGTTGTCATTTGCTGTTCCTGACCAGTCGGCTCTCTAGAAGTGTGTGGCACGGAAGGGCTGGCGACCTTTTGGGATTCCATTCTTTGTAGAAATTCGCACGGAAAAAGCATCAGTGCCGAGAATGAAACCTTGAGTAAACAAAACTATCCGGAAATCCTGAGGTTACTCCCAATTTGGCAATAGATCAGAAGAGGTGAAAATGACTTTGACGAGTCAGAGGATGACCTCCTAATTCCACATAAACCTCCATTAGGAAAAAATAAGGACGCCACGGGGAGAGGAGAACCCCCTCAGTGAAGGCAGCAAGGATGAAGTTGATGAGGGTGTGGATGGCGACGATGGTGAAAAAACTGAGAGCACTGGTTCAGAATCTGAGGGGAAAGGAGAGACCAGTAATTAGGAGACGCCGAATGGAAAGCCGCGATAATGAAGTTGCTCCGCTCCATCCGGAAATAAACAATCTGAAATCCAGGGTAGAGCATACTGTGGTTCAGGACGGAAGTGAGTTCGGTGCCTTCTTCCTCAAGAGGGCAGAGGCTTTAGTGACAGGGGTCGTGGTTGCCACAGTCATGGAGGCCACGACAGCGGTTTCAGGTATCATGTGGAGGTCAAGCCCAGAAGTGATGGCCATTTTTGGAAAGAGCTAGTGCAAACTGCATCCGGTAATGTTAGGCGTAATATAGTCGTATCTTCCTGCTGGAAGCAGTAGAGGGTAGTTGCCCACCTATCCTGGGTTCATGATCCCAGCTGAGGATGCGTTTGTCACCAGAGCAATTTTAGCATCCTTGTAGAGTGGTGGGTTGAGTTGGTAGATCAGGAAAAACCATGCCAGCATTTAGGAGTGAACCTGATTCTTCTCCTCTACTCTCATTATATACAATGTGGTTCTCCGTTTGTTGTTACTCTCTTACGCCTATGCCACTTTTTGTTTCGATCGGAATGTAAACCGGCTTTTTTACCTTGTCACCACAAGTCTGGTTTAGAACCAGCCAACCGGGTTTCGCCATCTGGTGGCTACTTTGTCTTGAGTCGATGTAAACTTTGTGTAGGCGTTGTATTACCTACCTACCTATTTGTAAAGTATCTTATTTTGAATAAGAAGCTCGTAAACCTGTGTATAGAAGCAGGCGTAACCCCACGATTTGATGCTTGAACGATTTTATTATTTTATACGTGTATTCATAGTACCGCGTTGATTGACCCACCTTCATCTGAGCAATTCGACTTTTGGGGTTTACCTCGTAATTCAGCGTCACCCAACTGATTACTAGAAACAATTCCTACTGGGAACTACGGTCATCCGCAGACACTGTAGTTGAGTGACACTAATAGTTTGTCAAAGTGGAGGTCGCCAAAGATTTGAAGAATTAGTCCTTATATTCCCCAACTCAGACTAAACATTCATTGGTACGAATTTGTATGCTTTCAACGACTTCATTTAACGGAACTGCTGAATTCGCCGCTTCTATAAAGATCCGACCACAAAATGCATTGTCCCAAAGCATCTTAACAGAGTGATTGTGCTCCAAAATTGCTCTGAAGCCATGTCGTACCATGAGTTGTTCTGAAGTATGTATGTGATTGACGCACCACTTCTAAGCATCAGACATGAAAAATACACTAGATTTAACTTAAGACCGAGATGCTTATGCTTATGATTCCCAGGTTTCAGTAATTGTTAAGACGGTCACAGTATGGTAGCTAGCCAACTTACATATTTGTCAGTCACAAGACTTACAGTAATATGACGTTTTATAGTCTCAAAGTCCGGGTGTTAGGATTCTGGAATTGTTGTGGGATCGAGATAAAGAAATAAAGATAGAAAAGAAAGGCGGAACTTGCACACAAACTAGATAACAGAACCTACTCTTCCAGGAATACCTGAAGCATCCCAGACCAAATAATGCTAATCCAGTTATATCAACCCAATTCGGCCACTTTACAGACGACTTTATTCTGAGAAGTTAGAATGTTCAGATGTCGAAATAGCTATATTAGAAAAAGAGGACTGAGTTCGCCAGCTGGAACTGAGTCTCTGCAGGAGCTGATAAGGTTTGTCGTATAATTTACCTATTTATCAAACCTCCTTGATTACGATTTATGCAACATTGATTATGTACTTTTTGAGAACTTTTCGTGAGACACCTTGCAACCTATTAGTAGCCATGGTTAATCTTATCCCATAGTCACTCCAACGTTTTTTTCAACCGGATCAGACAAATCGATAAATTAATTGTCATGCAGTAGGAAAAAATATTTAGCTTGGTGCCTTACGTTAGGCCTCAGGTGCACGTTGACAAAAGTCATGCACTCTAGGTTTTTCTGTACTTAAGTCAGATTGAAGTGCTACTGAGTTAATACTACGGTCAAAAGCTGCAATTGTGCATCAGCATGGGGCAACAAGGTAGATTAGTCTACCAGTGATTTTGAATATCCGTCTTCTTCTTCAACGAGTCTCCTTCAACTTTCCTGGATGATCATTTTTTATCACGCAAATCTAAGCGAATGCTATAAAGCAATTCCGCAAATTCCGTATTAAATCCCATCTCCCATTAGATCAAGGCGGGGTTACGAGAAACCACATACTACTCGCGTACCTCATCAGTAGTATCCGCCGCTGCGTCAGTATCAATACGGACATAGTTTTGACCAGGAGATGCTTCGAACTAAGCAAACAACCATCCTAACGGTTGAAAATATGCATACAACCTACCCGACAGTGGAACGTCCCCCGCATGGATGGTTGTTCAATAGAGGCTACATGGTTCTTGGCCGAGGACACTATGGTTGACCACAGTGTCGATTTCAAACTTGACCGTGATAGCTATGAAGATCATCGCCCTGATTTTATTACGAGTGTACTTCACTCTAAAGAATTTTATAAATCTGCCGGACAAAATCCTCAGTAAATTTTCAAATTTCATAATCTCTATAAATGGCTTGTTACTTGCCTCATGTAGTATGCTTTGCACCAGCATACATGCAGCATAAAGTCAACTGGATTCCAGCGAAATATACTCATTTGCATACCAATCTGGTCTCGACAAAAGTCTTACTTGTAACATATCTAAATCCCTCTTCTATGATGTTTTTGAGCAACTGAACATAATACATCAGACAGCCTCATGTTTCAGGTGATACAATATTCTGTATATCGCCGGACATATACAGACGTAAGGTTGTTGAAAACCCTTCGACAGACCGGTTTCACCTTTTTGAGGCCCATCAGATAAACGCAGTCCCCAAGTTTTTGCCAACTTTATGTTCCACTTGAATACAGATTGTTTACAGACGTTGTAAACGAAAGATGCAGCTAGATTTCAGGTGAGCCTCCCGTCAAAACCAAACTGGTTTGCAACCAAGTGAATTTCGCTAATTTTGTGCAATTTGGGTTAAAATCGCACATGAAGTTGGCGGAAAATCGATGATTGAGTCTAACTGATGAGCATCAAGAAGGAAAAAAACCAATCGTGGGCTGCTGAAAAGTTTTCAGCGACGTGATGACTAATGTATTTGTTTATCAATTGAATCTCCCGTTTATTCACAATTAGACTAGTAAAACTAAGCACTGGGAATAAAGCCTGACATTCGGAAATCCTGTGGGATTAATCACACCTTACGTAAACCATTCGTTTGTCTACTTTTTGTCTTCATTCTTCCAATGTCACCATGGATTCACTTTATGGACTTTGCCTTTCTGGCTGTTGGCCAACGAAGTTGATGATGATTACGCCTTTCTTTATTTTGGTAGGGGATTATCCAGAATTCCGGTGGTTGTTTTCATTTTTGTGCATCAGGTACCCAGTCTCTTCATCGATCAATGGTCAACAATCTAACGACGGTGATCATGTCACTATATTGCGAGTTTAGTTGCGCATTTCTACCATGATATAATCTGACAACAATTCCTGTCGGTCAGGCTTGCAAACGGGTTATTCTTTGTGGTCGGAGGCTGGGTGACGCAAACGACTTCGCCCAATAAACTTGCAAGGATGGTACACAAAGCAGAATGAAACGTCAGGCACATTTATCCGTGCATTAGCGTGATTCAGTAAACTGTTAAGTCAGTTCCAACTGTGGACCTGGAAAATCAGCGAAAAATGATTACATAAATTACGTATGTAAATGCAAAAAGTGAATGCTATTGGCTTCCGTAACGTTCAAGGCATGTGGGGAGACAATATGGTAGATAAATTCGAATTCACTATTATATGCAAGTAAGCTTGGTAATTTTGTGGAAGACGTCAACTCACAGATTGACGCAATGCGAATCGGTAATCACGTCAGGTGGGCGTCATGATACCGACTTTTTTTCGGGGAAGCAGCGTGGAATGGTTTGTTTAAATCTACAATTCCTAGAGAACTGATTTTATTGATCAATCTGACCAGCCGTCACACTCTCTCCGCCTGTTGTTTGTATTTTCGCGATTGGAGGTGAATCAGTTTACCGATAAGTACTCTCACCTTCATACAAATTCGGTTTTAACAGAAAACTAAAATGAATACAGCCGAGTCTTTTGTTTTTACGACTGTACGCTTCAGCTGAATGTGCCGAAGAGTTTTCAGCAAACTTATGAGTACTGAATCAGCTTGTTTGGTTTGTGCTGTGAGTTGACCCCTAGTTTTTCAGGAAAAGCTGAAACTCATAAGCTTCCAAGGCTGATGGGTTTACTCCAATACAATGTGTGTGTCTGGGTTGGATCACTTCAAAACACCACCAGAGGTCAGAAAATCTGAAAGACAACTTTTAGATGAACGGTACAAACAATTAAGGACTGTAGACATACAACCATTAGTCCTTGTTGTACGTTGCATAATGTTTCAATATCAGTAAGTCATATTTTTCCATGCTTAGCTGACAACTAAATGCAGGGAATTTGACTTCAATCAAAATTAAAAGTATAGCAATATAGCTAGTTGGTAAGGACTTGGTTGAAACCAGATTTGCATTAGTTTGCGGAAAAAATTGTGGAAAATCTAGACTAATTCGATTCCTTGCTACAACAAAAGCATTGAAGGATCAAATACAAAAAACGGATAAGATTGGTTGTGATGGAACGCGTTGTTTTTTAAAACTGTGTTCAAATAATCGGCTGCCATCAGAGGGCTATATGTCACAATGAAATAAGAAGACATTTCTGATGCCCATGGATTGTTCACAAGTGATCCAGAAACACACAGATATGAATTAACCACATAACAGATGGATATTTAAGGTTGTAATTGTGTTTTGAGGAACAAACCATGATGTTCTGACATAAATATACATTACAAAAGTTTAGTCGCACAGTTATCTGACCTTCAGGCACACTCATATTTATTGATAGGTTGACTGGCTTGTGCGCTTCGAAGTTTGCCAGAAACACACAACTAAATCAGAGTATACTGTTTATAAGAGAAGAGGAGCACGTCAGCTGGGAAGAGTTCCAGAAAAGCTAGGAACATCAAATTTCAAGAACTGGAGGAAGCAAGACATCTATGAATAGAAAATGACACAGAACCCACAATTCACAAGAACAACAGTTTCCAAAAAATGAAAACCAAGAAGACAAGGGGCATCGGTATAAGCATTTTTATCAAAACTCCTACGCTGCATAAAGTAAAATACACTGAATAACACAACAGTATTTGGGCCAGTCCAACCAGCAGGCATAACAGTTCTCAAGTTGGACGATGTCATTTCCCACTGACGTGTGATCTCTGCCACGGACTACATTTGCGAATTCGTAAGAAATAATGAGATCAGAAACTAAAACAATTATTCTTTGAACACATTTAAGTACAAGTCAGCTTCAGTTCATTTAACTGGAAAATTTTGCCACCTTTTTTGATGGTGTAGTAATGTGGTATCCACTCCCGCCTCTATTAGCCAATATGTTCACGGCTAAAATAGAAAAATCAGTTTATGCAGCTTATACCTCAACCAAAAACAAGTAAATAGGTTTCTGTGTTTTAGATTACAACCTCAATCTTGTGGGTGTGCCGGTAGTCGCAAAAAATGGAAACTGATAACATATGACTTACAATAGAATAAGAAGTGGCGGTTAGCTTCCTCAAGCATCTGCATCCCGACGATTAGCCGGATCGATCCAAAATTCTGTTCTCCAGAAAGAAGCCTGCAGCAACCAGCATCATATTTTTTAGAGTTTATTCTGCTGACAAGGTACCTCAACTTAATGAGTTGCCTGGTCGATCCAACGAATGAACTAACTAGCATAGATACGGATGTTTCTACGAAATGCCCTCATGATGAGCACTTGTCCAGAAGGACTGACGTCAATGCGAGTACGACCTATAGTGCATTTATATCGCATATTCAAAGTAAAGTCGAAACAGCCGTACATATGTCTGCTGTTTGGGAGTTATCTGATAGTCAAGACACAATATACTGAACAGTTATGGTTCTCAATTTTATGCCACCATACATACTATGAACACTTTGTGCTTCTAGGGTGGCAATTTGTTTGAAGTATGAAGAAACATTGCATGGTTCCCAACTAACTTCAATACTTTTCTCTTGTTTGATGACAGCAGAACAAGTTACGTTGGCTGTGCGATTTTGCTTGCTATAATCTTCCAAGTTTTTTTTAAGATCCCGCATAAGACCTAGCACAGAAAATTGGGATCTATTCTTCTTATTACAACTTGAGAATTGATAATAGATCATCGTATGTGTCGATCAGAAACATGAAAATATTTGGATGCCCGTAAGGATGATTGGTGCAAGATCGTCAACAGTTAGTCCAAAATATTCCAGTGCTTTATCTTTTTTACGATCACTTTCTCTTTTGACGCTAAAACTCCGGATTCTTTCGTAAAAGCTATGGGAAAACTTTCATTATTTTATAGATTAGTTTCGAAGTCAGCATCCATTACAAAATAGTTTTGGAATTTTGTAAAGCTAGCTCAAGTTGCACTTGCTGTCGCTTTTTTGCACCTTTTTAACCCAAAGTAGAGCCACGGTTATTTCTATGTGTGGGGGTTGTCAGATTTCCTACGCTTCTCCCATCCAGTAGAACACCCAATATTCAGGCAACAATAAGCACCGACGAATCATTGCCAAGCAGTTAAATTAACAAATATGTGAAGTATCATACAACTAGCTCAAACGAAGTTGAGTTGGTTTCTGATATACTTGAAAATTATTTAAAGTGATATAGCACCTTAGTCTTGTAGTCGACTGCAATGAATCCCTCAATGAAACTATAGGCGAAAACTAGCTCAAAGAATGAAGTAATCAGTTTTCAGTGATTCCTCCGGTTTATCTGTCAAACAACTCATTCTTTTACAAGTGATGCAAGATATAGTTTCATTTATACTGGCCAAAAATCAACAGTGCGTGAAGATTCACTTGTCCAACATTACCCTCTACCAGCAAGAAGCTTTTTGAATAAATGCGCAGCTAAACGCCAAAAACATCTAGCAGAATGAAAACACCTAGTAATGAAACACGTTGAACAGAGTACGTATGAGGGGAATATGTAGATGTTTAGAACAGTTTATCCGATGGTGCCAGGTAAACAGCACTGTTCATTCTCTATCTCCAGTCCCACTAATCAACATTAGTAACTCGACATTGATCGAGATGAGGGGTAAATTGCAAAAGCCAAATATTTGAGGACTAAATCGGTAGCGTCATAAGTTAATGAATAATGAATACCAACAAGGGACTTTGAATATGCGTAAATCAACTAACCTGATATGGAGATAAGTAACAGTGTTTTCCTCTCGTGTAAATGTAAGTAAAATAATGAAGTAAGTGAAGTGCTGAACACTAAAGTCATGCTGTCGATGATAGTGATGGTGAAGCCTGTATCTGAACTGTGATAACCATGCAGCCTGTTTCAATTATCAGTCGTTTTAACAGTATACCAACTTGCTGTATCAAATAGACAGGTTGGAACTGGGCGACGTTTGTTATCAGAGTAATTACTACTGGCCACCAAAAACTTTATGGGAATCATCGTTAAACTAAGGCAGAGGAATTTGCTAGGGACAAAAGTTTCTTTTAGAAACGCTTTAAAAAATACACAGCTTGTTAAAACAGAGATTGGGTATCTATTAGGGGATGCAATATTTTTGATAATTCTCGTAGAAAGTAAACTCTTATACGATTCGGAAAGTGAGACGAACTTCTCCATTCAGATAGATTAGTACCAAACAAAGGTTTTGCCCGGAGAAATTGGATCAACGGAATCATTTTCGGATGGATACATTTTTGCATATTTTATCGATATATTTTAAGTGATGGATGGACGTACTGATGTCATATCACGTACTAATATCGTAGACAAAATGGCCTGGTCAGGCTTGCAGTCTCTCTGGAACATGCATTGTGCTCTCAGTGAGGATGGCAAACAGCTATTAATGCGGGTTCCTATGTTATTGGATTGCGCTGTTGGCTGCAGTTTGGGATGGCAGTTTGTAAATTCTCCGATACAGATTTTGTTCAACTTTACCGATCTACATGTCACCGCAAACTTGTATGAACTGATAAATAGTATTGGAGAAAGGATGAGCTAGTAGCTAACGTTCGTTGTCGTTTAACTGAATACCCTTCTTGAACGGCAGAGGTATCAGCTGATTTATTGAACCCTAGTCGTCTTAGTCTTACTGACTGATACTGTGGAGTGCTGTGAATAAGTCAACCTCTTCAAGGAGGAGATCACCTTTTTCGAAGGTAAGATGCACCTCATGCATTGAGCGGATCTGTTATCGGGACTTTGTTATCGATCAAAGTTTCGGTTATAAATCTCTCTTCTTGTTTCATTTGGTCCTCAGTACACAAAAGATGCCCACTTCTGATGAATTTGCAGGAGACTGTTATTTTGAAGGAACCATACATTTGAATTTTGAATTTTCCGGGGCGAAATGGCTCAATGACTGGATTGCAAGTTTACTGACCGCAAGGTCGGTGTTTTGAACCCGACCTCCGCCTCTTGACTTCCCCTATCTAGGTTTGGGCAACCTGGTATTATCCCAGTCGTCGTGCTTCCTTCTGGTGGCCTGGCAGTTAGGTACCGACAGGGTGCTGGAGCTGAACGATTTTGGTTGCTGGTTGCTCATAAATTGAGACGCACTAAATTTATCTGTCTTTAAATAAACTGAAGCATCGAGGGTCTGCCAGCACCAGTATGCTGCATTTGTAAAGTGCGACAGAATCTGGGCGTGTATCAAGTTTCTGCTTAGTTTTACAGAGGAAGAACATGAGAAAACTCTCCAGAGGACAATAAACAGCTACACCGTCCGTCCATATCAACACCAATCACAAAAGAATTTTTTACATTTGACAGTTCATACCTTCCCAGGTTGCAAAAGTCAAAGTACCATGAGCTGTTTGGTCTTGAATGAAAATAGCAAAATAATCTTCGAGGTTCATGTTACCGAAGTATTGCAATAATTCTGATCATCACCCAAAAACTCTTTTCAGTGAAAAATCGAAACCAGTAGCTGGCAACCCGAAAAGAACTGCAAAATCTAAAAAGATTCAAAAGATCTTAGAATGATTAACCTTAAACCAGAACATTCCATTCTTTAGCTAACGACAGAACTTCCCAATCATTATTGTCATACAAATTCCATGGGTAACCCGCTTGACTGTATCGCACCTGTTTCAAACGAGGACCTCATATGGAATTTTTCTATAAATCTAGACAAGTAGGTTTCAAACCTATTCAATGTTTTACTAGGCGAAGTACTAAGACTTGTTGTCGGTTGGTCTGAACTAAGGTATATCACCACGAAGCAATGTTTCGTACTTGGTGGAGGAACGTAATTTCAAAAACGTATCCACACGGCTGAAATACTGGGAACCTACACTAGTGGTTTTAGCCCCTTGCTACGAATAAACTGAACAGACAAAAACCTTCTATTATACCGTGAATGTAATCCGAAAGTACACAGCCGGTTGCTTGTTCTACCACCCAAAGCTATTCTGCCTCACTGAACTGACTATTGTGCTAAGAAAGCAAAAAATCTGTACATCGAAAAGAAGTTTCAGGTAGTTGAGCAAATCCGTGTAAGCTATGAGAAGGACGAAAGTACCGAACAAAGTATGTTTTCACTGGTTGGTCCTCTTGACTGTTACGTCAAAAATTTATATGGTACCGAAAATCCCGCGGTACTCTTTAGTGAAAGAAAAAGAAGAGAAGGGGTTGAGTGAGAGATACGTGGGTCAATGGGTCACCTGATTGGTTTCATTACCCAATATTTAAAGTCCTGCGGTCTTAATTCCGTAGCTTCAAAGAAGCGTGGTGCGCACTTTGTCCCTCTGCAACAAGTTTATTTGCATTCCTCACTATATCTGTAGGAAAAAAGTTCCCAAAAGGGACACTGATATATAACGATTAAGAGAGGAATTTATCAACGCCCACATCATGCCAAACCCTAGCGGAGGCCTGACCACTCAGTAAAATAAAGTTTTTTTATCAGATTGCAGTTTAGGGGGAACTACCTAACCACAGTCAAATACCATAAAATTACGTGCTGAAATCGGTCAGAAGTACTTAGCTGCTATAATCAACGAGACAAGTCCATCTCCAATAAGTTCTGCACATTGCACGTAATCTCCCAAGGTCCCTGCCACAAGCTATCTACTCGCCTTGGACGTATGAACCGAGCCTGATTGACCCCTATACAGTTGGTTCAGTCTCATTGTTTAATTGCTATTTATTCCTATTCATGTTTTACAATTTATATCTAAATAGACAAAAGCAAAATGTCAACAGAACTTCGAGCCTTTGTCCTATTGCCGTATTATTCTGAAAGGGAACTACTGAGAAGAAGAGTCTTCGTTCGCAAATGATTTGGTATTGAAGCTCACGTTGTAATTTTCCAGGACCTCCAGCAGTGCGTCTTTTATGTAATATGGCCTGTAAAGCTTTTCTGCTTGCTCAGTGAGCGCAATGTCATTGTGACTTCTAGCCATTCGAAATCTTCGAATGTTAACCAATCTAATAATTCCGTCTTTGATCTTGAGGTGAATTACTGCGTATGGGTAAACTGATCTGAATTACATATTGAGATCATATATCTTATCCTATCTCAGATTCTGTACCCATAGCTTCGTAATTGGTAGAATACAGAATCTAATTTTTTGTAATGAGAAGTCCAAGTACATATTCCATGAATATGAAAGATATTTGGAGTCAGGCCAAGACAGTGAATATTTTCCCTCCCACGTACTTGGATTCAGCATTTCGGAAACTGCTTATTCCATTTCTATTGTCTGTTACCATGGCTAGTCACAGGTAGTCAAACTGTCCGAATAAGTCAACGGCTGACGAGTTCAAACATAAACTATCAGAAAATTAAGTTTGGAGTTCTGTGGTACGGGAGTTGTCGTCGCGTTGATCAAGTTGCGGACGCCCCTGGCAAGGCGCATTATGCAGCCTATTTGTCAGTTTAAACGTAAGCGAGTTGCAAGGTACCTGTTTTGTGTAATGAAATAGCAAACCGGAAGGATCTGTTTACGTGACATGGCCCCTTCAAACTAAATGCCAATTAGAATCCATGCCCTAGAAACCCTGATCCAGTAGTTCAACAATCTAAGTAATACTGAACAAAATTCGGCTATTATTGGTCCCTGCTCCGTACATGTGCTGCAGCATGCTCTGTCCACCTCATTCCACGGCGGACTTTTACGACGTGTACGTATGTTTGTAGGTTGAACGAGCTGAGGATATTATCAAGACAGGAATAACCTGCTCTTGTTATTCTGATTAAGCACCAACTATATAAAGGAATCGATTTAGTCGCCAGAATTTTGTTAGATTGCCCACCAATATTTCCAGATATTGAATTCTACAGAATAACGACTTCAACCGCAATGATAGATTTTGAATTCCGGAGCGGATTACACGAACCCTGGTTGTATGACATACTCATGGTTTTAGCAGCGCTGCTGCAAACAGTCGACTACATTTCTGTTCAAATCTGGAGTTTGCAGTTCATTTGGGCAATGTTCCCGGTTTTGAGACGAAAGACAGACAGTTGCATCATAATCGACAGAGTAGGTTACATGGCTTTTTACTAAAACGGTCCCGCTGAAATGCTTTGCGATTTTACTATGATTTGAACACGTAAAATGGGGCATATTTATATAAAACTAATTAATGTTTTACTACGCTACCTAATTTCTGTTGAAATATCTTCTGAGTCGAGTAGAAAGACTTCGTAGGTTGTGAATAACAATGATTATCAAAGCCTGACTTTTATAAATATACTCAAAATTCTGCTAAGCATGCAGTATTTTAGAGAATTGGCGCATGTTTTCTATTGTTGGTATTGATTTTCCGCCTGTGCGTTTCATTCTTTCAAGTTCAAACTAAATTCAAGTCCTGAGCCGCGGTATTTGTACTTATCTCCTGGGTTTCAAATGCGGCTACATTTACCTCACAAGCTTTCTGTGTTCCAGACCTAACAAATGTTTCGCACGAAAAGATCCTCAAATCAGCAAAATACACCCATTTTCTGACCAATCTCAGCTGAACCTTTCGTTTGTGATGTTCTATTTTGACTGAATATGCTAAACCAGGTTGCCTCGTTTTGCATTTGGTGCGATAGGTCAGTATCTCAGTGCAGTGCTAAGACACACTGTTTATAGTGTTGATCAAAACTCTTGAAAGAATTTTCAGAAACCTTATGAGTAGTGTGTTACGCAGATACCCAATCAAGTGCTTTGCTGGTCATCCTTTTCAGTAACCTTGTGAGGAGTTTCCTTGTTGTGCTTGTTTTAGTGACATGCACGAATGTGTCAACCAATACGATACGCATATCGTGAGTAAAATACGGTTTATTGCTGGGGCGTTTCATATGAATAGAAAAATGTTATGGTGGACTTGTCAGCAGACCGGGGAGCCAAAGCAAAGACCTCAACAAAAGCGAAATCTAAGTTTGGTTACAGTGAGGTAGTAGAAGAATTGGATGAAAATTGCAAGAGGCAAATCACAGGGTATTAGAAAGCTTTTCCAAAGGTTGATTAAACCCTTCGGTGTGAGTGCAGTTCCTTCACCTAAATATCAGAGAATGCCAGTGTTGCTCATATGCTTCCTGCTACCTCGCGATGCAGAGTTGGCGTAGGGAATGGGTAGTATATACATAGTAGAAAGGGAAATTCCTAAGCTGAGAAATCAAGGGTGCCGTTGTGGGTCTTCTTCGGACATGACGATGTCGCATATCAATTTTGTGACATCTTCCGGCCTTGGAATTTGGATTCCCAGTTCTACTTTGGCAGCAACAATAGCTGCACCAAATGCAGCGGTGGTCTGGAGCAGGCGAAGATGAAGTCTGCCTTTCCGACAGTCTGAAATATGTCTGGGTTGAACACCGGCCCGGAAACCTAACGTGGAATAAAGTATACGTCAAAGATTATAAGTCCATTGACCTCGTTTGTAACTCTTTATCGCATCGATCAAGTGAAAGAGGAGATGACTGTGAAACTACGACCGGTAAAACTTTACATTTGGGCATTTTCTGTACACGTAAGTCTTCTATTTGACTAAACTGTGCAAATATGAGAGGCCGTATGCCAACAGGTTAGACGGAAATCGCTTACCTGTTTCTAGAAGGTCCCAACTTTTAAATACTGATCCACAGCAGATAACATCCATGCCCTCAGGAGCTATAAGACCCTCCTGTTGTGGTAAAAAAGCAGCAAGTAACGGTTTAAAGGAGTACATGAGTCGAAAAAGAACAGAATATGACGTGTTCAAAACAGCAATGTTGCACAAGGATGAAAAATTACGCATTTATATTTGGGTCACAATTACGTATTGGTTGAATTGCTCACCTTATCAGCGTTTCGCACAGCAACAGACACGTGGCGACCCAGATGCAGACCAGCCTCGAAAAAGATTTGTTTACAAACTAAGTCTCCCTCACGAGCAGCTGCGAAAAAAAAGAAAATTATCATGAGGTTCCAGTCGGCCATTAAACATTAATTCCTTCGTTGGCTTGGATAAAAAAAATGCGCACTCATGGGACCACTGCGCCAAACACTTATTCCGAGGCACTTCCAAGGTGTGGCGTCTAAGTGTGCGGGAGGATTTAAACTGACAAAATCACACCCAGTTGTCTCTGTTGGGCTTATGCTTGACGCTTTATTGCTAAGATGAATTAAAACTAACATCTAACGGGTCGAGAGATCGGCTCCTGATTTGGTTTGCCCGATCATCGAAGGTGAAACAGTGGAAAACTGCCAAAATTTGGCACCACTTCAAATTGTGCTATTACCAAGAAGTAGCGGGTTCTTCAACTTTATAAACCCAAAAGCTCAGTTTGTTAAGAGAATGTGGCACTGTCTGGCTCGCTTTAAGTCTGCGTAAGATGTGTTTGATACTTTCCGTCGCGCTGCGCAACCAAAAAATAGGCTGTTAGCTTCGGTGAAAAATAGCAAAAATGGATGAGCGCAACCCCAAAGTGGTTCGAATTGGTGAAGCAAACTTTTGCACCACCGCATACTGGGGAAAGCATGTAGAATAGCAGCGCAAAATAAGAACCCTTCTAACCAGAGCTTCGGTTATCGACGAAAGAATCTTCTGGGATGATAACAGATTCTGCCGCATTTGAATGGTTCTGAATTACCGATGGCCAGATGGCGATAAGCATCAGATTGAATCCTTTCACGTAAAGCATTCGAACACATTTCTCATACTTTAAGCTATGTTCTATTACAACAAATTCATCAACCCATTCACTGTCCTACACAAGCAGACAAGGTGGAGAAACCGCAAGTAGATGTCACTAGACGAAGGTTATGTGTACTTGGTGAAAGTTCCCAGTTATCAGGCTGTTACACGTGGCTAGCCGAAACCCTTATTAAAAAATCCTCAGGTCTTTTCTATAGATTTCTATGATTACCGGACAAAAAATTTACTTTAGTGTTGTAGAAGATGTGCCTGACTGTTCACATCTTTGCGAAAACCAGCGCAATTATATCTGCTGAAAAATTTGGTTGTTTTGAAGTATGGATTCGTTGAATGAGCCCTGATTATGTACGTGCCGCTCCATCAAATCATTTTCGATCGCCTGAGTGTTGCTTACATCCGAAACATATATCCCTTAAAAGAAATGAAGAAACCGGGCAGATCATTTATTTTTTTGTTTCACTTTTCGGTTTCAACACCTGAAAAGAGTGCTTCACCTTTAGAATGGATGAAGCATTTATATTGTTCTTGAGTGCATGTCTGCTTTGTTTCTGTGTCGTCTGGGTAATCGATTCACTTCAAACAAAAAAGAGTACTCTCACCTCCGGTAATTCGTAATAAGACATTACGGTGACTGATTGCATGCAAATTAATTTAAGATTTGGTTTCCCCCGCAATAACTCCATAAGTCAAACATGCTACACTATGTGAACCTCAGGAAAATCCACGGTTAGCTTCCGAGCTCTAAGGGTTGAAAATTTTCCATGCCTATGTAATCGACATACTTGAATCGAGTCAAGAAGCAACTCACCTTCAGCGATTGGTCTACAAAGTTGTGCGATAAATGTCTTGTTGATGTTTTCATGGAAATGCGGCAGCAGCTCGTGGTGATGACTGATGTTGAAGTGTTTGTAAATGGCTTGGGTCAACATTTGTGTGCCAAATTGGTCATGATAAAGCCCCTCAGTGGTCTTGATGTAGGTCATGATGGCTTGGTGTGCAATCCAAAAGGCTGTAAAGTGAAATTTAGACATGATACTCTTGAGCAAGTTCCAACAAAAAACTCAGATAAACTAGGAGGAGATTACTGCAATCCCCATAGTGCTGTCACGAACACTGAGAAATACTTCCATTGACAAAATCCTCACTGATCATGTTCCAGGCTAAAAACTGAACCTGCAATCTATAGTGAACAAAATCCTACCCGAAGTTTTTTCGAATGTGTCAAACACCATGCAACGTGAAAGAATCATATTTTGTGGGACAAAATTGAGCCCAATATATACCAAGATATATGTCAAAAATCATGGACGTCATACTAGCTGAAAAATGAAGTGGTCTTTGTGGGGCCCATTCATTTGGAGAATATTTCAAGCGAGAGGTTTAGTTGAATTTCCCGTGAACATTAGCGTAACTTGCAAATAAGCGTGTTTTGCAGGTGCATAAAATCCGGTGTTTAAGTAGAGCTTAAGAATGACGGAAACCATAGAATTAAGCCTACCTAATGAGCGGCAAGAAGGCAACAGCCATAGTGGGTTGTCGAAGTCTTTTGACTGACGTTGTAAGTGGCTACCTACCCCATCTCCCTGAATCATCGGTGAACAAAGTGTGGCAGCCACAGCTACTGCACGACAAGTACGTGGTTATTATAGCTGACAATGATGACGATGACTGACACGATAGAAAAAACATTCAGACACTGGATGTTGATCTTGTGGGGGGGGGGTTAAATTTAGTGAACGGGGAAACTCAAGCGGTGATTTCAAAAGGGAAGTGGAAGTCGGATTATGAATCTTTGTTTCATAAAAAAAAGACACTGGAAGGGATCAGTCACGGTCCTGGTTCAATTAAGGAGTCAATTAGGAGTCCAGCAGCAAGACCAGGTGATATGGTTGACCTTATTTCGTACACCTAATTAATCAAGATTCACTACTCTACGTGGATGGCAAACATTCTAGGTAATATAATACGAGGTTTGATCCAATGCTTGTCCAGAAGAGGCATTTTAGTCAAATCCGTTAGAAATCCTTGTATTCCATTTGATATGTTTTATTCCTCCATTCACACACACATGTCATGGACGCCATTAGTTGAGGCATTCTCCTGACTGATTTATTTTTCCATACAGTATTGAGTTTAGTCATGAGCGTTCAATATTTCATCGTCCTGAAAATTAGATCTACTGGAAGATTTGAGAAAGGTAGCCTTTCTAATGGCAATTTGTGCACTATACGAAAGCACGGATTCTATGAAACTGAATCACCTTAGGAAATGGTGAAATAAGCACGAGGACAGGGCGAATCAGTTGATGCAGTACAAATGACTGAAAAATGGTTGAGTCTGAGCTTTTATGTTGAAAGTTGTATGATGCTGGGAAGCTTGCTGATACTGTTAATAAAGTGCTTGCCTACCCTGAAAAAGCTGGATAGAACAGACAACTCCTACACAGATGGAACCTCCTGACAAAGTCGCCTGTTTTGGACTCATGATTAGTGGGTTAAAGCCAATTTATTTACAATAAGTAATATTTACATTAGAATTACAAGGCGTTGGATGTATCAGATGAATAACATTAGCACAGAAATTGCTCCCGTTCAAAGTGATCTTGAGTGCATTGTTTGACTGAACACCGATTTTAACTCTCCTCTCACATTCATTTCCCAGTTTTTCTGTAGTTCTGATTACTCCAGGCTACAAACTTTGGAGAAGCCTTTTATATTTACCAAGGTTAGCGACATATGAATGCAGGCTACTTCAGGCATTGAATTGTTTTTTTGTAAGAACCAGCTGCTTGCCCCCAATCCAAATTATATGGGACGTATTTATGCTACTCGATGGTTTTTAGTTTGTTTAGAAACAAACACAATGTGATCTACACGAATGAAAAGTCTCAAGCTCTTCCCTAAGGAGCTATAGCCTTGTTTCCATAAATAATATCATTCCACTAAACCAAACAAATTCAATCTATCATGCGAACTTCAAATGGTGTCATCTACAGAATCTGGGCCACTACTACTCCCAACAACTATATGAAGCGATGTACTTTAAAACTGACCCCGAAATCGAAAAGTGAATGGATTCGTCCAATGAACGTTTTAGCACTGGCGGGCACGTTCCTCTGAAAGCTCACGAGACAAATGCGCCAATCATTAAACGTATTATTTGTTAAGCCAATGGAAATGGGTTTTAGGAGCCGTTGGTTTAATTACGGTGCCAAATGGAAGCCGTCTAGCAATGACCAAACGAATGTTTTTAAATAGTTTTTGCCATTAGAAAGCTGCAATTAAGCACCGCGTGTTACCAAACAAAGGGGTCCGGTGTATTGGATTATACTTATTCATTATACGAGTAATGCTGTAACTTTAAAGTTATTAAAAAGTTGACACAATTACCTGATCCTTCATCGCCCAAAAGGTAACCAAGACCTCCGATGCGAACAAAACTCAAATTTTTTCGAATCAGCTTGCAAATTGATCCAGTTCCAGCAATCAGGACAATCGCATCTATATAAAAAAAAATTGTTACTTCACACATTAGTTTCCACCCTGATAGGTCTTATGTTCTACCAGGAGGGAACGAAATATGTATAACTATCAGTGGGTAAACGAACTTTCTTCAATAATCATTTTTTGAGCAAAACTCAGACAACCTTACAATTTTCCGTAAACTACTTGGACAGTTTAGCTGTGGCAGGCAGCACTCGTTTTATGAAGGTCTGCACAACTGTCAGCTTTGTTTGATGTCATTCGGATGTATGGAACATTTCTCGGTTTCGCAATTTGTAAACTAATGATTTGCTCCTTTGTTGTCCGACCGATAGATGTTGGCCTCTGTGTTGCATTTCAGCATGCGATGCAGTCTTAGATTTGCTCTACAATAAAGTCCACCGCGGTTCGGTGCGGATGTCAGTTGGTCATTCTGACTTTCCGTCACTGGTCGGCAAACATCTATTATTGTTTATCGGTTCCAGCCTGTTGACATGCTAATGTGAAGATGGTTGTTTGATCGGTGCCTGGATTGTGTTTCCCGCCAGGGTTTTTTGCACTTTGAAAGCTCCTAATGGCATTGTCGTCTGGATAGAAAAAGTCAGGTTGAAGTTTGTAACAGAACGAAGGCACAATTACTTCACTTGAAATGATACTTCTTACAAAATGGACGCATCGGCTTGAACCTTCTTCGTTATTTTTCGGGTTCATGAGGCAGACTTGGCCCCCAGCATTTCACATGTCTTATTTCATACCTGAACACCCATTGGGCCATGCATGTAAATAAAAACTTGATTTCAAATTAGTCGGTTTTTAAAGGGGTTTTCACCTACTCTTAACTGGGTTTTGTGTTTATTAACCGGTAGGGACAATCCAGGCATCCCCACCAAACTTATGTCGTATCAAGGAAAAGAGTTCACCGTCTTTCAGTCGTTCTAGACGAACCAAGACATATTTGGCCGAAGCACATTAGAAACGAGAGCTTTATCCTCTTAGCTGAAGCCCTCATTCCAACAGAATTTTCCGTTACCATCTCTTTCGTTTGCAGACGAATGTTTATCTGAACTAATTTAGTTATTTGTTTATAATCTTTAGGAATTTCTCATCTAAGACCCATTCCAGAGGAGCATTTTACTATGGAGTAAGCTAAACAAAATTATATAAAAGATTGACGCACAAGTGTGAAATGCCTGTGCGGTTGTAGGTTTGAGATATAATGAAAATACCTTCGTCGGTTGCCGTTACTAGGGTTCCAACAGCATCATTGCAGGCGTGGATTTTTTCAGCGATCCCTGGGCGGATCTTTCGAACTGCTTCAATAATTTGCAAGCAGTTTGACTCTGTGTTAACTCCGCTTAGTGCCAGGCCCTGAAATCATAAGATCAAGAAAACGATGTGAAAGCCAAAGAATGAACCAATTTAAGCAAAAAGTATTGACGTATTCATGATGAAGCTCATTTTAGAGGAAGATACAAAGGGGTGAGTTGAGTTTAATGTGTCTATTTTTGTTGAAGGTATGTGGTCAATCTGTTTGGAAGTATTCGGCTCACCCTTTGAGGATGAATTGCAAGGAACCTGCGAGGGTCGGTCACTAAAATGAATGTTTAGGTTTCCCTAAACATGTCAGTTAAGTTTCTTTATCAAGAGTAAACTAGGGGTCTTTAAATCGTTTGTCTAACACCCTTCAGAATGCATTTTATTCCATTTATAAGCCACTATTGGAAGGGATGTGTATTTTTCTGACTAAACTAATCCATATACACAGATATTTGAAGAACTGACTTTGACGTCACCATGTCTTGCTTAGACGGCCGCTTGAGATTTAGCGTGTCAGTAATTTGGAGGTTATAAAAGTTTGGTAAGTTATTTAGTGAATGAAGCTTAAAATAGTTTCTACAATAAAGCAAGCTTCCAAAAGTGGACATATTCATCCGGTTTGAAAAATAATTGCAGTGAATCTCCTCTCTCTCCAAGGGAGACGACTAAAAGAACAGCACGGTCCGCTTGCTCTAGCGCTCACTTCCAATGAAAAGTGAAGTAGCTCGAATAACATAATACACTCATTTGCCAACGAATTTGGTTTTTCTAGAAGCTCATCTGGAACCTAACTCATTCGCTTGTTTACGATGTTTATAAGTAACTGACTGTACTGCATCATGTTTCCTAATGTTTCGGTTGGTTTCGAGACATCGCGAAACCGGTCATCGGCTGTCAAAGAATTTTTAGCAACCTTATACTTAGTGTACTACGTCTGTACAAGTAGCTCGACTGTTCTTAGGGCGAGATGGAGGACACAATTAGTTGTATTAGCTAACATCTTTATTGTCGTGTGCGTCAACCAATCTCGTTGGAGCAGTGGATGGGAAGATTCTTTTCCATGCAGCGACTAACACGCGCTATTCGTGTTCGATTAGCATCGTTAAAACGAGGTGTTGCAAGACAGCATGGTCAGCGTGAGTGGGACGGTAGTTATCCAAGTCCGTCCACATCCACATGCGCCGAAGCTATTGAAGAAATCAGTATCTGATCCTCCGGACCTCATGCAATTTTTAACGCCAGCCTAATGAACCATAAAGATAAAGTCGATATTTGTTCATAACAGGATGGTGAAAATCCAAGGGGCGAACAATTGCTTCTGTAGCAGCTAGCTGTGCAATTAGTAGGATCCAGATGAGTAACCTTATTAACATCAATCAACGTGTAACTTAGCAACGGATGTTTGAGCGTACCAGCACTATGAAAAATTAAAGCTATAGGAAGAGTGAATCGAGGTATATCAGCGTCAAAAACACCCGGAGAAGTATCGCGAGACAAGGTAGTACAACATTATTTACTTCGGAAGCAAGCGATCTTTCGAGCAAGTCGAGGATGGATGCACAAGGTTCAGAACTTTTATCGGCCAAATTTTCGAGCTCCTAATGGAAAAAGGCTGAGGTTCTGAACAACGCTCCAGCTGACTAGCTGGCATATTGGAATACTCGCACTTTAGCTACACAACAAAAGATATCTTCTTAAGCATTTTCTGCCGTTTCTATTCATTGTCACCACCGTATGTTTTATTATATCCGTTTCCAATCACATGGCGCAATTATGGGGCTGATCATAGGACGTCTCGACATTTAAAATATATGAAATAGCGATAGACAATGGAAAAATAATCAGGTAGGTTCCGTGTTCTTAAGTATTTATGATTCATTTGCAAACAGTGCGTGCACTAAAATCTTACCAGCGCCTTAAATGGAGTTTCTTTTGGTAGCCCAGCTGCTTTCAAGGCATCATCAGCAAGCATCACAACTCTACGGGCAGCCTCTTCCATTCCAAGGTGCTAAAAAGTAAGAAGGGTCCGTCATTTTGTCGGGTGGAGTGAGAGCATAGTATAAGAAGCAAACAGTTTGGAGTATGTACATTCCTTTTTATTTTGATGTCTTGATGATTCAGTCATTGCTTTCTTGTTTTAATGATGTATGAGAGTCTTCTCCAGCTCTTACCATTTTCTCTGGTTGTACCACAACTTTGTTCAAATTTGCTGACTAATTGCACGTTCTTCATTGTCGTATTGCTTATCTGGATTTTGTAGTGAAAAAAACGGTGTAGTTTCGCTCAGAAGCCAAACTGCAGTTGGTTACATGTGCCAGGGTGTTGACTACTCCAAAAAATTGCGCCTACTTCTAGTACACAGCGGAAGTCCTGCTCCGATATTCTCTTCACTGAATAATTAGACATATTTCTAAGTTAACTGACCGAGGAGTTAGTTATCACCGACCAACTGAGAATACACTTTCTTCTTCGTGTATATGGCTGTCTATGGAAGGTGTGTACAATCATTAAGTATGGTGGTAGTGAGTTTCCGCATCTTTTAAGGTCAAACAAGTTCATGAACCGGTCGGTACCTCCTGCGACTGACCCCGTTCATCTGTGAAATGATCGTAGTGAACAAATACATACGCTGTTACGGAATTTTTTTCCTTAAAAGAAATAACCTCAGACATCCGCAAACCGCAGTGGCCGTACCGTGATCCACAACGTCAGCATAATGCATGTGGAAGGGCGCGGTTAGCTTACCAGTCCAGTGGAACGAAGGTGATTACCTACGTTATAAATACCAGCGAAATTAATTAAATTCCTTAGTGAAGAAATGGTGGTTTCAATTCGGGTATGATATCGCGTGCAGGGAGAGGACCCAGGAAATTTACAGCTGCAATAATAGACATTCGTCGCTTGAAAACCTGCCAACACATTGTTTGGAACGGCAAGGTTTCAAAACGACGTATCCAAAGCCGAAGCACCGTTGCCCTCCTTGACTCCTGACTACCTCTTCTTGGCGGCTGATACTGCGCAAAGATTCATTTTGGCCTTTATATGGCCGTTTGTGAAACACAGAGCAACAGCTTTCTGTCATGTGTTTAAACAGGAAATCTACAGCTGGAGCATATACAAATACCAGCAAGGGGGACGGACGCAACCCTATCTGTATCGGCACAAGTTCATGCTTGGATAAGTAAACCTGAGTAACAGAGAGTGCGTTTGAACCTGATTTTTATCTTCAAGGCTGTCTTTCTTAAGGTACTTCTTAGCTGGAGGTGTCTTTTGTCCGAAAACGGATCAAATACAGAAATGCAACAAAATCGACGTTTTGCATGTCTGTGCAGTCAGTGTACCTATGGGATTATCATATAGAGCGGTCACGTCACCCTCGATCACTGGCTCATACAGGCAATAGATAATCATCTTTTGTACATCTCCAGCCACAGGATGTGTGAGCTAATAAACGGGGTTCCGAATCGTCGAGTTCCAAGACCAATTCGCCATAACGGATAACTCTAAAGAGGATAGAGCCAACCAAGTACGAATCATCTTCCGCCCTCATCAAACTGAACCCGAAATTACGAATCCGTCTAAAAAACCTGCGTGTGCTTTCTTTGGCACCACATAATACTATGGTTACATCTTGGTTATGTGGTGTTCAATGGTGCTCTGACATAACATTATGAATAATTGTTTATGCGTGGATTCGTAGTTAGTCTCCGAAATATTCAAAATTTTAACGGGAATACATGCATCTATTTACCCAATAGTTTGTATGGGGTCCTTCTGACTGCCCCAGTTGCTTTCCTTCAGCAGACAAGATGACCATTCGTGAGCCTGTTGTTCCGCTGAAAAACAAAAAAATTCGGATTTGGTAAGAAGCAAAGACTATCGGAAGTACCAAAGAAATAAATTTAGTTGGTATTGCCAGGAGGTCATATATTTTTCAACCAAGATCTCATCATGGAAATGAAACCAGTCTGAACTGAAAAACCAATAAGAGCTTTAGAACTGCTTCATCTTTACCGGGGATCAGTTGTAATGAGTGTTCCACGAGACGAACCCATGCACTGACCAGTAGGCTCGTTGTCGATAGCTGAAGACTTAATCGGTCGGCCACGAGCGGTTGATCGGCAGTTTGATTAACTCATAATTGAACAGGATATAGCATCAAATAACTTTTAATCATGAATTTACCATCACTTGGTCACGAGTTGACTGGCTCCTCAAGCGGTCAGTTCTCCGATGGCGGGCTTACTCATTGTGCGAATTATTACGCTTTTGGAGCTTCTTGTAAATTGTTGGCACTGTGAGCAGTTTTTGGACTTTGAGTAGCGAATGATTCATATTCAAGAGCTCGTCCTACTTTGGCAGGTTTAGTTTGCGCCTAACCGTTTAAAATTCCTTGATAATAATGTATGACCTGTGATATTTGAGTTAAATGGTTACAATCTATTCGGAATTGTGGGGTAACCGGTTCAAAGCAATAAATATCAAAAGTAGCGTGTTAAGCTCACAACGCGTACAATATGTCATCGACCTTTAAACTCTGAAATGTTTTGGTAGGTTGGTGGAACCGTGCTCAGATCATGTGGTCACGTAACTGTGTTCAAGATCAATCAAGTAAAATACTTTGGTTGAACCTACCCTTCAATTCCAGCGTAATAGGCCATCGGTTGCTGCCGAAAGAAATATGAAGCTGAAACAAAAATTAACAGTGAGCCTCATCAAGGTGCGACATCGGTTTTCAGGTATTTCCTGCGCAGTTGAAAATACATGAGTCGTGCTGAATTGATGTCACGGAAAAGCACTCAACTTTGTTGAATTTAGTGTAACTCATGGGTTATTTTGTTCGTTTCCGCGCAACAAAAAATAGGACTATGCTCAGGGGGTCGTAGTGCAATTCACGAAGAGTTGACAAACATCACTGTTTTTGCGAGATTTTTCTTATGGTCATTACAGATATGGTTTTATATGGCTTCAATCTATATTAAAGAATATGTAGAGGGGTAACTTTGAAAAATTTTTAGAGAAAGTCAAGTTTGTGTATGACCACAGATATGCCGTGTTTGTTTACGGAATAAAAGAACCAGTTTTTGTGTATTAAAATCATACGGCACTCATTTGTAGTTGGCTTGAAACACCTCCAAGTGGAAGACTATGTGAAAATGGCTGAAGTCCACCCCCAACACCGTCAAACCCTCCAGAGAATATAGCCTTGAAGGCTTCATTAAACATGCGTGATATAATTACTGATTTCAAGCCTTTCTGGTGTCAGTTAGGCAGCTAAGGAAGAGAACACAAGGTCTTGTCATCCAACCACAACTAGAAAACCATAATTTGTCTGCCAATGTGTTTAAATCTTAGCGAAATACACTCATTTGCAACATTGTTTGACAGCTTATGTTCACACTGTGGCGGTGTTTTAGAGCATCAGATGGAAAATAAAAACTGAGACGTTATTTCACCTTGTTTTAGGGACAAGTACACTTTGATTAGACAGTTTTGTGCAATTACTTGGGTCTCACCATCAAATTATATGGCAAGCTAACATGGTGTGTAAATTTGATCCGGGAAACAAGAATTCTGCAAGAAACACCTTAATAATTGTAATTTCAGTTATCCTCCTAAGAGACACCGAGCCGCTCAATATGCTCATTGGTGACGGAACCCAGTGTTTTCTGACTCAATATCATTGCAGTTCTCCTAAGTTGGTCTCTCACAAACTAAAAATTCTTGGTCAATGCTTGTGTTCAAGAAACGTGGTCTGATAGCGGCATACATGTTTTTATCCAAAAATAATGTGAATTTATGGATTATTTTGTTGCGCATTCCTCAAGTTACACAGAAAACGGAATCCAGTGTACAAAATTCACATAGCTTACAAAGATTATATTGCAAGCTACCATGGTGTGTAAATTTGATCAGCGACCACTATCTTAGACTTCTGCTATCAGGCTAACATGTCAGTAGGTGACTACTGAACATTTTATGAACGACTTAAGCGATGTTCGATTAACATAAATTCAAGATTGCTGTGTATTTAAACTCAGGATTTGAGATCTAAAAACACACAACAAGCTTTAAGTAGCTCGCTGTGAGATAAACACTTTAGAAGCTATTCGATTCCTTGTTTGTGTATGTTCATCAAAGTTATCCTGGATAAATACATACGCACCTAGTGTGCATTCACATGGATCCGGGAAATAAGAATTCCGCAAGGAACACCTTAATAATTGTAATTTCAGTTATCCTCCTAAGAGACACCGAGCCGCTCAATATGCTCATTGGTGACGGAACCCAGTGTTTTCTGACTCAATATCATTGCAGTTCTCCTAAGTTGGTCTCTCACAAACTAAAAATTCTTGGTCAATGCTTGTGTTCAAGAAACGTGGTCTGATAGCGGCATACATGTTTTTATCCAAAAATAATGTGAATTTATGGATTATTTTGTTGCGCATTCCTCAAGTTACACAGAAAACGGAATCCAGTGTACAAAATTCACATAGCTTACAAAGAATTGAAGCTTTAAAGAATAATTTCAAGCAAATATAGCGGATGTTCTCGAGATTTCCTATACAAAATCTTTCTTTATAAATTAGTTTTTAGACTGTTAATGAATAGAGTACATTGTTTCAACTGTAGCGCAGGACAACGGCTGCGATTTTGCTTCGTTCGACTCTCCTGTCTGCTCAAGTCAAACTCTGCTGTTGAAAGCACGGACAGTCTGATGTGGAATGCTTAGTAGGCAGAAATTTAACTTGCATTTGACAAAAAAATATCAGGAGGCTTATAGGTTACACGCTTTAAACAGAGTGATTAGGAAAATTCAAACTTGCATGGCACTTCATATATCACCTTAACATTAGAAAAGCCAAGATGTTTTATACCAAAAACTTTAAACAGTACGTTCGTAGTTCCATAAGCACCTCTAAACAGAAGCCGACTTTATCTACCCGACTCTAAATTCTCGAGGTCTCTTGGACAGAGCATCGCTTCAAGTAACCGAAAAGCAAACCTTTTGAGATTTTAATAAAATGTATTTGTTACGAAATAACTAATATGAATTCCAGAGAGTTGCTTCTGAGATTAGCTCATAACCTCAATATATTGCAAGCAAATCAAAACAAAGCAAAATGCTGGCCTTGTCTGCTGGATTTAATTTCTTTCAATCAATTATCCTTGTGATATTGAGTAGATTTGTGGGAAATCGCTGAAATAAAACCAATAGTGTAGTAGAAAACGGATTACGTTCTGTGTAAGTATTGAATTTGAATTACGCTTGCACGTAGTCCTTCCTGTTTCATCAAAAACCACAGAATTTAAGATCGTCTATAGATCTCAAAATAATCCACCATTAAACTTGCAATATGGTGCGCTTTTTTATTGAGCTACTTCGTTAAATCGAACTGCTGTCTTCTTGCAAGAAATCTCAGTACAAATTTAGATTTTGGAATCAGGAACGACTACAACCCACTGTGGTTGTATTTTATTAAATTTTCATGCTCATGAAAGAGCAGTTGGGAAAGGCAGACAAAAATATCAAAAAAACACGTTGTTTGAAATCCCAAGAATCATTTTCATCCGTTGAAAAAACGCTTTGAACGAGCACTCCCTCATACGCTAAAACTGGAACCAAAGAGAATGTCTTATTTTTCCGGCGCTGTGGTGTGCATAGGGAAAGATACCAACATGAGAAAGTCTAACCGAAATCTAAATTTTTACTGCCTGATTTTACCACGAAGCAGAACTTCTCGAAACTCTTTCAAATGAGACGCTGGAATGTCATCTAGCCTTATTAAAAACTTGGTCATCTATGTGAACCTATAGAAGATAATTTTTATGAAATCTGATGAGGACTCAATCAACAAAATACACAAAATTCAAAAAAGCCTTGAACAAGAATAACTGTACCCGCAACGCAAAAGTTAATTAGGGCTCTTAAGCTTCATTGGATTTTTGAAAACCTCAGCGATAAGGATATGCTGGTTTTTACATATTTTTCCTGGACGTATGTGTTTATTTTGAAATTGACCTGATTCTGCCAATTTCTGTGGGACTTGGGTATTCACTCTTTTTATTCCTTACTTCTGTCCACACTAAGTCATTGATGTAGTTTGATTGTTTTACTTCAATCCATCGGTCATCAAACTGAGGATGGTTAAACCAAATTAGCTGCTAAACTCCCTGGTTTCCATTCCTTAAGTGCCATTTATCCTTGAAGATTTTGTCCAACGATTTTGCTGCTTACACGTCTATGAAGTCGAATTAGCTTGTACAGCGTCCATTTTTGTGCCAATATTCTGAAGAGAACTGGCTTTGTTCGTCCTTTTATTTAATTTCGACATCACTGACATTCTTCCTCACGACTTTGATTTTTTATACCAAGGGATCATAAATTCATAAGTTGTATTGCTTATCTAAAGTATGAAGCAACATAACTTCAAATGATAACCAACTACTCAAAACAACGGTCAACTTAGCCAATAATCAACCGTTCGTTGGTTACTCAGAATGCAGAAATATTTTACCCTACTATCGACTTAGGTATGACTTTTGTTTTGGAAGGTGCACTGCTTATATGTGAAGGGAAAATACAAAAACCTCACGCAACCACTTAACCGTGCGATACATGCCACTTGATTTTTTTATCAATAATTTCAGTAAGATTACTAAAGGATCCGTAGCAACTTTGGCCTATAAAACCTTCTAGAAGATCACCAATGCACTCAATCCAATCATCAGTTTTGAGTTCTTTGCGTTGACTCAAGTGGTACAGAAACTTTGTTATCTTAGTTGTAAACCTGTTTCACTATCTCAAAACGGTCCGGGAATTTCGCATGTTCTGGAATCGTGATGAAATTAAAAGTAATTCTAGGCTACTAGTCACTCTTCTGATAGCTATCATCCACAAATGGACCAGTTTCACCTCTTGCCGAGGGCAATTACTTCGTTTTATTGAATGGATCTAAATGTAAGTAAGACCTAGTACCCCTTCCTCATTCACAAGTAACCACAATTCGTTAACTTCCTTTGTTTACTAAGTTCTGGCTTATTTGAAATTCTGTTGCATCGTTCGTTGTTCAGTTGTGTTTTAGTTGCATCTTATGCTCCAGGTACCGTATCTGGTAGGAAGATTTTAGCTCTCTTCACTTGCGTGTAGCCTCTAGTTTCCCATGGTGCCTGTTTTTTGGAACAGTGTTTGGCCAACTTTTGGCTGGAGATGTTGTCACAAATACGGTCAATAAATTTGCTCTCTCCCGCAATCTGTATTGGAGGGAGGTCTGTTCCCCGTACTTTTGGAATCAACACCCTTGCTTTTTCTAGGCATGATGCTAGCTTCAAATTTCTCAAAGTAGTTATGTGACCACTGAATATCAGCGATTTCTGATTCTTAGACAGGGAAGATCATCGCTAGCTTCATTGAATCACAAAGCAAGGAAGATTCCCCACTGTCTCTGGAGTTAGAATGTTGTTTCCCTGAAATTTACTGGGTCACCAGGTAGAAGGAGACCTCTGATTTTTTAGACTGTGACCATCCAGCAGAGTAGTCATCTTTATTTTTGCTTAAACAACATCTATTTTTTGCTTCGGGTAGACACTTGAAAATATCCTGTCTGGTCTATGTTAATATAAACCCATCCGTAGAAGGTACAAATTAACTTGCGGATTCTGGTGTGACTGTTCGATAGGTCACTATCTTACACAAACAACACTGAGTCAAGTAGCCGTTTACCTATCTACTGCTCGGTGATGCCACGGAGCTTCTCTCCGTTTTACTGGTTCATTTACAACGCAAGCAGTAGCTGGTAGGAAATGCCACAAATAAAGCCAAAAGCTTAGCAGTGTATCCGTCATCCCAACGACATGCGTTAGTAGGAAGGCCAATAAAACATTTAATTCATCCCGTTGTTCTATTAAACTTCTCAAATTTGCGGTTGAGATATCACTCTTGATGGACTGGGCTCAGTAGTCGTCTACATGACGGAGTTGCTTGCGAGCCTCCAACATATCACGTAAGAAGTGGAATATAAATTTCGACTTCGCCGTTGTCCAGCTGCTTCTATAACACAGCATTTCTCTAAGTCTCGCCGAATTAAGATAAATGGCCAGCGTAGAGGTCTCGTGATATATTCCCCCGTTGTAAACTAGTGACGGAGTAAGATAGGTTTTTCCCCACATAAATCAGAGTTATTTACATTGATCTCTTCCGGGTGGTACCCTTCAGCCTCCTTTGATGTGGATGGTTATTTGAACCAACTACCCGCTTTAGCCACACAGTCGCCGCGTACTGCGCCTCATGAGTCTTTCCGCAGGGCTTACGCTAGCAGAAAACCACTGAAAATGCAAAATCCTCGTCCACACTGCCAAGTTTTTGCGATTACCGCCCACTTTACTGGTGTACTAATCCGTCATCTGAAGCATTGATCCTAGTGATCTGTCTCTAAACAATGTGTACTTCCTTCCAGTTTTATTCATTTTTGCTCATTAAACCAGATGTACTTCACTTTTTAGTGTGGCTTCAGCTCTAGATGACATCTTCTGTAACTACTACTTCTTTAAAGACTGTACAACCTTTCAATATATTGCCAAATTTCTGTGGAAAATCTTCATTCTAACATCAATCAAATTGTCGGTCCATACACCGGAACTTGTCTGCTGGGATGTTGAAAATTGCCGTAGGAAGTTTTTAATGTTTACTGAAACTGTGATACCGACTACATATTCCCAGTTTGCGAGTACAGAATCCCACAGTACGTAACGCAGTTTGCTTAGGGCGGAGGGCGACTAGAAAAAACACTCAAAAACCCTGTAGCAAAGCATATAAACCAAATTAACATACGTTCTATTCATTATTAAAATCCTACGGAGCCTTTCATGAACTCCTCACAGGTGAAAAAATGACGAGCCATAAAGTTGTGGTAATAGTGATATTCTTCGCTTAGACTGCAAACCTTATTTCAGTCAACAACTATTTCCCTTTAATAAATTACAAATTCTCCATCACTGGCCCCAACCAAAACCGAGCAAAAACACATCGCTTTGTTTCGACAGTCCCTCCTGAAGGACGGAAAGACTTCGACGTGGTTATTCTTCTCTGTTTACAAGATACATTCCGAAATCAGTATTACTATCAATTGATTTATAACTTTGAACTTAAACCTCAAATACTGTCGTCGGCAGTTATTCTTACAATAATTGTGATGGCCAACATGTATGAGGTTACTTAGAATGAACGATTCACCTCTATAAACAGACACAAATAAAAAAATACTCACTCCAAGGGGTGATGGTAATCCATCCCACTAGCGTGGTTGTAAAATTATAAACGTACAGTTAGAGGTGATTAAACCTTAGCTCAGTAAAATACAAGCCTCAGTCAACCAGACTGAGGGAAAACGTTCAATAGGTGCACTCAATTCCTAAGGGAGTAAAAACCCGGTGAACCGTAGGTCCAGTTATCACGGATTCTGATCTCGTATTCGGTTTAACCTGATGGTTAGGATACGGAAGCTAAAGAGGAGAGTTCCTGCTCGTTTGTCAGTGTCTTGGGGGGGGGGGGGTAGCCACCATTTGCTGTTTTTCTGAGTGATAGCTAGGTGGAAAGGGTAGGCAACTTGACGTTGACAAGTGGACCGCTCAGCATTGTGGAATTCACGCAAAAGTTAAGTGGAAAACTTTAAGGAGCAGGTCAGAGGCAAACTGGCCGAATTGTTATCCGTGACTTACTATAAGAAAGATCGCGGAGGCTTGAACCGGGGAGACAGTTAGGCATTTCCAACAAAACGTGATAAGGAAGTATGAAAGTCGGTCGGTCCCCACTAAACGTTTGCGGTTTTTCTAAACCGCTCTGCGCTTAAGGAAAATTTTTTCTTTAAGTTTTTGCGTTTCTTTGTGTGTGCTCAAGCCCACGAGCACCATAATCTGCTTTAGCCTTGTCGTAGTCTTCTTTAATCAACTCATACCATGTAATTTTTGCGGGGAGTCCTATTTCATAGTTGTACTGACATGACACAGTTACTCAGTACTCGCGAAATGGCATTGAATACTCGAAAGCTACGACGTGCCCTCGATGAACTAAAATAGGCCATCAATTAAGTTCACAATACCAATCCATCCAGGCCCCATCCAGGCACCGTGGAGTCCTCAGGAAAGTGTTCCACCAGACTTATTCCGGCATCTCAGTGGTCGCACAGCGCAACTGATTAATTGAAGGCTGCGGCATTTTCAGGGTTGTCACTTCATAATGTAGAACATTTCTGCATTACGAATTATTATGCTAATTTTCCACATTGGTGGTTTGCTTCAGTGAGGAAGGTTCCAAAGTCAGTCAAAACCGACTGCGATTACGTTTTCTAATGCAATAAGAAATCGCGAACTGCGGTAAAGTGTGAGTGACAGAACTTTCAGATAGTTTTAAGTCTGAAATAATTCGCCTTACATTCTAGAATCTACAAGGCCTTTGTGGACGCAGAATATGTGGAAGCACGTACTCCTCTAAATAATTATTACTCGCTAATATTAATTGTGAGTTTGAAAACCGTGCATGTTCGTTGTTGAACAGCAGAATGTTCCATTACCACCTACAAGATTTGCAAGGAAGACCATGACGTCGATCACGGTGGACAGCTTAATGAACCTAGCTGACGCGCACCACTTGCACCGGTTGCTCGGTCTGATTAGTTCATCCGAGTCCACTGTCTCCCTCGTGCTTTGTTTTGTTCCACACATCACAACGTGGATCACAAAAAACATTGTGACATGAATACGACAGGTTCCGTGATCTCGTTAAGAGCGCAATGTGGTTTCACATTGTTGTTTTTCACGTTTCACTTGACGTGTATTAGGACAGAATAAGGCCAAGAAAAACACGCTACAGAGTCGACACAGACTCGCGCGCGCGGAGAGCACGGAGTAAGCCAAACTGCACAAGCTCACGGACAAGTGAGGGACGCATGTAGCAGCTATATCAGCGGAGAAATACGTTCTCGCCGTCCGGACTCTCACAAAAGTACTTTCACAAACGATTAGTTCCCCATTTGACCTGCTCCACATTACGCATTGCATTTATTTTTATGTGTGATGCAACTCACAACTGTAAACCACTGTCGACCTTAATAAAAACTGTTATCAGTACATATACCTCTTGAAGTATATTATGACTATCAATTACCATAACTTGCAAACTAATGGACCAACTTGCGGTTGGGTTTCACGATGCCTGATCAGCTAGCCGGAGTGCACCCATCTATTTCTAACGGGGAAAAGTTCCGGATTGAACGAAGTGAAAAGTTGAATTTTATTGGTCGTTTTGATGAGTGCACGTATTCTGTCAAGAAGCGCATGGCCTTCTTGGAGAGAAGTGTTCATTAAGCTTTGAGGTCCGGAAGGTCATCGAAATGTCACTGTAATGCGGGCGGCTGAATAACCGGGAGAAATACTCAGCCTATAATGAGAACACCTCAGCGGCTACAATTCTTGTTTGCACAGTTTCCTCTTCAGCGGCTGTTTCGCATGCCTACTGACTATAACCCTTAAGGGATACGAGAAGTGGATGGAATCCATTGGATCTCATTTGTAGACAAAATATGTGGGTCACATGAAATCACCTTCATCTTTTCCTCCAGCTGGTGCTGTACAGCATCGTCGTGGTAGTCAGACATACATACGACTGTTGAGTGGAGCCTGCTAAGATGCGAAAATATGGACACAAACTGACTTCCAGCGCACACTGTGCTCGGATTCTGTGCTTTGTTTTAAGGCAACATCATAAGCCGTTTTCTTTGCGGACTGTGTAGCAAGCGCACTTTGCTTTTTCTGGACGGGACAAGCTTGGAACCAAAAGTTTTTTCTTCTTCCGTGGACCCACATTTTGGGCAAGCCTGAGGAGCGTCACCGCACAGTGGGTCAGGTTCACCAGTACAACAGTGGACTTGATACGATGCGCAATCCATTGCACGCCAGTGGTCACTGGTGCTGGTCGGCTGGTCACAGAGCACATAAAAGTCCAAGGCCCTGTCCCTAGACCGCCAGCTGGGTTGAAGTGTAGCATACTCGACTACAGGCGGCAGGCCACCAGTTACGGAATTGGAGCCTTGATACAGCAGCCAGCGCCCTGAACAATCAAGTGCTTAATGATGGCTGTGGCGGTTGAAGTGTATCCACCGTTTTATGGGGCCGTCCAAAGTTGTCGGCGGTGGTTTAGGAACAAATGTAAGGGGTACACATTTTCCAGGTGGGTAGTAATCCAAAAGCCCCCTTTGGTGGATAGGAAAGCAACCTGAGAAAAAATCCATGAAGAGTGGTTCTTAATGTACGGAACCACTGGCCTCTAAATACAGAGATAAAACAGATGTGGGGCGGTGACGTTACCAAGCACAAGGAGCACGTGCATTCTCCGGCACAGGTTTCAAACATCTGGGGGCACTGGAAGTTCGCACCACGAAATATAAGTTAGTTAAGGTAGGTTGATCTCACCCTTGTCTTTCCGACACGACGTGGTGCAGCTTTGACCCTCGCGGCCACTAGTGCCTCAGAACTAGGGAAAATGCACACTTGGTCTTCCGGCAGACCACATCCAGAACATAGGCTGCACATTCCAAGATTTTCCGTCGGTCACACTGATATGATGTATGCATCTCAAATTCGCGCGTGAGCCACTTTGCGTGCCAAGATACCTTTTGTAAGGCTACATTGGTCAAAAGACGAACATAGGCATTCCGCAGACGGTTGCCGATCACATTATTACAGTGAATAATCCCGGATTGTGCGTGTGCAGCCCATTTTCGGGTGAAATACAACCAATGGGCCACAAGATAAGATGCGACTCACGGGTCCGTGCGGCGCAATGTTTGAAGATGATAATGATGTTTACTCTAAACTACCGGGTGGCGTGCCTTGATGCATCTTTCCGGAACTATGTGCTCGTAATATAATGAACCAAAAAACTCACTGTACGTCATTGCCCAAGTGGTCCGTGCGATGGAATATATTTTCGCTGTTCACGGAATGTGTCTGTGACCAAAAGTAAGTGGGTGGTACATGATACACACGTGTTTCTAATAGCTTTTCTAACATGAAAGTAGCGCAGCATTACGTTGCAGTCGAACACGACTATCGCAGTGCGCGTTTTATCTATTTTCATTACCTCTGGAAAGCGTCAAAACAACGCTGTCTGCTTTCATCTGAAGAAACATCTGTAGCTATAGTGACCTTTTCCTAAGTGCAGCCCAGGGACGCGTCCTGAAAACATATCATTTGTCACAATAGGGCATAACTATGAGGCAGCTACCAAACAGAGCAAGTTGACACTTCCGGCGATGATAGCATTCGTGCTGAGTGTCAAGGATCTTGCCGAATTCATTGGCTTGAAAGTGCCACACATCACACGACGAGTCGTGTGATGGAAACGTGCTGCAGGTTCCCAACGCAGCCTCGGTAAGTCGTCGATTAACCGAAAATCGACCGTACAAGAACCTAGATACCTTATGGCTGTGTTCTAGATAGTATGAGGTGATTGCAAGATGGTTCCTCTGCCTCCTTAGAAAAAACCCGCACTGAATAGTCAGTGCTTCGCGCAATGCGTGTAATTGGCAAATGCGCTAAGCTTAGTAGATTTTCCAGACCCCTTGACTTTTCGGTGCTATTGCTGGCCGCCGAGCGTATTTTTACTATACCCACTCGCATTGTTCAAATGATACCTTCAGGAACACTACTTAGTTATTGCTCCTGTATTCATTTAACGGTTTGTCAAACGCCGTAAAGGATGAAAACTGAACAGAAGTTAATTTCTCAACAAACTTATCTGAGGCTATACCTGGAACTGTGCCGCTGGCTATTCGGATAATGAGATTGATTTCTCGAAATCTACGGCATTTTCAGACTTGCCACTTCATAGTGTGGAATGTCTATGTATAATGTATATGCTCCTGTATTATTGAACATCCTTTACTATGGCAATTTGTTTAAGTGAACTAAATCACCAGGTGAATAAACACCGCCGACTTTGTATACCTTACCGGATGATAAAAAATCGCGAATTTTGGGTAAGATTGACTCACATACAATAAACGTAACTCTCAGGTATTTTTCCGCCGGAACAGATTTCCTCAACATTCTAGAATCTAAATGGCCTTTGGAGATGCCACATATGCGTAGGCGCATTCGTGCAAACAAATTTTGG
>NW_008751669.1:3162799-3164791 GCF_000715545.1 Opisthorchis viverrini
TACCAGAGTTAGTACATGAGACTCACGAATGACCGCTGCAAGCGCGAGCGAAATCAGAAGAGAGAGTTGAAGCACGTGACCACGCTTGTATTATGTGAAATTGTACAAGTGGGCGTTTTTTGTAGTTTCTCGTATTCAAACAAAAAACGATTACGCAATTGATGAAATACCTAGTGCTATAATGGAAGTAAAATAAAGGTACAAAACGCCACATTCGTTTGCCTGGCTTTATCCGGGGCATCACCTGTCATGAAAGCTTTGAAGTGCCCAACTGATAACTTGCCTTCCAGGGTAAACTGTTCGCTCCAAACAACAATCGCTTGTTACCAGCCGTTTTCTCGAGCTGTGATATTTCCACTTGAGTATAGCATTCGATTTCATTCACAGTCTCTCAGCTACCCTAGGCCTGTTTCTGTCTTCAGCCGGGGTGGCCTAAAATATGTTCATTGATTTGTCTGTTAACTGACTTCCAACAATTTTAAGTCCCAGTGGCGCTCCTGCGTACCCTATGAATGTGAACTCCATGAATAGGTTTAAATACCTAAGGTTTTTTCAGCTCTGTAGAATTTATGATGAATGCTTATTATTCGTATTGAAAATTAAAAAACCCGGCAATTTACTCGTCGAATAACTTCAGTGGGCCCTGTTAAATACAAGGAGTAATGAATCCCAGAAAACGGCGATGGGACGAATGAAATGAACAGCTGAACGATATGCACATGCTGAACAGCGATAACACAACCGATCTCGGAGGCTTGGATGAATGCCTCGATCCTGTGTATTTGTCCGCGAATGTATTAACCAGCGCTGAAAAGGGCAGATAGTAATATTGTCTGCAAAAAAGCGAGCAATTAGTGCATGATAGCATTGTGTAAAGTTCTGGGGGAAGCGAGTGAGACCTCTATTAAGTTAACCGTCTGCCTTATATTGGTCACACACGAAATTTCCCACGCCAAGATGAGTACTCAAGGAATATTAGGAATCAAGTAAGGCACTATAGCATAAGGTAAGACCATTTTTACTGGTAATCCAGAGTCATTACGTAAGTAGATGTGTTGTTCCTGAAGACACGAATTCAATAGGTTTTTTGTACATTTTGAGGCAACAATGTAACAGTGATACCCCTTATTCGTAGAATTTCGCTTTGCGTCTTTGAAAAGGGGAAATCTGTTGCGGAATTCGTGGAGTCACTTTGTAACATTCGCCTGCATTTAACCGAGGAATGACTGGAGTCAAAGGTTCTCCAGTTTTTGTAAATAAGATGCAAATTAGGGTTTCGCTTCCATGTTCAATGGTCTTTGACCGATCAGTTGGCGCTTCCTAATAAATAATTCCGCAGCAAACGCCCTCTTCCTTTCATTTGGTGCCGTGACCAGGATAAGGATGAAGATCTCGTGGCCGCAACCCTGTGAGGATGCGGTGTTTGGACCTTTCTGGAGGACTTTGAGGGGGTTGCGGACGCTGCCGGACTGGAGACCGACCGGGGTAATTTGGCGGCGCTGAAGACGCACCTCAAGGGCCGGGCGAAGGCGGCCCTAGATGCGGCTAGAAGAGGCCCTCAGATGATGGGCTGGGCCGCCGAGAAGAAAGTCCTTGCAGCGGAGTTCGACACGCCCGCCGACCGCCAGGAGGTTATGAGGCGGTTCAAGACGGCCATCGCCCGGATCGGACCCGACCGTGTTCTACGCCAGCCTGCTGAAGTTGTTGCATCGCGCTCTGCCGAGGCTGGACGGAGTGTCGCCACACTAGTTGCTGTTGGACCAGTTCGTCGAAGGTGTGCGACCGGCGCTTTGTGCCCAGTCGCGGTTAGCGCGAGCAACTGGCCAGTTGAGTGTGGAGGAGCTGGTGCGTCTGGCCCGGGAGCTGCCCGAGACACCACTGGCCACGTTGCAGTCGCAGGAGAAGAGGGATGGTTCATCAGTGGAGGAACTGCAGACCAGAGTGGACCAACTCTTGAACAGCTGGCAGCCGTGAAGACGGAATCGCGGAGGC
>NW_008751669.1:3165611-3169781 GCF_000715545.1 Opisthorchis viverrini
ATTTAGACGAATGCCATTTGGTTTGTCCGGGGCACCATTCACGTTCCGGCGCTTGATGCTTCGTGTAACCAAGGGACTCCATAATGATGCGGTGTACGGAGACGATATCGTTGTATACAGCAATTTGGAACCGGAGTACGTAGCTCACTGGAGGGCTGTGTTGGAGCGGATCCGGGAAGCTGGCCTGCAGATGAATGAAGCCAAGACACAGCTCGCCCGGTATTCGGTGGCACTTCTGGGGCATAAAGTGTGTAAGGGAGAAGTTAGCCCACTGCCCACAAAAAATTGGCAAAGCTCAAGGGTTCCGCTGTTCTCAATTCAAAGCGCTCTCTACGAAAGTTTCTTGGACGAACAGCATACTATAGCCGGTTCGTTAAGGATTTCAAAAAGATTGCTGCGCCACTGTACGATTTGCTCGGTCAAAATCGGAAATTCGAATGGACCGGAGAAAAACAAATATACTTTTGAGCGTGTCAAAGTGCCGGTGTCGGATCAGCAACTGACCGTCAAACTACCCAATCTCGGATAGATGTTCATTGTTGCAACGGACGTCAGTGATCGCGGTATCAGCACACTCCTAAAGCAGAGGAATGGAGTTATCGAATATGCCAGTCGCCTCCTGACTAACGCTGGAAAGAAGTACTCCACCACTGTGAAGGAATATTTAGCGATTGGGTGGGTCCCGGATAAGTGGAGACCATATCTGCTTGGGCAAAAGTTTCATGTCAAAACCGATCACAAACCCCTGAAGAGGATCCCACTGGAGATTTCATGTCAAAACCGATCACAAACCCCTGAAGAGGATCAAGACCACTGGAGATCCTAGCGGGAAGCTCGAACGCTGGGTACTCCAGTTACAAGTGTACGACTTCCCAATCCAGCATGTGCCCGGGAAGGAGAACCGCTAGGCGGACTGGCTGTCAAGACCAGAGGCTGAAGAGGATGTACCCAGGATCATGGTTGGAACCAGTGGCCTCGTCGTCGAACTGGATCCAGGAAAGTTGGTGCAACTCCTACGGCAGGATCCGGTGCTACAAAAGGTTGAAGCCGCCTTGTTGGATGGAAGGAACATTGAGGACGGACCGGGAGATAAGGAAGTAGAAGCGTTCCAGAGCCACTTTGATTGGCTGAGGCTGAATGAAGCTGGCATAATTTCCTGCAACGCCACTGATTCAGATGTTGTGCTGCCCGTGATACCTCGCGTCTTGAGACGAAACCTCATCGTTGAATGCCATGAGATGGCACATACAGGGTGCGCCATGACATACGACCTACTTCGACAGAGGGCCTATTGGCCCGGGATGAGAAGTGAGGTGATAGATTATGTGGTGTCCTGTAAGCGTTGTCAACTAATGAAAGCGGATACGACAGGGGCAACCCATCCCATAGAACCCATTCCCGTCTCAGAAATCGGCGAGTTGTGGTCAGTTGACGTCATGGGCCCCTCCCGGTGACAACCAGTGGGAGCCAATACGTCGTGGTGATGACAGAATACCTGTGGCAATGAATTAAGGCGGCCGCCGTGCCGAATCAGCGGGCGGCGACGATCAGCGGAGCGGTAATGCATCACATTGTGGCCAACCATGGGGTGCCAAAAATGATCCTAACCGATCAGGGCCCTTGCTTCGACAGCGAAGAGTTTAGGAATTGCTTGCAGAAGCTGGGTATCAGACGNCAACCGATCGATCAAGGAGTGGCTTGCGGCCAAAGGAGGTGATTGGGAAATGAACTTGCCAGTGGTGTTGTTAGCTCATCGTGCTTCCACGCAGTCAGCAACAAGCAAATCCCCGTTTATGTTAATGTACGGTCGACATCCGCGCCTTCCGGTTGATCAGGAAATTGGGTTGTGGCCGGCAACGCGCTCGTCTCCGGAGGAGCTAGAGGAAGAAAGAAGGAGAGCTCGAGAAAATTTGACCGCTGTTTAGGAAAGGGCTAGGCAGAAAGCGGCAAGTAGAACGGTCCGAACGTTCCCCATAGGCACGAAGGTCAAGTAGAAGGATCACCAGAATCCTGGAAGGAGTGGACTGGGTTCGCGGAGGCTGGGCAGTCGATGGCAGGGGCCGTTTGTCGTCAGCGGCCGCCGGGGGAACGTCTAAACCATTCAATATGATCGGGGATCGAAAGTAGTGAATGGAACGCAGCTTCGCAAGTGGCATGACACACCTGAAAAGCGGCCGAATAGACCCGCTACCGAAGCCGACCTGACGGAGGGAAATGAAAATTGATGGCATGCGCACGAGCTTTAAGGGGTGGAGGTGTGTAACGGTGATACTCCTGATGGGGATGCACGCGGGTAGTATGTGTTTTCCGTAGAATTTCGCTTTGCGTCTTTTGAAAAGGGGAAATCTGTTGCGGAGTTCGTGGAGTCACTTTGTAACAGTTGCCTGCATTTGACCGAGTAATGATTGGGGTCAATGAATCTCCAGTAAGTTTCAAGAAGTCGCGTTTGTGAGAAGATGGGTGTCCAGTTTTTGTAAATAGGATGCAAATTAGAGTTTTGCTTCCCTGTTCAATGTTCTTTAACCGGTCAGTTGGTATTTCCTAATAAATAACTCCACATCGAAGGCCTTTCTTTCACCAATAGCATAGCTGGGGATATAATGAGTCGATAATGGGCTGCGAAACCTGTGAGGACCAGGCCGTTCCTCTGAATTTGAGGGACAAACTTGAGGGGTTTTTTCATATGTGGACACCAAAACTCTCGGGAATCATGAGGGATAGAGATGAAGGCGTGGATTTTCCTTGCAGAATAAAATGGTGATAAGGGGTTTCGGTGGAATCTCAGCCCTCTTTGATTTTCAACTTGAGGTTACTGCAGGAGAACCAAATTCTATCGACCGTATGTCTCCGAAGGATAAGTATGGTTGGTATTGCAATTTGCTTCGTGTCTTTGAGTTGCACTTGGAGAAACAGTATGCTTTAGTTTGAGAAACCGGTGTATTTGTGACTGATGCGTATCGTAGTAGGAAAGCGCTTGCGAGGTCCGTTACGGAACCGTACGAACACCGAAGTACCTCAGTGCAATGACGTCATACCAATGCCGTACCCAGTCTTATGGCATACTTGCAACTATTCCCCCCGCTAGTCTTTACTGTGCCCTCTCGCTAACAATTTCCTCTACCCAAAACTAGGAACAAATTCTATACCTTCCTCCTGCCGCCGCTGCGACGAAGTTTGTTTCAATATACAGAATATTTCGTTTGGATCCAACCATCTCCGTGGGATTCAATTCTGGTTCCGTCCTGTGCGTTAACAGTGACTGATCATATCAAAGGGCGTTTACGCGCGACACTGCTTCAGCAGCGACCCAAGGGGGTCTACACATTTCCACTGTACACCGTGGTTCTGAGATTTCAGTTACCATTTATCTGTATTGCGAATTTCCCCACTTCAACACCTCACTAACGCATTTTGTGGTCCAGGACATAAACAAGGTTGTCCAAAGCCACAGAGCCTCAATAATTGTCTTTGTTTTAGTTCAAACTGACGAGCCGGTTACTGTAACACTACAGGTCCATCAGGTCCGTGTTATTTTCACTCATTTCCTGTAATTTTCAGTTTTCTTATCGCGGGCAAGGCTAGATCACCAAGTTTGGACTTCCTCAGTCGTGTTGTTTGTCTCCATCTTCAAAATGGGACTGTGTGATCTTGCTTCAGTTTGATATGTTCCCTAAAATGTAAGAAAACTCTAATACATGCGTTTCTCTGCGTTAGGTTACCACCGAATTCAGATCGTTCTAGGTTAGACATCGCCGCATCAGTGTCGGTTTATGCACACATATCCCTGTGACTGTACTCTTTCCACCCAATCCTGAGTACCCACAAATCCCGCCAGTCATGTTTTTATTCTGACTGTAACATTATGATCTTTGCCTATGGCATGCTATCTACCAGCCGGGAATAAACACTATTATTATTATTATTATTATTATTAAAATGAACACATGATTTTGAAATGTTCTGGGGGCTTCGTGTTGTTCAACTTAGGAACGATAGCCAATAAGTCGGAACAACAAGCAGAACAAACAGACAGCTTCGGATGCCTTTATAATCTCCGCGATAGAAAGCAGCTGGAGGAAAGCTGAAAGCCTCCTTGGAGAGGACCGTTAGGATTGAGGTCGACAAGTAGGCTGGAGCGTTCGACGTCCGCCAGTGGTAACCAGAGCTGAG
>NW_008751669.1:3170483-3311228 GCF_000715545.1 Opisthorchis viverrini
TATTATTATTATTATTATTATTAAAATGAACGATTTATTTTGAAATGTTCTGGGGGCTTCGTGTTGTTCAACTTAGGAACGATAGCCAATAAGTCGGAACAACAAGCAGAACAAACAGACAGCTTCGGATGCCTTTATAATCTCCGCGATAGAAAGCAGCTGGAGGAAAGCTGAAAGCCTCCTTGGAGAGGACCGTTAGGATTGAGGTCGACAAGTAGGCTGGAGCGTTCGACGTCCGCCAGTGGTAACCAGAGCTGAGTTCAATATATTGTTGAGGTCAAAAGTAGGTTAGAAATGAACCTCAAAAACAAACAGCTATGTCTAAACCAACTCAGTAGAGGGCCAACGCTTAAAAGTACTGAAGAAGAAATTGTGGATCGGATAAGTCGCCTGTTCTAGTTTGTGGAGCATTGAAGACATCCACAACTGTGTGTGCTAGTCGGAGGCTCAAAAGCGTCCTAGGAAATTAAACTCGAGGACATCTTCGTTTAAAGTAGTAAATGAATTACAAGTGACACCTACTTCTTCTTTGTTGGGCTTGCCAGATTTTTTCAGAAGCCATAGTGTGCCAACTTTTGAGAAGCGAAAACCAAGAATGGAGATCGATATCGAGACAATGCATTTTGTTCATACACCTTCACAACTTTTGCGGCAGATGTCTGATCCAAGTTCTGTGTAAATCGAGAGGTTATCGATTTCAATCAGTATATATCCGAGGCAGTCCGGAACGGTGACACGGATACAAAATTTGATGGGAAGCGAGTGGTGATCCAAAATTCACCACCTCTCTTGTTAACGGAACTGATGCAGCTGCCGTACTCGCAACAGATTATCTTCGCTGGCCCAAACGTTAATGCAGGTAATACAATCAATGCTGAGATGCTGGAATAATCGAGGCTAAAGTGTGCTGACTTGTACACATATAATGTAGTGCAGCTACGGGATCTTGATGCAAGTTGCTGTGATGGAATTGGGCCCATTTAACCACCTCCTCGAGGAACCAGCTGAATAGCCTGGACGTCAGTCTTTGGTAGTGAAGCGTCAAGTAATGCCAGCTGGGGCTTATAATTCTAATTGGTTTCAACTTGTTAATTACCTTCGACAGTGTACGATGCTAATCATCTTGCACCCCCGCCCCAGTTCCAACCAGTGGATAGGTGATGCTTGTCGGGCTGACGTGGGAGGAATGTAGCAAGTGTTGCAAATCGAAGGTTGCTTGTCAGCCCACGTTCGAGTTTGGTACATGAAAGTACTGGTGCAAACGTGGTCATGAAAATGGCCTGTGTTGACTGTATTTGCTTTTCACATGCAGGTCAAACGAAAGTAGATCCGCCAAGCCGACTACATCCGGGTCCCGTATCAACAAAGCCTGAAAGATGCGGCGTGTGCTGTGCTCCAAGGGTCGTGGGGAGTTTTGTACGAAGGTAAATACGTACTACTCATTATAGGAAAAAGGCCTTTGCTGCGGAGTTATTTATTAGAAGACGCTAACTGAATAGTTACAGATTAATGGACAGGGGAGCAAATATTTCATATGCATCGTGTCTACAAAAACTGAACATGCACCTTCTCCTTGAACGCGTCTTCCTGAACTTCCCTGGATATTGATTGACTGTTGCTCAAATGCAAGCAAATGCGACTCCATAAATTCCGCAATAGATCTCACTTTTCAAGCGAAGCGGATTGGATTTGCGAGAAAACATACTACTCGCATGGTCCCATCAGTGGTATCCACCGTTGCACCCATAGACACCGTGCAGTATTAGAAACAGGTTCTCTCTGCACCAAAACACGCGGATGGCCGGTCAATTTGTGCAGAGCTACTATTCGATCATAGTATGGTGGAGTTAGTTATGGACCAGGAAGCTGAGCGTACAATCAGGTTAAAGAGCAGTTCGTCCTCATGTCTAGAAGAACTCTTCTTGGAGATGCTCCGTCGGGTGAATGCCAAAGCCCTCGCTGGATTTTTTAACTTATTATCAGGGTGGTTCACCGCCAAATTTGTGTCGTGCTCGTACAATTCTAGTTCAAAATGTCCGAAATCAAAATTCATCAGACTAAATGAGATCGTTCTAGGTTAATTTTTTCATAAGGTGCTTTCTGCCTATTGAGGCCGTGAGTGGCAACCGTTCTCACCTCTCTGTGCATTTCTACCTCAGGGCGATTTTTTGTAATCTGCTACGATGTTACACGCCCTGCTTTGTCACTCTTCAGCAATTGTTTCTAACGTCAGCAATGCGTCTGTTGATATTTCCAAAGCGTAGCCACCTATTTTATTGGGGGGGGGGTGTGGGTGCATTAATTCTACGCTCTCAAAATTTGCACTCCTACCCCTCGTTGTTTCTAAGCGAATATTCATCTAGGGGCTGAGATTCTCTATGGAAATTTGGCGTACAAGAGCTTTTGAATTCTTAGAGAATTAAGTGTGAATGCTCAAAATTGACCACACTAGCCGGTATTTCATAAAAACCGAGCCTATCAACAAAGAACGATTATTTGACACAACTCTAACATACATGAAATTCTGCAGTCCACAAACATGTACAAAATATAACAAGGTTTTGGGAGAACGGAAAATTGTGGCTTATCTGACCCGAAATAATGTGTCATATGGAGCGATTAGTCAAGAGCAAAGGTTCTTTGTGGTCAGTATAAGTATCGCAGCTACCACATCCAAAGTGTTCATCTCATTCGGCAAATGATCAAGGTGTTTCACACATAACACCCAGGAAGATAATTTGTTCGCAAGTGGGGTAAGCAGCGGTCGGTACACCAATCGAATGCGGGTACCACATTTCTCTTAAGTTTGATCACTGAAAAATTGTTCATATTTGTCCATTTTCCTAAGTCTTTACATTAACTTGTAAATAGTCAGGCAAATTTTGAAAAGTTTGAATTTAAAATATCAGGAATGGAGTGGACTTTCCTGGAACTGTAGCGCGTCCCAAAATGGACCTTATCCACCATGTAGAACAAAGGAACTGTCTTGAACCACTTTGATGTAGTCACGCACAAACTTACTGGTAAACCTGCATTTTTTGAAAGACACTTTTTTAAGCAGTTACTGTGACCGAAAGCCGGCATAATAGCACAAGGGTGGGTCGATTTTTGGTTTCAATTAAACATGCGGTAAGGTCTGAGGGGACAAACCTTACAATGTCTACGCAGCGGTGTCTCCAATGAAAACAGCTGATTCACGGCTGTCATTTCCATATGATGGTGGGAGATCCATTGACGTAAGTGGCTTACTTATACGCTTCGAGTAAGACACAAAGTGAATACTCAGACCTAATGTTCTTAGCTATACTAGTACCCATGTTTGCTGTGGCGCACAACGCTGTCGCTCACATTCTGGTCGGAGACAAAGAAACACAACACACCGCCGTTCTGTCACTGAGATGCGTTTGTAACACGTGAGCATGTTTCTCTGCAGGGTAGCTGGAGAGTCCTTCGTACTGAATTCAGCGGGCAATCGAACAGCGTCTTGTTGACAGTAACATGCATTAATTAATATTCCTCATTTGTCTGTCCACGAGATGAGGATAGGCAGATCGGTGGGTACGTGACGCCAAAAGATCTGCGCTCTGACCGTTTCGTAACCTTCACTAATTTCCCAGAGGATTATAAATTATTTGCGGTTCGGTTCAAATAAAAAACTACGCAAATAGGGTGAGAATGTGTTTCTCTGATTACTAGGTTGCAGCAATCAACTGATAGGCTAAGTCGCCCATGGGAGCAACTAGATAAAAAGTTAATCCCGTCCACCAATAAACCAAGCCACTACGAAGAAATGTAGTAGATTACAGTTAAATTCAATATGCTCCAAATACACCCAGCGAATGTATAGATAAAACGTGACCGGCCATTTTTTGTAATCACATACCTAATTGTCCAAACCACTTTTGAACCACTTGCACTGATCGGTGGTTTCACCCAACAAGTTGATCAGCTCATCCTACATTCCGTGAGATGAGCGCTACTTCTCTGAAACTCCAAACGTATTCCGGCTGGACTACGACTCGACAGTTTGATCGCACGTCATCCAAAACTACCTCTACCCACGTTCTCAAAACGCGGACAATTCAGACCTTTGTAGACCTCTAAATTCAGCTACTCTGAAAGCCACATGCGCCACAATTTTTAGACCGTAAGGTAAGAAAAAAACTGCTGTGCAGTCTGATACGTCAAAGCATGCGATACAAGTTAACCGGGTTCACCGGAAATTCCTAAAGATTCATAAATACTGTAACAGCACGTTTCCTCGCAGAATGGTTCACCGCTCAGATCTACACCTAGGACTAAACTACCTGGACAAAAATATATGAACATATGAATATGAATATTTAAATCTTGTTATGGCCAGAACCTCAGGGAATGAACTCATTACTTTTAATTATAGCGTTTCCAAGCTAAATGAACCGAGATTCTCGATAAACTATGAGCCCAATAACAGCAAGTAGAAATTCCTGTATTTCATTCTCAACTTGCTAGTTACTGGAGAAACCAGGGGAAACCAGCTATCGTTGGAAATATCCGTGCACCCTGAATGTTGTTTTTTTTTGGCTGACGAAGCAATCACCTACACACTGGAATTCCAGTGCAAGCAATGTCAGGCCATGGCAGAAGTGAAAATAACCAGCCAAACAGCGAAACCAAATAAAACACCAACTCGATGTCAATGTTAAAAAGGAGACCGACGGGACCATAGAACGCAAGGTCCACATAAAGCAAACGTGGAAAGGTCAGTATACTCACTTTGATAGCTTCGTTCCGTTGCAACCTAATTAGATGACTGACCGAGAGAGCAATGAAGATATGCTCACCCGAATGCTTAGAAGAGGAACTGAAGTTCTTGGGACGCACGTTCCTGCAGAACGGATATCCTGAAAGGTTCGTACTGAAGACTATGGAGGCCGTTAAACCCAAATCTACCGAATTTTCTGTTAGGAAGAAGCCCGTATACATGAGGCTTCCATTCAAAGGTGACTCGGTGGCTGAACTAATCACCAGAAGGCTTAGAAGCTCCGTTGATACGACAAACTTGGCCGCTAATCTATGTTTGAGCTTCAACTCCAGCCCCACTATCAGATTCTGCTTGAAAGACAAATTGCCACGTTCTACCACCAGCTTTTGTGTGTACTCATTCGTATGCTCGTGCCGAGCATCATACGTTGGTCGTACGGAAAGGCATTTGTCGGACAGAATACGAGAACACAATCCCGTATCTCTGAGTGATAGTGGAAAGAAACCAGGCTCAAGCGCGATTGCAGCACACTTGGCCGAAACCTGTCATATCATAGACAAGGAGCAAGCCTTCACCATCATATACCGGGTACCTCTGAACGGATCACGACTGGTACGATCCAAACTACTATCGATCGCAGAGGCGATAGGAATCCGACTGCTGGATCCACAACTTTGCATCCAAAAGAAACTTGTGCGACCTCTGAACTTGAACTGGCCCACGAAACATCTGGTCCCACAAGTCTGTCTGACATTGACGTCACTTACTTGACTCCGTGACCCATTGACCTACCCCTCATCCAACCCCCCTTCCTTCGACTTCTATTTCTCTAAAATATATGTAGCCCCGATCTTAACCTTTTCCACGTGATTTCTGCTAACATATAAATTTGTGATGTATTAGCCAAGATGAACAATCACAGAAAACAAGCTTTGTTCGCTACCTTCTTCGTTCTCATGACTACAACGGGTATATTCAACCGCTTACTGTAGATACCTGGTATTCTCCTGCACGAGTGTTCTAGCACTCTATTGCAAGAATCCTGAGTGACTCACCGTGACTCCCATCCCATAAGACATCATACCTCTCGTGAACGCGTTGCCCACTTTCGACGGCTGGACGCGAATTTATCGTCTGTCACCGAACAAGAGAGACAGACAAGAGATAATCCTTTCTGCCGTAGTAGAACTCTGTAAAACCTGCAACCTTTGCGTTGTCTAAGTCACTCTTCAGTTTTTCATTGGACCATACAGACGAGTAAATCCTGGCATTCGTCAACCACCATCAAGACGGGCTAACCAAGGACGACGGTGAACTGTTAGCAACTCCATGGTTTACTTCAAAGTAGAGACATTTACGCACAAAATGAGATTCTGACTCCTATTTCCCTATGACAAATTTCGCAGGTAGTTACAATTTCGGAAACTTAAGTTCGGAACAAAAAATCACTTTTTAATCGGACGGAGCAGCCAACCCGCAAACAACGATAAAATTGCAGACCTCTTGCGTAGACCTTATTCTCAAATAATTAAAAATTCGTAGTGAGAAGTGTTTATTATCGAGCAACCAAAAAATCTTCCACCTTTCTCATACCTGACGAGTAATTTGACATTCCTAATATGTGGAGTCTTCCCAAGGCTATTTAACATGACAAGCAATAGTGAGCGGTGAGAAAAAAGCTTGTCAATCCAGTTGACAATGTAGTCAAAATGCTTACTAATCGCTCGCTTTATATAACTGTCCCAAATGGTGGGTCCCATTAAGTCAGACAGACTCAAAACATATTTACAAAGCTAGAATTAATTAGCACGGGGTCCAGTAGAAACGACACCGCCCCACAAACATCTTGCTAATGAAGGACAGCTGAATTTGGTACGTAGACGGGAAGGTCAAAATTTGCCCAACCTGAGTTCACCTTTCAAAAGCTTTTTACCAGGCGTGGTACAACATTCTGCTGAAGAAGCCAGCCGACTCGAATATTAAAGGCCGTGTACTTCACTAAATTCGCTGTTTACCAAGGAAAACGAAGTCATATCAGAAGACCTACTGATATAATCCGGAGTACCATGGTGGTCCGCGCTGGTATCCCTGATGTCTCTTGCCTACTCCAACAATCTACCGACAACTCTGAGTTCTCTCTGTCAAGGCCCAAGGCTAGGGAGAGTTACACAATGTGCCAAAATGATTGTCGATTGTAAGTGACCTGTGAACAGTCCTGTTTCAATCAGTATGGGGGTTTTCTTGTGCATTTCTTCCATAGATTCAATTCCCACTTGTACTTTTTGGGTTCTGAGGTTCCACATAGCCCCATTCTCAAAAGAAACCTAAGGATCCTTCTCTAACAGGACTTTTTGGTTCTAGTGATAAAAGGTCAGTGCCAAACCATCTTAGTCTTCCGCGGCGCATATTGCAGCTAATGGAAGTAAGTGGTGGATATATAATTGGGATAACTAGTTCATGTGCGTTTCAGTCTCAGAACTCAGAAGGCTTGCGGACTTCCGAAGAAGTCAAAAAGAATAGCAATGAGACCGTGAACCGAACGAATAACGATATTTCCTCCAAGCGCTTTTTTATATTGGATGCTTGGAGGCGAATCGACTTTTAATTTACAAATTCTTCACAGAAATTCGAAAAAAGCTAAGTTGGCCAATTACTGATTATGCATCAGTACAGTCACTTAGACCAGAGACGCAGCGTATCATCGCGGAACGCCCTAACCCACGATGTCATCCCAATGGCTAGATCGAGAGCATTTAGGCATTAGCCCCTGTGGGGTTCCATATCAAGAGTTACAATTCGAAATTAAAAACACAAGTTTGGAAAAGCCTTCAACAACTTAGTGTGCCCGATGGGTACTGAACTGGAAATTCCACTCCGTCTAACTTCCCCTGATTATTCGATTCTGGTAAATGTTAGCGCGGGTTAAAAATGCCATACAGTGCTGTAATGTATTTGCAAGAAGCATCTATTGCCGTTATGTGAGTTTGAAGGCTACTGATAGTTAGGGTTTTGTGACATTACATTGGAAGTGCATCGGTTCCATTACCAGCCACAGTAGTGTAATGCCTATCGTTACCGCTGTTTCTTGGACCACTGCTATGGCTGCATCCGTCTGGGTCCATGGCTTGCGCCGTGGTTAGGATAATGCCTAAAGTGGGAGGGATTTCATTTCAGTTTTTCAGCTCAAACAGGAATGCATTGGTTTTGGCTGGTACAGCTTCGATCACAAAGGTAAGAAGAACGATGGAATAAGAGTTTCGCATCCAGTCAGTTCACCGATGCCGAAAGTTTTATTTACCCAGTGTGGCAAGGAGAGAAAGCTACTCAGTGAAGATTATAGTTTTGATGCAAGACGGCTATTAGCTACGTGCCACAGCCTTATCCGTCAGGTTCGTTTGTTGTGTCCCGTGGTCGAGACGGGATTTACCAACGCGACCGAGTTGACTGTTAGGGGCTTTCACGCTTCATTGCCAGGTTATCGACGAACTGTTTGTTGGTCGTCTTCATTCGGCACAGCAGTACGCTGAACTTCCAGCTTGGCGCTTTTACTAACTCGAGGTTTGAGAGTATCCCAATGTTACTGTCAGTTATAATCTCGGATGAATATTGATTTTGCTGCTACACCTACGTTTAGGCTGGACACCACAGCTGGGGTGCACACGAACGATATCTTGGTGTTTGGTACTCCCGTCCCCGTCACCATCGTGTGTAATCCTGAATTGACCGCCAGACTATCACATTCGTTTACTGCTGGTGTGTGAGTAACATGTTCAGTGTCACTTAAACAAGTCCAGGTGGCGTTTTTCGTATATCGGCTTTACGTACCAATTTTAGATGTTGTTTAATTGTCAGTTAAATTTATAGGCGGGGTCATATGCCAAAAAGTGTACGCAACTGTTGAAAAAGAGTACTGACGATGTTCGACTGGGCCACATTTAATGGCGTCACATTGAAGTGAGTATATATATATATATATATATATATATATATATATATATAAGGTGCGTTTCTTGGTGAATGGAACTCATGAGTTTAGTATGCTGAGTACTTCTGTCTTTTTGGATCCTCATACTAGATCCGATACAAATCCGACCAGCTAATTTTCATTCAAGAAGTATATTTACAACCTTGCATCAGTCGAACTAAACTATATCCAAGTGCAGAAATCTTTATTGTGGTAACCACGTTCTGGTATGCATGGCCAGGCTTGGTTGCAGATTAGGTCCACCAAAGACATCTGACCGTTTTCCAACGGGCAAGTCTATTATTCATTAACCAAACACATGCTAACTACAACTATTATTGTAAGTTACATTCTCCTCTTCAAGCTAAGTTATACTCACTGATTAGGACACTTCAGCAGCTTGGTTGTCCTGACCTAGTGGTGTGGCACGCGATGTCGTGCGTGTCTTCAATACAGGAAATTATGCATAGAATCAAATAAATAGATCAAATACGCGCAAAAACAACGTCTGTTATGACACTCCTGGGTTAATAATAAGCGTTATTTTTTATAGCAGCGTTGTTTTTCCCTTGTTTATACGATAGAGTAATGTGAAAAGAGAAATACTAATTGTTGTTTGTGGTGTGTGTGATGGAAACGGAGTCGCTTCGATTTGCTTCAGAGTCGTAATTTATTGACACAGAAGTAATGGAAAGCCGGACGATAAATCACCGTGATTGTCGGTGCACTTCGGGCATTCAAGTGAATGAAGGGAAGCGGTCACGTTGTAGGAGATTGAAGAATGAAAACGATACAGAGACAGATTTCGGGCAAAATGTGTTGGCCTTTGTTTACATATCGTCAATTTTCTTGCAAGTCTTTTAAGGGTGAACCATATCCCGTAAACACAAAGCTTTCTACAGGATATAAACAGAACTACGAACAAAATAACAGCTCAGTTATCGTTCAATATATATGTTTTCTTTCACCGGTCTCTTCACAGAGGTATGCAGTGTAGAAACGATTCAATACAATTCAATTCAATAGAAAATTCACTTTCGTAAGTGCTCACTTATGCTAGTGAAACTCTTCTCTGTTTTACATTATTATACATTACATGGTTACGTGCATTCAAAGCGGCACTAGATGTTTTTAATATCATCAACACTTAAAAAATGAAACTTGTATCTTTACATACCTTCAACTAACGAGTGGGCTTTGAGGTGAAAACCCTCAACAGCACCCCATAACCTGATCCATTTTGCGCACATAGCCTTGTTTTCGTTAGCAAGGTAGCTTCGTCGTGGTCATTAAGTTTTTCCCTTCTTTGTTTCTGAAGGAGGGCTAAGAAGTTGTAAGCTTGCATTTGTATGCACCATACGGTAACTAAATCAATGTATAGTCTACAACTGACGTTGCTGCATACAGTAGTTGTAAAGAATAGGTTTACGTTTGACACAAGACCCAGAAATGCAACCGCAGTTTAATGATGAAGGATGAGCAACAAAAATTTAAAAAAACTGACAGCGTTGCATTTAACGTGAAATAAGGCAGTACTGTACAAATACTCATAAAAGGGCATTCGGAGTCAAGTAAATAGACCTTTTGTTGCCCAACAGATGCAGACATCATGGCTTTACTTTTGTACCATCTGTTCTCTATCAGTCAGGTCACAGTTTTGATGAAAACTGCTTCCTAGGCATATTGATTAATGTAGGTTTTCAGAGATGGGGACAGACATCACTACGAATAACTGACATAATATACTATCTTAGTTTCTGTCCTATAGAAAGGAAAGTTTGAACACTGGCCAAAACTTGGAGCTGATATACGGCGGTATTAGATGCGGCCAGCATTTTCATATGGCCGGTCACATAGTCTCACACAGTGCGGGCTTTACATTGAAGTACACTGCAATTTGGGATACACTGATTGGTTTGTGTAGTAATGGTGGATCCTGAAAAGTCCGGACAGGATGGCTTCGAAAAGTGATGGTTCCACATACTGCCAGACAGGTGTATTAGATCCATGAGGGGCTATCAGTCGCGCGGTTATCAAACCAGGTATACCGAAGAAAGTTTATAAACAGCTATCTCTTGTGGAAGTAGTCATGCTAAACTGTTGATGAAATACGTCTTAGTCCAGCGTTATTATAGAGTGTGAAATTGGTATGGCTCAATTTATAAGAATCATAACGCCAGCGCTGGCAAACCCTGAAAAATAGTACACCTAATGGAGACAGTGGACGGAGAGCACAGGTACACAAGTGTCTGTTGGCCTCTAAATATTTCCAAGCACATTTCTGACTTTAACCAAGTCAAATGTTGGCGGGACTTTTCCGATGAACGTTGATTCCCAACACATCCTAGGTCCATGTAAATGGTTCCAAAGAGATGTATTGTTACGGGTGTTTGGGTTGGTTAGTTCACAAAGTTGCTCTGGTACATATTTGGCCTCACTTACGCAAGCGGAGTAAGTACTGTTCACAAATATGGGAGGATTCTGGAGGGGCAATGCTCTTAGACTGTATGTATTTAACTGTTTCGGATTCATGATTAACCATCAAAAGATATCTGTCTTTCTACAGGCTAGCACGGTTAGGAAAGCAGCTAAGTGTATATTGTGATTCCGCTATAATGATGTAGAGTGTACTACTGAGGAACCACATTTTCTGCAATCCTAGCTTCATCGCAAAAAGCGACACTGCCAGCTGCCCAAGGACAGCAGGAACGAGGAATGATTACGTCCCAACGCACATCTACTGTTAGATTAAATATGAAAAAACGGGCAAAAATAGAGCTTTATTAGTTACATACGGTGAGCCTTATTTTGTGTGCCAACTGAAAACTGTTTTTCACAGCAAATTGTGGGACTCCTCGCACATTTGGTTTGGTCGTTTGGCTAAATTATGTTGCAATCTGTTGATTGATGTTTTCAAACTGTAAATTGGAACGACAGAAGTTCTTTTTGGCTTCCGAGCCAAAAATGTCAATTTCTCATTGTGCTTTGCTTCACTGAAATTTAGGAGCTGCAATATACTTTTACCTCTCCGGTTGAGATTTCCTTTGTTTCAGAAGGCTTGGGGCCACTTTAGCCCAGTCTTTAAAAGTGGCTCGTTGAGCTTTCTCACCCGGAAATCCTTTTCCTAGAGATGAATGGCTTGTGTTTTTAAGTGGTAATTGGTGAACAAGCCTTGTTGGGTGATCTGAGAAGACAGGTTTTTGGAGGACGGGGCAAACAATCCTTGTTTCAGATGAGGTATAGGTATCGTCGAACATTTTCAAGCGGTGCCTTGAAATCTACCTCTTTGAATGGCATTTCCATCAAGACGGTGTTCCAGCTGTTGTTGACGGCACACAGAAGAATCTCGCTGGGAGAACCTTCAAGTTACCACTCAGAAAAATCCACGGAAGAAGCACACTGATGTTAGTTTTCGGAAAAAAGCTGGACATGTGCGCGCTTCCTCGAAAGTTTTTCGATATGACTCATAAACGAAGTCCTCTATTTCAAGCAACACAAAGATTGAATTCATCAACAAGATGCAGTGAGAAACAACACTTTCAGCCTGAAGGCATTGGTTGAGTTACCACCATAGGTGGTTCTGGTGACCACGACCAAAGTCAACCTGTGTAGTGGCAACAGAGAACCAACAAGGGTTTTTGTTATACTACACTGTTACTGTTTACCATTAACCTAATCCTCGTGAGCATAGATACAGCTAATGCGAACCAAAATCTGTTGTAGAAATCATGATTGAGGCGACAGTATTTGGATGTGCAATGTTTACCGAACGATTCGATAAAAAATTCACCCAAAAAAAGACAAGCTCCATGCAAGGTCAGAGTGCTGTTCCTTGGTGTTTTGTCTTTGCAGAAGTAATATTCTAAACCAATGAAGGTATACTGCAAGAACCCAATACACTCAGCAATAATTTATCTCATTAGGGGATTCACCTGCGTATGTGCAATAAATATGTACTGGAAACATTCCATTTTCCACAAACTTAACGATGAAATAGGCAGACAGATATAAGTAAAGACTGTACACACGAACGAATGCAAATCAACTCTAACTGGAGACGTTAGAAGCACCAAAATTTCGCCTTGTGGCTATTGGTTATGTGCCCGGTGATCAGCTGCTTTTACGGCGGCAATCATCATCATCGTCATCATCAATTCAGCAACATCAGTGTTGGCACTGATGCTTCACTGCCGGTAAACATTTTCTTGAACATTTATTTGAAATCTCTGTCTTACCTTCACCCAGTTCATATGTGTGTATTGGGCCTGACCATCTCTGATATTTCTCCCCGAAAGATTTATGGTAGCTTACTTGCCTAGCTGTAGCATTTATCACGTGCGAAATTCCACAGTACATGCTTTTTGGCAAGTTTATGGTCGCAGAACTGTATCATTTCCGCCAAACGTTGGCGGCTCTGTGAGCTCATGCACAATATTTGGTTTGGGAAAGTGGTGGAATGTGAGCTATAACTATATATATATATATATTAATATATATGTATCACGAAATATTGGTCTTTTCTAGAGAGGACTACAGCATACAACTTTTAGAGCCTGCAAAAGGTGTGATGAATAAACAAGGGTTTATATTTCACTACTACACTAAGATATTTTAAACGTTTTGAACCATAAAAGAAGCAGTTATGTAGGCATTTTCACGGTGATCACCTAAGAAAGGGGGCGATCTCCCGAAGAGGCTAATCATCTAGATTGACATCAGCCATTGATATTACCGTTGAGATTTCCTACAAAATTCTAGGGGTAAACGGCTTCAAACTTGAGAGTTTTATACTTCCTATAAAGCACTCATAGACAAAAGTTTCAACTATTGATGAAGAATAAACAAAATGGACCCTACCACTAGCGCATTTATTCAGGATCCGAGTAAACTTCTGACTACATATTAGGCCATATCCGGGTCATGGTATGTCGCATATCGCTTACCAAACTGTTGTAACTTATGGTTCCTACACTAGTTGATACTAATTGTCTGTTCAATGCTATACATCACGCCTTGGTCATTTAAACCTATTCATAATTTTTGAGTTTTCCTTGCAATCAAAAGAAAGAGGTAAGGTTTTCTTCTTGGCACGTATCCCCGATGCCAGACAACTGTTCATGCCCACGTGTAAAAGACGGTTGATTTTTTCCAACCTCACCACATGTATAAAAGATGTAGGTAACCGGCAAGCTGTTTTGACGCTCGGAGACATAGGCGTGTCTAATTAATTCTGGGGAGCACAGATGTGTCACGCAGAGGGTACTGCTTTTTCTTCCGGATACTTATGACACGGCGAATTTTTGAAATTTCTTGAAATACAGTGTGGATCTATCTCAACAGACGCAAATGGCTCAATAACTGTTGACCCAAAGTGACTTTTTTATTGATATCACCTCTTCAAAAAGCACAATAAGGTTTATAAATGCCCAATATATCTACTGTTGAGCAACCCTTAACTGCCAAGTGTTTTGTATGTTACATAAGTAAGTCCAGACGGTGTTTGAGATGAACAAAGCCATATTCGAAATACGATGTGTCCTAAATGATATCCACACGCACAAAGGAAACCATTCACAACAGCCAAAATATTTTCCCTGATTGCGATGTTTCCTCCTGCGGAATATTGTACTCTACTTTTGTAACAATCACCGTAGCAAGCATGGGTCAGGTAGTAAAATGGTTTTCTTTAATTCATATATATATATATATAGATAGGAGCACCACACACGAACACTTGCCATCTTCATTCCCTCAAGTGAGCGGCTCTCCAGAATACGCCCTTATATGCACGAAAATCGCTTGTCTACACAGAGCAATAGTATACTTTTTCAAGTTCATCCCATAGTACGTTTGGGAGAAATTAGCGCTAGTGAATCTCCGCTAGTTGCTTCATCGATGGTTGTTTTTCTTGCTTAAATTCGTAATATTTTCAAAGTCGTGTCTGGAAGGAGGGGCACCGGAAGGTTTGTCGTGTAAAAACTACCGAAGAATTCCCGGCATAAAATGAGGACACAATCATATTTCCATACCCAGACCAACATAGAGGTTTAATCGGGGTTCAGACATTTCTATAGTGATTTCGTCCATCGACCAAAACACAGACAATTACTGAAATCAACTTGCTGGTAGCGATATGTCCTTATTGGCCTTGCAAGGTTTTACCAATCCTAGGTTAGCAGTGACGCGGGTTTTGTGCAAACAGGTGATCGATCACGGAATCGCATGTTTTTCCCAGTGAGTAGAGCGCACATTAGTAGTAATAGTGGCGGAGATTACTCCTTCAAGTGGAACGAAGTTATTGGGAGTTAACCGGGACGTTCAACTATTTTTGTCTAATCACAAAGTAAGTAACGAACACAATGATGAGTGAATTTCTGGGTAAGATACGATCGTGTGTTTGGCGCTCTTTTTTCACTTTCTTGGCATTCGAATTGACGACGATTTTAGTTTTTATGTCAGCGACAAAATATTTGACAATTCGCTTGATAGATAGATGTGATGAACAACTCTTGGAACATGAACGAATAGCACAGGCAATAGCAATCGTAAAATCTCTTTTGCATAGTCATTTAACCTGTATCTTATTTGTAATTTTGAATCCCCGAGGTGACACTAATTCCAAATGTTTGTGTTCTACTGTCTTCATCCAAAATGGAGCTATTCGGCGGACCGGAATAAGCTTTTTTGCCATGACGAGGAAGTATCATTTGAGTAAGGCAACCTAATTTCCTTTACAGGCGTTTTGGTAGTCGTACACTTTACCATTCTGGACCTATTAATCCAACATATGAATGGATAACCTTCTGTTACCCCTGATACATTAACCCGTAGTTTGGAGAGTTGTTTCTCCAACAGTGAATGGCATCGCGTAGCTTTGTAGAAGCAACTTTTGTTTCCCTAATATTTTCACTTGCAAAAAGTAGTGTCATAACCCTAAGGCTAAGCAGTGCTCTAGGTTATCAACCTCAAACCAACCTAAGTGAATTGACTACACATAAGGTAGCAAAATTACCACATTAGCAAATATGAAGTATAAGCTTCATAAAATAGATTGCGCATTTGCTTAAAATATTCGAAACCTCAGAATATTACTGTTGGTACCTTATACCTACTGGTTTTACCATACTCAATCTTCTTGGTTTACCTAGAGTTTATGAACCCAACTTTCTTGAGACCTATTTTAGCTTTGCACGGTCTTATGTACTGCAGTGCAGAAATGTCGGTATGGCTAGTTTAATCACGCTTCTAACAGACTTGAGGCCAGTACACGCCAAAAGTTTTTACATGCGAACAAAATTTGTTTTCTTTCAAAGATGAATTTTGTTCACTGGTATAGAATCTTTGTCAACTATAGGTTGGATATACGATTTCGCATAACTTAACTACATTTAGTCAGTGAACTTGTGAATCGCGTCCTTGTTGTCCGTTATTTCGAGCCGTTTAAGAGTATAGTCCAACCTTCCAGTTACCAAGTGCCATCTTTACCATGGTAAGGAATCAAGTAACGCTTTTATTCGGTCAGCTCAGAGCGTTTAGATTGACCGAGAGATGAAATAGGATGAATTTGTGACCAAAACAGCTGTTACTTATACATGTCATGCTTAGAGGCTTTAGACATTCACAACCAACAACCAAAAGGTCGAATATGGCTGCTAAACCTGTCTAGATGGTTGAAAATTACCTAATCTCGTCGCAGTTGATACAACTGATTTATCTGTGTGGTTTACACCGACAATTCATGCTGGTAGAACAGCCACCAGTTCGAAACTGCTTCAAGTTGGAGTTACAGCGTCCTCATTCTTATGACATTTATTTGCTACTGTGATAATGAACAAACTCGGAAGTATTCTCAGTACATTAAAGGTATCATTGTTTGCAATCCTGAAGGACCGAAGCTAAAGGGATTTTATTCTGATACTAATGGAAAAGCAATCTACCACGCGTTTCATCCTGGATGGGATTGTCGAAATGATCCGTTCTCCTGTCGTTTAGGCTCAGATTTCATACTGAACCTCACTTTTACATGTTTGCCCATGACCTTTCGGCATGATATGCGTGAACCTAAGTTTTTTGGCTCATCCCACGATTTAGCATTTTTTTGGCAAGCCAAACATCTGGACGCTGGACGCTTCATAGTTTCATAGTTAAAAAAACTACACTATCCAGATGGTGGCGACTATGCCAGACTTGATTGGATGGGTTTAATATTCCACTTAACCGAATTACTGCTTGAGTTTTGAAAATTTAGCTTAAAAGTGTTTCCTGGTATACTGTGCGTTCTTCATTAGAGCACAACGAATAATAAGCTGTAGCGAATGAATTAGCAGATTTAGTATTCAAGGCAGTGTTTTGCGTGAATTAATGTCAGAGGAAAGAAGCGTTTATTGAAGTAAAACGCGCTACGTGGTTGACCACAAGACTTTCTGCTAACAGTAATAGCTAGTACTAAAAACACTCGGAGAGGGAGAATTCAGAAGAACAAGGGCGGGATAGATGGAAGAGAAGGAAAGATCACTTGTCAAGAAGCGATGTTAATTACATGGGTACACAGATATGGTTACGTACAACAATTAACTAGTACGAAAACAGGGCTGAGATACAGGGTGAACACGAGTCAGATAAATCAGTCTGTGAAGCCACTGACAATGGCTTTTCAGGTCCAGGGGAAGGAAGTCAAACATTACTGAGTCATACTGGAACAGAGTAGTACAGAACACAGAAAGAAGTGCCTGTTGTGACATGCACACTAGACCAATCCCATAATTTGCGAGTTGTAAATATTACGAAGCATCATGCATCGGAGTTTATGCTTGAGCACCGCAAGGCTGCCTCAAACCCAACCTCAGCAATGATCCGGCGACGGGATTTAGGGTTTGCTGTCCACAACTATAATTTTATATACCGGCATGACAAAGAGGTAGCACAAGCTGATTTTCGTCCGGATTTTCAAATTTTGCACAGAGAGTATCTCAGTGTTTTGGACTCATTTCCCATTTCCAAATCAAATTCGTTTCGTTCGAAATGCAGATGCTATGGAGTGGTTTTTTCCTGGCACTTTCTAACGGCTGATGACCTGCGCTGAAGGATTATCATATGGTTGTTCAGCTTTGAAACGAACCGCCCATCTAGCTGGACGAAATCTGTTGTCAGAACAACTAGCTGGTTGTTCGAACAGTGCTAAGAAAATCAATTCTAGACACTTTGCGTCCGCAGTATGTTGAAGTGGAAAAAAGTGGAATTGCCAGCTCGGCCAGAAGTGAACAGGGGTATTACGTCCACAGTAGTGAACGCTGAGTCGTATCGTCACTAATTTGCTACTTCGCCTGGATATCCTGTCCGTCAAGCTAAGTGTAATACGTGGCATCAGTAGCAATAGCCCAGGAAATTAGAGTCCTATTACCGCGATGGATCAATGCTGCACTAAAAGCAAACGGGCGGAAAAACAGGTGACAATAGGTGAGTGAATTCGATCAACTACGCATTGCGATTCAACGCCGGATATATAGATGCACAAGAACAGTTGACATAGATGGTTCGACGGTACAAAAACGGTTATTGAGGTACTGGTTGAAGCCCAATCAGATAGGTCACTCCGTAAATATAATAGTGCAATAAATCTACCGACGTCAAAGGAAGTATGTCAGATTATGTATGTACACAGTGCAGTGCGTAGCTGACTGCTCGTCGTTCGTTAATTACCGTGTTGCATGTTTTGGCTTGATGAGGTACACCTTATTCATATACTTAAAAAGGAGACCACAATGAATCCGAAATGCATCTGTGCTGAAAATTTGCTGATAATCACGCTGGTACCTAATTTCCCCACCAGATTATTAAGGGGTGTGGAAACTTCTGGAGTGAAAGTGTTTAAGAACCACTGTTTTAGTCCAATAGGGCTGGAGGCTCCAAATATCACTCTGTAACAGTGCAAACTAAACTGGAGACAATCCAACTCCGTCAGGGAATAAAGTAACACTTCTGACCTTACCCACGCTCCAGAGTAATCTTTCCCATACAAGCACACATGCGTACAAGCATGCATACTTAGTCATATAGTTTTTCCACCAGTGTAGCTAGTTCATGGCTTTCGGCTAGTGACCAAATCTGTCTGGTCTACATAACTGCAGACCATTATGAATTAAGTACCTAAGCAACAATCATCCCACTCATACGATCGTTAGTCCGCTCGACTGGCGTAATTTGTTGTGGGACATCAGGTCTCTCATCCTGAAACTTGATTGTGGATAATGCGGGGTACGGTGACTATATGAAAAATAAACTTGAAATAGTGCTGTTGGTTATGTAACAGACAGATGCATTCCTCACTAGCCTGGCATATGTCCAGGTCTCATTCATACTACGCCTGTCTTCTTGATGTGATGTTACCTGTCTTTCGTTGCTGAGATATTTTCGGGTATGTGATGTCACAACTTTGCGTGGTTTGTATTTGAGACACTTGTTAAGTGAAAAGAAGTTTGTGACCTTTGTGAAGTTTTCAGCCGCAGTACTAGAAACAACCAAGTATACGTCATAATTAAGAATGAAGCGGTGCAACTGAACCAATTGCATAGGGGACTAATCGAACTCGGTTCATTAGTCTAAGGCAAGTTAATAGCTTGTGGTAGGGTTTTTGGTGTAGACAAGCTGCGTAGGCATTGATTGTTCAACATGGCTTCAATAAGAGCGAACAATCTCAAGTTGACCTTGTGCAGTAAAATTATGAGCGCTGTACTGGGGCCAACTCTGTGTGAACCGAACGAGTTTTCGTGAGAGATGAGGCAGGCTTTCGCGTTTCAGCTTACAAGTCAGCCGTTTATCGGTTGGTCACTTAACTCAAGCAAGCAGATGTTCTGAGACGCGCTCGCATGTGCTCCAATCGGTTCCGCTGATGCATGTTTCACCACAAATGCACTGGGGATGGCATACAACATGTGAGGGATGGAGATAGGGTGCAGTATGCGCAAACATTGGAGATTGACTTGCCAAGCTTATGGGAGCATGTTTCGTTAAGTGGCTGCACGTATGGCAGACTACAGCACATCAGTTGTGACATTTGACTGTGGGTAGGTGTTTCTCTTAAACTGCAATCTGATAAACAACTTCATTTTATTAAATGGTAGGGCTCCTATACAAACCGTAGCATGCTTTGGAGGTTGACAGATTGTAAAGTGTAGCCGTCAGACTTCAGCATAAATTTTAGGAACTCTCCTTCTCTCCGAGAGTCAGGAATGCCAATACGCCTGATGCGCTCGAGCAAATTCCGCACCAGGTTTCTCTTATGAGCTAAAGGAGTAAACCTAGAAAACTGTATATTCGACCAATTCCATGTGGGCTTGCGGTTCACTGGGAGCTTCAAAATGTCATCTTGGCGCCTAACAATAAGAATAGACAGAAATGCAGGTTAATTTTCGCCATCTGAGAAACCCAGGATTCCTGTTCGCATTACGAAGCGACCATAAAATCAGCTGTACTGATCTATCGCACACTTAAGTTTATGCAACGGGAAACGACACCAAACAAAATTCATGTGAAACCGTGAAACACAGAGCCCAATCATAAATTGTTTCAGTCTAACCGAAACAACTCGCTGGAAAGTTCTAAATCAACCATGCGCAAAACATCACTAAATTCTCCCGCTACAAACGTGTGACGATAACAACTCGTGTCATCTTAGCAACCGTTGCTAGAATTAAGAGTTACAGATAAAACCAAACCATTCGTTCAAGCCTCTAAAGAATACTAAGACGTAGATAAACTTGAACGGACCACTCTCTTTTAGCCCTTGAGCGGCGCCATGTTTTTGACGGAGAAAGAGGTGTTCCGCACGTGGTTCACATGGATCTACTCCACTCAAGATATGGTTGCGTTTCCCACCACAAAGAAGCCAATTGATCTGTGAAAGGGAATAAATTAGTTTGATTTATAGGCTACTGTAATAGAGACTGTTCTAAAATGTCTTTGTAGTCGCAACAAGGGATTCGGTTTTACAAGTGAAAACCACAGGTGTGTTCCTTTCCCATTACGGCAAGACGGACTTTGAGTAAGACTCCAATCAAGAAAAATCAGGAGATTTTGAGAAAGATTTTAGCATCAGGCCTACATGATATAAATCTCAGCTGTTTATCCTTCTCATGGCCTGCCATCATATTTCACTCGTTAGTCCACTGGGTTCAAGTCCAAAAAAACTCTTAATGTTTTGGTGAACAGTCGTACATGGTATAAAGGGATGAAGGGTGTTACAAAAAGTTTGGGTGCTGCTGGTATAGTCCAGAATGGAATCGACATAACCGAGGATGAGGCAGGTAACCGATTTTGGTAGCGTTTACGCCGTCATTTTCTGTATAGGCTGTCTGGGTGAGCGTTGAAAGAGTAGGCACTTGGGATGCTTGTGGTAGGTCAGCTTTAGATCCTTCCCCTGCCCCATTTTTCTTCTTTCAACTACAAAACTTTATTCAAATAAATTGACATAGCCAGACGACACTGAAGCACGGACGGTAATGCCAACGATGAGGACGGTGATTCTAACGCACAAGTAGCCATAGGGAGGAAAATAATACCACTTATTCTTTAGTCACAAAACTCAGTGTAACCTACATAATAGTGACAGCTTCTACAAACATAAGCTTCATAGACAGATTTGCGGAAAGTGAGACGTGTTCCTCTCTCTCTTTCTCTCGTCAAACTAAATGGGAACAACAAGATGCTGAATGACCGTGCCTTAAAAGTACAAGTTCAGACAATTGTTCTTTATGAACATTTGAAAATCGTTTCACGCTTCGGACGGACGAATCAGATATTGATTTTGTTCTAAGAAGGGTTTCGACCAAGACTAGCAGGGGGAACATGCTGAGTTTCCCAAGCTACAGCGTGACCTTTCCGGGAGAGGTGTTTAAAGGCATTATTGAAAATGATCTTTTCTGCCGGTTGATTAGAACTGTATGTCATACGTCGACCTGTAACGCTGCCACCATGAAAGCCTCCGGGATTGCGAACAGAATGATTCCCGTATAGTACTCCAAAGTCCATTTCATTTAGCTAACTGCGGAATCAGATAGGATATTTCTCTGTTGGTAAATGGTCCCATGGATTGTAGCCCTGCACACTCACCCAAGAGAAAGCAGATAAAGTAGATCACGATAATACCATTGCGTTCAGTTCAAAAGAGCAAGCAAGGCCTGTCATGGGTAAGTGCTGCTTGGTACCGAAAATCTTGTGGAAGTCCATTTTACACTGAAATAATGAGCGATGTCCATTAGCACAGCTACACAGGCGGACTTTAAAGTATGTGCTGGTCTTCATCAAATAACATCCTCTAGTGAAACTCCGTTAAATTGTCCTTTGTGGAAAGTTCCCACTCCAAACAGGCTGACCACAGTGTGAGTGCTGTAGCAGCTCGACATTCTTTAAGTCCTGTAATTAATTATCAAAGAATTGCGTATCATATCTGTGAAATTAAAGCATTCTGTAGTAAGCTCAGCTAAAGAATAATCCCCACATAATGGAAAAGTCCATTAGAAGCTAAGTACGCTCAATACTCGGCCTCTCTACAAAAGCCCAATAAATGAAGCAGCTAATGTGAGCCTCTGAGCTGCTTATAAATCGGGATGCTTCTATGTTTGCTAGAGCTGTCTGACCAGTTTATCTCTGGCTTTCCCTCATGTAATGAAAAACTGGGGGTGAGAATAATCGCTAAATTATCTAAGAAATAAATCCCTAAACAAATTATACACGGATTAGCAGGGCGGCGGTCAGTAAACAGCATTTGGGCGTTAATATGACGTGTGAATCGAGGTCGCGAAAATTTCATCGAACGATTGTATGTAGTCGGGTCTAAACCTTGCGGTCGAAGTCGCCCCAAAAGGATGAGGATTATAGTTCCTTTTTGGGGCAGTGATTACCAATGGCCTACAAAAGCAGAATCTCAACCTGTCTCATGCTGGTCCAAATTTTGAGAACCTTTGAATTTCTCAAATTAGAATTTGTGGATTAATCCAGTTGTATTTGTCGTCGTCGGTCTGAAATAAAGTTACATGCCCACACTGCCACACAAACATAGAGGAAAGAAATAAGATTTTCCGAAACAAACCATGCTTTCCAGGTATCATGCAGCTTTAAGTGGTACGCGAAGAAGAATGACTATTTTACTTTTGGTTTTAAGATTCATGTGTGGCTACGTCTATAGTTGGTCAAAGGACACTCGTTCTATGGTCAATCCAGATAAGTCAGTCAAGCTACTTTAACAGTAAATTTAATATCTCCCCAGTAATCTACATATATATCGTGGTATCTATTGAGATAGAAACCTGAAGCCACGCGCTTCAGTGTGTCTGATTACCAGTGGAAGTGATTATTTGTCTCGTTGAACTATAAAAACGGTTAGCTGTTTTAAACGCCAAATTTCGCATGTAATTTTGAGGAACAAGCTCATCGCAGTTGAGATACTTAGAAATGATTTTAACAATTTGCAATCATATGCTTTTTCGCGCCCATTGTCACTCTGCAAGACGTCACATCACGCATTCTCTATGCTCCTAGAATTTGAGAAAAAAGCTATCTACTTTGGAAAAATAGTGTGGAGAAAAGCTGTCTAAATTTCCAAACCCTTTCGGTACTTTGGCATTCAAACGGTCAATCCGGTGGCTTATTTCTCGAGGTCAGGAGGAAGTAAACAATTTGAGAGAAGATTCCTGTTTGGAGGTGAATGCTGAAAAAATGATGTGTTTAAATCTGTGGACCATCTGTTCGAAATTGTTTGACATAGAAGCACCCTGCCGAACAATTGAAAGCGATCAGTCTCTAGTTCAAACGACAAACACCGTTTTTAGGAGATAGCACATTCCCTCTTATTTACGTATAGCTGGATACCACATCCTTGCGCACTTAATATAAATACAACACTGACTTTTAATTACGACCGAAACACACCTGAAGTTGGTCTTTTCGCGTCCCAGATCTAGTCTAGTCTGTACTTAGTTTTATCTGTTCAGCTCACATTACTATGAGACTCGTCGTAATCCCAACCTGATAAGAATTTGAGCCTAACGTTACGTCGTAGAAAGAGGACAAACCAATTCGTTGTAAAGAAAAAATTATCTACTTGCATTATCCAGCGCAAATGAAATTTAACTTGATTCCAATAATGACGACACGATCTTGGTTGAAGTGTCGAGCCTTTTGTTAACTCTGCGGATGACGTATACCTAGGACTCGGACGAATATGTTCTTTCCTTGGTCTTCCACTTGAAGGTTGGTTTTATGTATAAGGCTTCTTCAGACCTACAGATTATTATCAAAGGTAGAGATTACTGAAGGTCTTTTCAACATAAAGAAACCCATTTTACACCGTTTTCTTGGGGTTGGGCGATCGTGCTGCCGTACTTGACTTCAAACCACACTATTTCAGTATCCATTCACCGGATGACTCTGCAGTGAATAGAACAGTTGTGAGAAAATACACAGTGGCCAGATTAGGAACGATTGATTGAAGCCATTACTGGACCTGTTTTGGTGCATCTAAGAGGGTACTCTCCAGAGGTGCAGGCCGCATCTTATGGCAAAACTGCAGCTGCTGTTTAATGTGAGGGTACGCAACCATACGTATTTAAAAAAAACACCAAAAGGTTTATCCAACGTATGCATGCATTCCAGTGTAATCGACGAATAAAGGAAAGTAGGAAATGAAAACTGTATATCCTTTAGAAGAGTTGACCAGTGATTCAAAAACCCTCGTTTCCTCTAGAAACGGCCTGAGATATAGAAAAATTTAAGCTGTCCGATTAGTTTTCACACTCTGTTGAATGGCTTTTTGAGTCGCGAATTATGATCAGTCTTGTGTTGAGTCTGTGCGTCATTGAAGAGAGGGGGCGGTTAGGTTGATAACCATTGTTAGCTAACAAAATGTGCAAACCCTTTTAATTTATTTTGCATGTGTGCGACCTTTGTGTGCCTACGATGGATCCTGGAACGTTGTACATAGTTATAGGCACACTGATATCACTGATATTCACCTGATTGACTAATGTGATTCTTTCGGAGTTTTCATCACTTTACGTTCAGCTTGTGTGACCAGCAGCTTGTAACTTGTCGCTCCACCACCAAAACCCGCCTGAAATACTGATCTTTATTCGGCAAATGCGTGGTTCTTCCGTTGACTGTTATAAAATCCTGATCAGCATCATCCCATCATAAACTACTTGCCTAACGCAGGTATGACATTTTGTTGCTCCGTACCATATGCTCTATCCATATGTGGCAGCACAAATACTTGTGACACCAGTCAGTTTTACTGAGTGAGTGACTAGCTATAAGTTTATACGTCTCTCTCTTTCATAAAAAAAGTACGAAAAGAATGATTTGTGCCCAGGTTGGTTAGATCGTTCGTTAACCGCCTGAAATAAGTACTACAAACAAACAGAAAGGCTGAATACCCGAAGTGTTGTGTATTAAACATAATATATAATATATACAATATATGTATAATGTCGTGTGTAGTATATGTTATATTTAATATGTGTCCGAACCGTCAAGTTTTCTTCTCAACCTACATCTGCGCTCTCTCTGACGTCATGTGTTAACGAAGAGAAATACTAACTCTGACAATAATACTAACAGAGGATTTTGTTGCAACGTTCACTCATGGAAAGCACCAAAACAAGAATGTTTTAAGGCAACTTAACAACGAAATATATATAGGAAATAATTCCATTAAGCTAATGTTCGCCAACTATTGACAGTCATTTCGTTCGTCCGTTCGAATATGTTTTTGTGTGAACTTCTTGTGCTTGCATGAATTTGTCAACATGACAACACAAGTACCAGAGTGCTCACCGGTATTCTTTCATTCTTTCAACAGACACACTAATGAGGAAAGAAATTCCAAGAGAGACAGTCAAACAGGCAACAGACCTGTTTTATTCTTGCGAACCGGTGGTGGACAAGCAAGATGGAACACTTTATTTGCCGATTTCCGACATTGCTAAAATGCAGACCTCCAGGTCAAGCGTTCTGGCCAACCTGAATCTGAAAGAACTGGAAACCACGTTTCGGTTGTTGGATGTAAATGGGGATGGTAAACTTACACTTGAAGAATTTATCGATGGGTTTAGTAAGTCATCAGCTCTAGAGTTGACCACATTTAAGCAGTATTTTGGTTTCTTTGTACTTTTAATTTTTTCTTTTGCCGTAAGTTTGATAAATACTCCCTTGTGTTTTCGGTTTGGAATAATCAGCTGAAATCCAAAACAATCGTGTGGTGGCTAATGCATTCACAACGTCCGTCGTGTGAAAATGCATTAAAAATTCGTGTTACAGTGTCACCGTATAGCAACACAGGGATTCATTACCTAAAAACCTTTTGGAAGTCTTTTTTGAACATGTTCATATGCCTGTGGAACAGAAGAGTTGAGCTATCACAAAATTTCAAAAGATCACTTCACTGCACCGGGACCGTTTAATGCCACTAACTTGCTCATAATTTCCGAACTTCTAAACTGAACGTATGATTTGCCAAGGTGATGCCTATTATTTCGTAGATAACTATGAGCACATATGAGTAGTTCGGCAAACTGATGAATAGCAACCATTCAGGTAAGTGATAAGTAAGGCTTAGAATATTTCATTTCGTTAGTAACAGTTTTATCGAAAAGAGTTTGCCGTAATAAATGCGCGCTCAGGCGGCCGGAAAAAATGAGAACCCAAAAATGTCATCGAAGTCATAACCGTTTGAACGAACTTTTCACTAACCTTTGATGAGACATTCCACCTTGTGCCTGTGTGATACTCTGTGTTACAGAAGTCGGCTTAATTAAATTTTTAATTGTACGCACCATACGTACGTTACAACGAGGTAATTGCCTGATAATACCTGAATGGAAAGATGGTACATCATTAGCGTAGAGAGAGATATGCTAGCTCAATTTGTATTCTTCATTGAAAATTCTCATCTCAGACCAGCCCAACTACAGGGTCTCAAACCTGTGAACCTAAAACAATGGTTTATCACTGTTGAAGCAGATAGTGTGGAACGGGAAAGCTCCATTGGAATTTGTGCACGTTTGATGTGTTTGGACACGTGGATGACAAAAGCCCTGGCCACCAACAGAAATTGAACTTCACCAAACTCAGTATCAATTGTCACTTCTCGATTTCTTATTGCACAGTTGCAATTCAAAGCAGTCAATGGAAGGAGCATTTGCGATGAGACTAGTTTTCATCCCAGTTTGTATTCCTAGTTTAAAACTGCTCAGTCACCCAACATGACACAATGTCCGAAACTTCTTCGGAGAAATCTCTTCATTTAGTAATCTGAGTTCGAGCGCAGAGCTTCTGTTGGCGTGTACTTAAAGAGGCGTTACCCAGATGTGGTAAACAGATGTTCGAGAGCCTTTGATTTTCTTACTGGATCGCAAAATTCCTCATCTTAGTAGATAGTTCAAATGAACAACGGCCACGTACTGGACAGGTTAGCACAAGTACATGGTATCCAACATTTTAATCAGGTAGGTATGCTGAATTCTGGAAGCGGATGGCAAGGAGACCCTTGTTTCAGCCCAGATATATAAATAACTTTACATGACTTGCAGTCCCGTTACGGAAATGTGAGGACAATGTGAGGAATACAGCCACTGGATTTTCCAAGTGCTGCAGGGTACTTTTACTGGGTGTTACAATTCAAAGAATCTTAATGGAATTATAGTAGTTTCTTTGGAGAGCAGTCCTCTCATGACTAAACGAAGTTCTGTCTCATTTACGGACTGTTAAGTACACTTCAGAGAAATGTTGGACCAGAAGTCAACTTGGTAAATGGTGCTTCTTATAGTTTGTTTGAGGCGTGCAAACTGTTTGCATCTCACCAGAACCCAAGTGAGCTCCATAACCTGCGACTGATTACGATCTGCAAGCAGCACTGAATGACTACTCGTGAATGACCTGTTTTCACCGGCTCAAAACAGAATGCTACCGGCTAAACGTGAGTTTTGTGAATGCGACACGTGTCGCTCTCATGAAAATACCAAAGAAACTCGTGGCGAACTTTGGTGTTCCTTTTCTGAGGTGTCAATATTCAATGATGCCCTCAAAGACAACATAGTTCCGTGTTGGTGGCTTACAGTCGGTCAAACAAAAAATGATGGAAACGCACCTAATGCTGAGCATGCACCAAAATCCGATGAGTAAAATATCCATTAACGGCCCCTTCTAGGGCTATTTGCACAATCTAAGGTAAAGTGGGAAAATGTTCTGAGTTCTGTACTTTGTATGTTACCATATATCCCTCAGTTCAGCTTGGGCATGAACAGCTCAGCATCATAGGTGAATCGTACTGACCGAACCAGAAGCTCACACTTTTGATGTGAAAGTCTGTGCCAAATTTGATTAGTTGGATCTAATTGTTGGTGTTTACGCATAACGAAGATGCATTATTGAATGTTCACTTTTTATCCACAGTTATTTCTTATCCAATCTGGGACAATTCTCTACAAGAGGCGCGGATTCCTGCTGGAAAGGAATCACTTTGTCGATTCACCTTACTTCCAAAAAACTTTCAAAAGCACTGATGCAGTATATTCATTTGAAGACTACGATTAAGGGGGAGATTCGGCTTGGGTTCGGTTTGCAAGAAGAAAGAAGAAGAAAGAGTTTACTTTCTGTTGCTACCATGAAATTTGTCTTGAGCCAGCTTGTTTTCAGCTGCGTTCAAAGAATGTCCCAAGATACAAACCCGAATGAGTTCACTCTGCATTGGCGTTTTATGAGACTGGTGCGCATTTGGTTGTTAGTTGCCTGACTGCTGATCTCCTAGTTAAACTCGGCGATCAGCCTAAAAATCGAATGAGTTCACTCTGCATTGGCGTTTTAGGAGACCGGTGCGCATTTGGTTGTTAGTCGCCTGACTGCTGATCTCCCAGGTAAACTCAGCGATCAGCCTAAAAACGTTCCATCAACATTCGATGGAACATCATCAGCGTACGGGAGGTCGAATATTTTCTCGTCGTGTGGTTAAGGACATTTGTCTATAAGTTATATCTTCGATTGTTTTAAAGAAATGCTACTCGTTTCAGTGGTCTGTTCGTGACCTGAATTATTCTGTGGTCTGCCTTTGCTGCATTCGATCGATCGCTTACACCGAGCATCCAATTAAACTGGAGTGATTTTCAGGCTGGATGAACGGATCAAAGGTCACCTGATTAGCAGCTCTTGAACATACCCCAACAAACATCATACTAAGTGGATGAGTCACAACACACCAAACTCCACTCATTTACTGCCTCATACATTAACACAAAGCTAACTATGGACAGCAAGCCAAAGACTTTTCCGTTTATCAATATGGTAATAACGGAAAAATTCACGGAGTCCAGACGAATCTACGTCCCCTAGCTGAATATATCGCTTATTTTCGACTTGGAAAGATATTCAGTATATCCAGCGTTCTTCAGGACCAAAAACTATGTATAATTTTTGGCGAAATTTATTCCACATCTAGCCGGTTTTACCCCATTTGTGATTCAGCATTTGAGCACAGTTCCCATGTTCATCCGCTCGTAATTTCACGTAGGTGACACTTTATACTCTTGAAAAGCTTAGGTAGTGCCACAAGATACTCTTGGCCAAAATGGGCTCAAAATCCCCCAGGGTGAAGACCAGTGCTACACCAATTAATAAACTTGTCGACTAATGGAATTAGGTTCAGTTTACACCACTTACGCTACGAATTTTTCTGAGCGCTCCTGCTGGGATATTAACCGAATCCATACTGCCTGGGCGTGATTCGTCTCTTCAGTTCTTTCATCCGAAATTCATGAATGGACAATGTTTGTAATTTTGGCTTTTTTCCACCATTTCGCGACCATCAAAAACCATTTTGTGCAGCCGACTAAACTTATCATGCTGAAGCGAGCATTTAACAAGAGTGATAGAACTTAGACTAACCGGGGTGCCTGAAACTTGCTGACGCAATCCACCAGGCAGTACTTTGTGGGCTGGTGCTGGTTCCGAAATAAGCACAAATGAAAATAACTCCATGCTTTTGTTCAACGTTCAGCAAGTGTGAAACCTCAAATTAACCATAAGATTGTCAGTTATCCAATTTCCCAACGAATCTTTTTCCCGGCGGCGTGTTCACTTTCTGGTCACCCTTTGCCATCATCGCACTATGCCGACATTTACTTCGATCGTACTACATTCTCATGGTACCTCGGTTAAAATTTAGCTGCCTCAACAAAACGGATTGCCTCTCCGTCTTCCCATTCGTCAAAAGACTGTCGCTTTACCAAACCCTAAATGCGCTACACCATATGATTGTGCATGTTGTGCACAGCGTGGTAAGTGCCAGACCCTCGAAAGTATGATACAGTTTCCCTTTCAACAAAATATGCATAGTTTTTCCATTGCAATACAAATGGAAATTCTTCTGTATACGTTTACCTGTCAAGATACATGGAAATGTTTACAGCACCCGAGGTTTGCCTGGAGGATACTCGTACCAAAAAGCAAACCACTGTTTTTCGTCCCCAGGACGAAGCAAAATGTTATTGCGGCCGTATTCTCATACACCATGTAGCATATTATCACAGTGCATACAGATTATACCAACTGATTGAAACATCAGTAAGCAACTTCTGGACCTCAGGCAGTTTGTAAACAATAGAACACAATTGGTAAATTAATATGCGGGGTTCCGGCTAAACTGTGTTAGGTATGTCATCATAATTTGAATTTGCATGGCGGAAGACGAAAACACCCACTACAAAATCAGTCGGCATGCACAACCCATTGGGCGGTTTGTAATTGACAATAAGAACAGCTGCTGACTCGGATCGCTGCTAATTGGTTCCGGAAAACATTGTTCAGTTGTGAGACTGGTCTACTGATGTGGAAAACCTCGCAAGCTCTAACAGTTTAGACATTCCAAGCTTCAACTCACGGATTACTTTTTAAAAGTCAAATTAAACGGTAATTTGTGTAAACTAGCGGAAGCAAACAGCTGTTTTTTGCACGTTTGAAACGGTTATGGTGAAATTACTGCTTTACGTCATCGTTTGTGCCGTGCTGTTGAACGAGGATATTCACTTTAGAACGCAATAAGAAAGTGAGTGCGGCAGCAGATTTCATGAGAATATCAAAACTTGTTAGTAAATTTGACGTGCAAGTTGTTTACATGCCTTATCTGGACGGTGGTCAGAGGCAATATTTAAAGTAAGATTTATTAAGCAGAAATAACACAGGAATAACACGTAATGTTCGTGATTTGTATGTTAGCTACAAATAAATCACGGACGAATTTAACCAAAGAACATCCATTCAAATTGCCACTGTTGATGTAAATGCTACAGAATGGCACTATTCGTGGAGTGGAAGATCCCTGTTCGTCAAACCAGGTGGTTAGGGGAACCTTGATTTTTAATCCACCACAGGGCAATCATGGCCCTTGATCCCATAAGCTATTTTGCAACTTATACTGCTGTTGCACTTCACTTGCTAAAAATCATATGTTCACAACCGCTCGCTCCGCTGTGTTGTAGGTTTGAGTGCGGAGTCGCACAGCTTAGTGCAATAAGATACTTTTCGGTTGCCCTGGGCGACCTTTTCCAAAGATTTCTACAAGCAACTGAATGCGGATAAAATATAGCGTCTTTTGGGTCCGCTATCATGCCTTCTGTTTGGCGTGTTTCTGATACCAGTTGGCGACCAATATGTGTGGATGTATGAGCTCTGTGTGCGTATACGCGTTATAATGTGTAGTTTGATTATAATGCCTCCGTCTTTTGTGTTGGTTGTTGAGCTCCCAGCTGGACATCTGGCTCCTCATGCCTACTAAGGAATGCAGTAAGTCCAAGTCAGGTAGACGGGGCGCTGGTGGCATCGCTACGGCTGATGCAATTCAGTTTTGCGTTTATTTCTAAAACATCAGCGCACGCCGGTATTCGACAGAGTGTAGAATTCCTTGAAAAAGTTTGCTCACGGCAACCGGGAAAATCGGATTATAACATAGTATTCCACTACGCTGTGTTTTGACTTTAAATTTTTCACCGCATAGCGCTTAGTCTTTTAGTACTAACCGAACCGAATTTGGCCCGAAACACCGAAATCCAAGTGTGCTTCCTACATTTATGTAGTTAGAAAATTGGCTTCAGTCAGACATTTTTATCAAGTGGACTGTACCTTGTTCACGTTAAATGGATTATAAGTCAGAGCTGAAGAAGAGTGAATTCATGATCCTCCGTCGCAGCACAGATGGGTGGTTTCTGATCCATTCACCCAACCATGAGAGAATAAAAATATGCTTGGTGGCCTGAATCTATTGTGCCCAATGATTTTTAGAGCCTGAATCCTGTTTTGGAGCCTCAAATAGGGAACAAATCGCTTTAATGTCTGCGTGCACGAAAAGAATGATTATTACTCAGAGTTTATCATTTTGAGCCAAAAAGCCCTCACAAGATGAGTTCAGTCAGTTCCTCTACGCACGGGCGTTGAAAAGGCTAATCCAGTTAAAAATTCACAAACGGTTTTTTTAAGAATTGATAGCACATTTTGATGCAACATGCCTAATGTCATAGAGGAAACAAACCTTTACATGATTAATGTTTAGAGTTTAATCCTGGCCTTAGGTCTTAGACTGGAGTTCTTAGGCGAACGCAAAGCAAATACAGAATGTCATGGGTATTGTCATACATACGTATAGGATGTATGTCTAGTCCTACCCTTTGGAAATTTGGTCTTGAAGGTCGATGTTAAACAACTTGGCAAACAGGTTAACGCTTTTTCTCCCGGTGGGCTGCACTTCCAGAAACAACACCCCCAAAATCTCAATGGTATAAACTTTTTCTCGGGATCGATCACCAAATGCACTGAAAGGACTAAGGCTACGGAACAGGAAACTTTAAGGTCTCCTGTTATGAGCCAGCTCCCGAAACCCATTGTTTTTGTTGCTAACAAATACTTCAAGAAAAGCAGAATGTTTCCTTATCCAAAACAAGTTTCCAGAATAACTTGATTTGGATGCGTTAGCATCAGCAAGCCATTTCGAATCAAGAAATGCCTTCGTTTCTGTGCTACTGGTCTTTTTCTCCGTGCATATTATCAGATATTTTTCGGACCGAGTTTATTGCCAAATCTTTACTCCTGCAGAATGATAATCATTATACCTCCTTTATTGGTCAATACCAACGGAAGGTACACCCATCAGCCCACAGAACCTAAAGTTCGGTGAAACGTATTTCGGAAAGTTCAGTAACCTTGCCGACTAACAGTTAATCCATTGTACTGAGGTTAACCGATCGGCGCAGGTGCACATGAAGTCGTTACTTTGCAATGTATTTCGCACCTGGGTAGCTAAAAGACTAGCTCTTCTTGAGCTCACCGTTTTTTAGGACTTTCATCTCTTTCTACTGCTGCGCTTAGCAATTTGCTTCACGTGACGCTCATCCATAACCTGCTGAGAGGTCGCAAAACTCCTTTGGAGTGCGAAATCCAAAAGGAGGCTAGTGAAATGCAGTGCAAGTTTCCACTGCGGGTGCTCCGTTAGCCCGTACGCATGTAAGTTTTTAGCTCCAAAACCCGCAGAGATTTGCAGCCCAAGTAATTTTGCTTATATAAACGTAAAGAAGAAAATTATAATGGATGCTACAAGTTGTGTTTGGGACGAAATTTTAGGCCGTTGTATATGGTAAACGGATGCAAGGAACAGGTAATTTCTACAACATCCATCAACACGATAGACATACCCTTAGTGTGTCTACTAATCAAGTGCACCTGTTTGTGGATTCTTGTCCACTGTGGGCATTTGGTGGACAACGGCCAGTGTGATAGACGAAATCCATCATACAATCAACATTGTAGTTCATAGGCAGTCTTCCGTAAAATATCTCAGCTGTTCTGCACTAGGATCAATAGATTTCGATCGCTCAGAAATGAGGATTTTCCCTCCAACCACCTGCGATCAACAGATTGCTTAGTGTTGAACAGGTGCCTACGAACAGCTGAATGTAGGTGAATATTGATTTCTTGCTTCACAAAAATAACTACCATTATTTTCTCTATGGCCCCTATCTAGGTCAATTCCTCATGGCCGCTCAGAGTACCGAAACCGCGCGAATCATCCAGAAAAGGCGGGCTGAAGAAGAGATGATAAAAAATCAGGAATTGAAAGGCGAGGTTACACGAGCCCGCGAAAACAGTGTCGCGTCGCTCGCTATTATTCAACAGTTGTTCTCCAGGTTGGTGGACATTTTAGGTGAAATTTAATGCGCATTTTTCTGTTAAGGGCACATCTTTGATTTGCTGTCATTCTGGCACGACATTCCGTTTCTCATCCAAGGGTGATTATTTTGCATTGCTAGTAGACAACTAGGAATTCGTGCTAAATATCCCGCGACTGCACCCATTTGATCCAGTTACGTTGGTAACGAACTTATTCTTGAACAATAAATGATTTCAGTGGGACGCCCAATTGATTTATGGTACTTAAGTCTGAGCCGGTTACTGTCATTTTTGTAGACAATGAATAGAAATAAAAGCTTTGGAAGGATATATGTCCTGGAGAACCTTAGTTCTCGTCCATTTTTCAAGCGCATCTGAGACTTACATGAAGCACCGCTGAGTGCACCTGGTTTGGGTTGCCGGGTTTTCCGCTTCGTTACCGCCGCACACTTATCTTGTATATCTTATCCTGTTTCAAACAGCTAGCAATTCGTGAGTATCCAAGTTAATTCGGAACCGAAACTATTCGACTGCAGTTTCGAAAAATGCCTTCCAGAAACACGTGCCTGAACAACAGTTTGGACATTTCGTAGTTGGGCACGGTGTAGACGGCTCGGAAACGAAAAAAGCTCGGGAATGCAGCAAACAAAAGTGGTTATGTTCCTTGACTTAAGAGCTATCTCTGCCTCTGTGGACCGTCAGGGACTGTGACAATGTATGTGGAGCAAAGGTGTCTTCCATAAATTCTTGACCCTTCTCACGGCGCTGTACGCTGACTGCGGGGACCGTGTAACTGTCAACGGAAAGCTCTCTTTGGAGTTGACAACATCAAGGGGTATCAGACAGAGCTGTTTCCCATAACTTTTCTCTTCAACTTTGTCAATGTTACGATCATGGAAGACTCACCATCAGCCTCTGATGCCTGTGTGGTTGAAATGCCCCCGGAGTGTTCACCCATAGATATCGAGTACACAGACGACATAAGTCTTCTTGGGTCTGATACCGTGGGGATACAATCAATATTAAATAATCTAATTAATTCTGGCTCACGGTTTGGCATGCGTTCATACCTGCAGACAGTAAAGTGCTACTGCAAGAGTGGATGGACTCGAGCCCTCGCCTCATGCGTGCGGATGAGCCGATTGAGGTAGTCGACAAATTTTTTTACCTGGGCAGCTGTATCAGTCTCGGTGGTCTCTCGAGAGACTATATTCATGTCCGGATTGGGAAAAGGTAAACCGCTGAATATTACGCGAAACCATACGCGCAGTCAAACACACATAGTCAATGGGCAAGCCATATTAGTTACCGGATACCTAGAGTCACCTCTCATTCTTTGTCCAAGCTGTACAAGCCTCTGATATATAAGCACCACTGGAGCTTCGTATGTGTAAAAACAGACACCTTATGACACAATAAGTGATTTCGTCCTGTAAGTGAAGCCAATCTATGCTGAAAAGCCGAGAAACATAGATTAGCTTCACTTACAGGACGAAATCCCACGAAAATCCCAAATCTCCTCACACTACCAATAACAACAAGTGATCCCTGAGACCGGTACGATGACTTTGTCAGTCGTACTTCCATAAAACAATTTTTACCAACAGTAAGCTAAGCAAATCTCTCAACAACCCCCACTACCCCTTCTTGAATTCATTTTCAGCAAAGTGAGACTGACAGCAAAATTTAGCAGTCTTGTGTATACAGATCACTGGCAAAGGAGATGGTGGTGAGGATTGTTTGGTCTAATGTCATGTGCCATTTTGTTCTTTCCGTTTGTCTGCATACTACAAATCAACGGAAGGTCCAGACAACGAGAGTGTGAGGAACTTTCACTGTCCAGCTTGTCATTTTTTCGGATAACGGTGCCAGTTTGGCCCGACGAAACGTTTATTTGAAAAAGTCTGAAAGCATGTGTATATAGGATTAATCCTGGGCACTTTTGGTGCATTTCTGATTGAACAACGGGGAACTAACCGATTTACTAAAATTTAGTGCATTTTTAAGACCAAGCAATATGAGTGCAGTGAAAGAGAAGCATTTACCGTCTTTGCAAATAAAGTAACATCGTTTGTTGTTTTTTTATCCGGAACAGTAATTCCTGGTAGGGAACACTGCACTCTGTTATAGAACTAATCTCGATGGGTTCAATAAGTTAGAAGAGTATAAGTGGAAATACAAAAATGACATAAAATCCGTTCTCGTTTCTTTCTGCAAAAAATATTGCAAATTCCCATGCACATTTCATGTTGTTTTCAACAACGAGAAGCTTGAGCAAATTTAAGCCGCATTGAAGACAGCGCTGTGACAAACTGCATCGTTTCTATTTTCAGCACCCTTTACAACACTATCAAAACAACCATGCCAAAACTGGTAACCGAATTCGAATCAATGATACAACAAGCATCAAAAGAAATAGATGATATGCAAAAGTCCATGCATCAGATGGAGTGCAAATTAGAAAGGTAAGCGATTAGCAGAGTCAGCGGAAACTGAGTAGCTGATAAACAAGGGAAGATTAGTTTTGGAGGTTGAAAAATTTTACTTCCAAAACTTGAGACCTGAGGAATAACCAGCAATAAATATGCTGAAGTGACATTTCTTGTAACCATATTTGTTATTTTCTTTTGACGATTTGGAAAACCAGGGATGGTAAAAATTGCGATGCATACACTTTGTTCAACTGTCCATAGATTTTGTACCGGATTTGTATTCCTCAGAACAATGTAGAGCTGTCGCTGGGGATCGCCCTTGAATAACGACCTGAAAAGATGGTTCACTTCAAGTTAGTTGGAGCTCTTGCATTCTAGGCAATTCATACCGCACGTCCTTCCCATAAGTGCACTTAGCAGAAAAAGTTTGGCACATGTTGCTTTGATTCTGGAGTGCCCCTGTAACGGCCGAAACCGAATAAAATGTAGTATCAGAAAACGCCACTGTTGAATGAAAACCATCAATAGTTCATGTGGTAGAGGGATGGGATTTCGTCGACGGAGGGCCCCCGAAATATGTGATATGACTCAGAGATGAACGGAGTTGGAGAGAACCTGTGTCGGAGAACGCGATTATTTAGTTACAAAACACTAAAGTTTATTACCACGGCAAGAAGAAAAAGACTGCGAAATATATAGATTTTGCTTCTACCTTATTAGCTGCGAAACTAAAATACAGCAGGTTTAGATCTTATTGAAGAATAGGTACCAATAAAATAGTGCGGCGGAGTCAACTTTACGGTGAGGTTATCTGGCCCGCTTCTTGATTCTAAGGCAAGGTGACAGCTTGAGTCAGGGTCAGTGTGATCGATCAGCACGGCCTCAGCGGAAGCCGCTGATTTCGTGTTGATATTGCACATAAAATTCTAAATGCTGTTTTAACATCAACTATGCATCCAGTGAATATAATATATCTGGCGATCAAAGAATTAGGTATTCAGGTCTCAGCTACCATGGAAGTGGTCCTGACCAAGAAAAAAGCAAGTGTTCTGGGACTCGCTCGCATTTGCTCCAATCTTTCCTGACAATCTACTTTTTAACTCGGGCGCACGCGAAGTAGCAAACAACGTGGGAGACACAGAGATTAGGTACGGTCCAGACAGCAGACCTGCTGAAAGAGAGATAGTTGATTAGACAAGGTCTCAACTAAGTAGCCGGACAAAAATGTTCGTTGTAGAGCGGAAGTGCTCCAAAGCATTGAGGGATGTCCACCGAAATGGTTCAAACGTACTCTCAGTGGGGTTGTTAATAGGCTAGTCAGTCCGGACAACACCGAAGCTGGCTGATCAAGGGAGTACTTGGGGACTAAAAACTTGTTTGACAGGCCTCAAATCGGATCTTTGTTACGTGCTGGACGTTCGAAACGAGACCAAATAACCATTTCGCAGATCTTGCCGCACACTCTCAAGCATACGTTCCTGCGGTAGGTGATATCCATGAAGTCGTATGACTCCTCGCTGTGGCGACACAGTAAGTAAACAACAACACCCTGACGAGGTGTTAAAGTATCGTTTCGCTGTACACTCCACCTTTGTCTAAATAGTAATTCAGAAAACCGAATACTCATATCCTGTCCATCGGGTGATTCGTGGGAATCCCATACACGATATTGTTGCATTTAACTGTTGGCGAAATACTGAGGAAGCTACCCCACTGCTCCACTGGAAATGTTTTTATGCAGATTCTTAAAAAGTGAATATCAGTGCACGCCAAATAATTGAGCTTATTGTTTGCAGAGCACTATGTACCCGTGAAAGTGCTACAAACTCATGGATGGAAAACATCGCATTCCCTTCAAATTCACTCAGATGCACTCAGGTCACCATCGTATTTGGACACGTCAAAAGTTCAGTGGTGTTTTTTGCTGCCACTCTAAATAGTGCCAGGGCACATGATTTAGGAAGTTAGCAGAGCCTTCTTTAGAGGCCCCGAAGTTTGCGACCATCATTTTATAGACGTTTTGCACTAAACTGTACATTTACCATTTTATACTGCCTTACTGAGAAAACAGAATACTCATAAAATGACACAATTGGTTGTTTTAGCTACTGACAGATCTCCGTTTAACTACCTGGGAGAGCTGCCTAGTATGCAAGTAAAAACAATCAGTCTTGAGAATGGATCGTTTGCCCATTGTGCATATTATTTATTCTGCTTCCTTAAAGCTCCTTGTCCAGTTGGTAATTCGGAGTTTGTATCTTGTATTCTTATAGTGCATATACACTATTCCAGCTCATGACAGCGTTGTTACGTGGTTTGTCTCATCTCTGGCAAACGTTTTTGTCTGAAAATCTCCAGCTACAATGAATGAGAGTAAAACCTTATCTAATTTCTTCAAGTTCAGTTTTCATGATGAGTTCGTGCATTCAAATTAGCAGACTTCTGTCATCATGAAGTAAGGCATTAGATGGGCGATTCTGGTGGCAAACTTAGATTATCTATTGTAACTGATATACCTTTCTTCGTAACTCAGCAACACCAGTGCGTACCACCAATCACTGGATCAAGCATACTCGGAACTGGAGAGCAAAATACGGCAGGCAGAGGAAATGTCAAAAGCAAGAGTAAGTGTCCTCAAAATTTCAACATTCATATGATGCTGTGCTATCGTAATCAATCAGAGAATGAGGGTGTCACAATTTTCCTGAAGTTTTTATCCATAGTAGGGAAGTGCTCGTGGGAAATTTTTAACTTTGATAGGTAGTTTGTTTTGAGCCATGCGTTGTCTGTGGTTGGAATGTTTCTCCACTCACCATTTATCTAAAATGCATTGTTCTATCTAGCTCACCTTCTTTGGTTGTTTAGGTAAAGTTTCTAAAGTTGGCACACAGATTGCTCTATTTGGAATTTGTCGAAATAACTTATGACAAATGCCATTCGTCCAGCTCGATTTCATACCAACAAAGGCCTGTCATCTGATGGTCAGATAATTTGTCCGAACGCCAGAGATTCTTAACCCCACACTATTTTTGAAAGTTACCAGAATCGATCTATGAGGGCAGACGTGATCTATCGATGTTGAACAATTGACTTTTTCACTGCATTCACCCACCCAGTGAGGCAATTGTGTACAAACTTCATTGGGCAAGGACACAACAGCTAACATAGTATAGAACGAGCTGTCTGGATTTGATAAGAATTTTGCTAGTCCAGGTATTTTAGTTGGTGACCGGTTTGTCTGGCTTGGAAAACGATTTGACCGACAACAATGCTTACGCGTCGATTTTCGACTTCCGAAGTTCTTTCCCTACTGCAAAAAAGTTGAGCAACAGTCCATGAATTATGCGGACGGAATTCTTTTAAGCAGAAGCCAAACCTACTATGCTAGAACATTTCTTAGACAGCTGTCTTATGATAGAACATCTTAGACATGGAGAACTGATGTCACAGTACTAGCAAGGTTATGTTTGTAATACAGGCCTGCCCCTTCACGAAGTGACCTTCACAGATTCGAGGTCAAAATATCGGTCAACAATTGTAAAAGTTGCATGTCATTCTGCTTCAGGTGACTGGGCGAGTTGGAGATCAAAAAGTTCGCAATAGTGCGAAAAGTTATCCTGATGACAATTGCCGCAGTCATAATGAAGGAACGATATCTTTTGGATCCCCGCAAAACTATTCTGCCGTCACGCAACTTCCTTTGTAGCATGTCTTCCACACACACACGCACACATAAGCTGTCATCGTGCTCCAAATCCGTTTCGATCTCTGGATAAAAACCGATCAGAAGTTGTATTTTTTTAACGTTTTGGAGAAGCAAGTACATTTCGATTAGCACTAAGATTTCTCGGTAAATGGGAACTAAGCAGGTAGAACAAAAGTATCGTAGAGAGTAATTCCTCTGCACTCCCACTTTATATGCCCTGCACGAAACGCTTTCCTATTGCACTACTGTTGCATGTTGTTTAACACTAGCCAATGATCTTTGTTTTGATCACCATTTCCCATTCCTTTCCTTCTGAAAAGCTTGAACAGCGAACAAGACAGATCAACACTGAGTGGGATCAAATTCTGGCCGAGAAAGTCGAACACGTTAATGAATTGAAGCAGAGGATTTCAGAAGTATATGGCATTTACCGGCTTGTCACACCCCATTTGTTTTCTCGTCCTTTCCCGACATCGAAACTTTAAATCCTACTGTCCCACTGACATTGTTGTTTACCGAATTTACCCTGACAAGTATGACAACTAGTCACTGACATTTGAAATGGAAAACGCGCTGATTAGGGTCTTGTGCGGTTTCCAGTTATATATAAACATTGTTCGTATTGATCAATCGATTGATCGAAAGCATTTTCTGGTTGGCTTGCTTGTGTGGAGATGAATGTTGATTTTGAGGCATTCACAATATAGGTCTTGAATTCACATTTGTCGCTCACCATAGCATAAATGGAATCTTCGAGAATGAAAACAGGGACCTGTAGCTTATCCGCTCTGGTGAACTGTTGAAAAAGAACAGTGCATCTTGATTTATGAGGGATGAAATGATGGGTATATTTTTTCATCAACAGTATGAAGCAGTAAGGTGAAAAGCTTCAGTATTATATTCGGACTAATATTTACCCAAATTTACAGCAGATTCATCATTCTGAGACTAGATACTGGTGAAAACAACTGTCGGAAAAACTTGGTCATCTTAAGAGAAATCCAGGCGTCTCTTATTGTCATACATCTTACCGACCAAACATTTAGCAATAAATGAGTATTTCCAGTCTTGCTAATAGCCTTAAAAGGTAGGTATACAGTAGTATAGTAGTCGTTTTGTCTGAACGTGCAAGCCTTCTTTCAGGATGAGATTGGCAAATGCAGAATCCAGGCTTCAACAGTTAAGGACGTATGTGTATGTATGTATATCCGTGACGTAATATAAGTATGCCGATTATTTTTTGGTTGGTTTAGCAAGTCGCTGTCTCGAAGCATGGTGGAAATTACAAAAAGGACTAGAAAAACTTGTACGGTGCTTTCAGCGGTAAATTTTATCCTTAAACGTCCTAAGGTGCAAGAATATTTTCTTTTCAATGAATCCAGACAAGCCGAACCATCACCTATTCTGTAAATGACAGCGGCTTGCACCTGGAAAAAACCATCTCCAGGAGCGGCACCGCGGTCCGACAACCGGGTGTGTCTTGTCGGATATAGGTCCTTGTGCATGTCAACGAAGTTTAGGTTTCGCGTACCCACCTGTGCTTTTCTGTTGGTCTTTTCGTGTACTCTCGACCACCGGTTGGTCTGTTTTGACGTCCTCCGGATTTCAAAAGTATATTTCTGATTCTCACCAGTAAACGCATTTTGTTCAAATTTTTCTTTGGATACTGAATTTTTGTCGTTTTATACGAAGTTACTTCAACCACCGCCACAAGCCAATTTTGTGCTTGGAAAACTATTATATCCACGTTTTTTATGACAAACCGGAAGTGTCGTTAGTAGTACCTGTATGCCGAAGCGCTTGCAGCTAAGGCAACTTTACAGCTCCAAATCATTATTGTTTGAGACCACTAAATAAACGGATAATTTTCATAAACTATTCCCATAGTTTATTGACCTTCTGACCGAAATCTATAAACCACATTCTACTAAGTTTAAACTCACTAACGTCGTCCTTGCCTATAAGCCATACCAGGTTGAATCAGCATTTCATCCTGCTATTAGTGTAATTCTATGCTGAAAAATAGATAACTCTTGCAGGGCGCGTCCTTTCTTGCTTTGCATTGCACAACCCATAGCCCAGTTGAGCAGTCCGAGTCGGTCACGCCTCGGTTGACATTTTGATACTATGCTCTCCGGCTACAAGTCTGGGTAGCCCGCACTAGGAAAGACAGGGTGCCGCTATCCTTTAGATAAACACGTCGCGTCCCGCGATCCGGTGCTAAGTGTATCCTGGAGAAAAAATATATTTGAAGATCCGCGCAATATTTGAGATGCTATCATTCATGAAATGTCTACCCGTTTTTCCCTCATATGAAGGTGGCGCTTCCATAGCAAAACTTACTGTAGTGACTGGTCCTTAGTATAGAGGTTGTAGACTCCGAAGATGGATCAGCTCAACTTCTAAAATCGATATTTATTACTGGAAAATTTCAATGAGAACTCAATCAAGCTGGACAATAGTTCTGGTAATGTAAGTCATTATCCTCCATTCAGTCGTTATCAGCAATGAATTGTGAACTCAGTGAAGGTGTCTTTGGACAGTCCTTGGAAAGGTATCCGAGATATTTTAACGTTCTCTCACTTACAGTGAAAATCTGAAACAAACTGTCCTTTGTCTTCTGAAAAAGACACCAACCTTGGCTAACGCGGATCGCTAGTGTAGCAGATTTGCAGGTAGCTAACAAATTTAGGAAGGAGGACTAAACATAATGAAACGTACGCCTACTTGCGGAAGCCCTGCTGTGATCACACTGTCGAGATGGAACAAATGAAAATGTCAAAAAATTTGATTCACATCTAATTCAATACTATCAGTGCTCCAAAAAGCAGGACTTGATCAAAATGACAATCTTATGTGATTTAAAATGTGTGAGGTAGACGCTTCAGTCTTTCCAAAAACAAGAGGCCCATCGTAAAATATGAAATAATGGGGAATTCCTAATTTGGGACTCCGTTTCATTGCTGAATGTCAGAGTATAGGACTAAATCAAAGTGAAAATTCTCTCAAATCGAATGAAATATCCTCAATTTTTATTCTGCTTGCAACTAACAAAACGTTGCAAGAAACACGTTTCTGTTGAGCACTGTATTATTAAATATTCTACTATAGGCTAACCGAAAAACCGAACAACTCAGGCAAACACAAGCACAAGAAACAGAACAAATCGAGATCTTGAGAAAAGAGAATGACAAACTTACCGAAGCGCTGGAGGAAGTGGAGGTATGTTGAAGTTGAATGATTGTTTACAACCCCTACTTTATTTTGTCGGATAAGGATATCCTTTTCCAACGGAGAATGCTACTCTTTTCTGAATCGTTAGGAATTTTCCACCATGTCTATGCTGTTTCTTGGAAGGAATAGCCACATAAAACATTGGTGCGTATCGCGTCCGAGTGAACAGGTCAAGTTGACCTTTAATATTGTGTGTTTAAATGTCTCACGCTGAAAAGAATGCTAGTGATACTTGACGTTCCGTGGGTGTACAATGCTTGCCCCTCCCAAAGAACCTCACATACGAATGCGGGTGATTGCAAACCTCTAAAACGAGGTGGTCTACTTCGTAAGAAGAATAGACGTTGGAGAATATTTGCTACCCTTGCGCCTATACCGCAAGTGTTTGATGACTTGCAATGAGACTTTTCGGTATGGAGACGAGATGAGAAAGCGTAAAATAATTTTGGTTCAGAATATTGGGTTATTTGATAAGGTAAGCCAAGAAAAGTATTTCCAGGTAATATATGTCCGACCTTCAGTGAGGAGGTGACGTAAGGTACGTAACCTAGTAACACCTCAAATTCACACACACAGTAGTACCGCCACAAATGCGCAAAAGTGGGTACTCCTACATGGATTTTAAGCAGACTGTTGTTAGGAGTACAAAGATGCATGGAAGTAGATGGTCAAAAGGGTCTCTTGTTAAGAAGGCAACTGCGAGTCGACTGTGAGCTGACAACCGGCCAGTTGGGGGACGAAAAGTTGATCGATACAATTAACTCATTTGGCCTTCTAGGACTGATTGCTTTCATTATTAAATTACTCATCTGTCAACGTTAACATCAGAGGTTATCAGTTTCTTGATATCTGGCTGATTTCAAATAACTTACTGGGCGATCAACAAAAACGTGTTTTTAGCTCCACGATACGGCTTGCAACGCTCCTGTGATTTGACCTTTGACAGAAACTATTATCAGGGAAAGAACAAGAGGATGGACACTGTACTTGATTGAAAAGCAAATGAACGGCTGTCTAATAGGTCTTAGTATAACAAAAGCCTTAGAATTATAAGTGAACCTTGATAGCTGCAACATGCGGAAGATCCTCAGCATCGATAAAATAACGTCAAGTGCCCAACACCCGGTAAAGTTCCACTTGAACCTACCTTTCTAATCTTCGTCTGCATTCTGTTTCGTTCATCTAATTGGAAGCAAAAATAACGTATGGATATACGTTAAGATTATGAGGGAGTCTAGACCTACAATCCCGGAAAGGGAAAACAATTCAACTCTTGTGTCCTTTCTCCACACATCTAATCAAGACCCTAACTTGGTTCGCTGGTGTTAAGTTTCACACCAACTTGGTGTTCTCTCCGCTCTCAAGACAAACGGCCTTTTTACACAACTCCAAAATGGCCGAAATTGTTGTGAATTTCGACCAGTTGAATTGCAAGTATCATTCTCAACATTGATTTTCCCAATAAACTTTGTTAGAAGGAACAGATCATTGAAACTTGCATGACTTTGCATGGTTACCAGATGCATGGTTACAGATGCCTTAGAATACCAACTGTAAACTTTGATATTTCAGGATGAGCTCCTCAGGGATCCATGCTAATTTTTTCAACATCCGCTCATCTTCTAGCACTCCAGTAAATACGACAGCATTATATCAGCCTTCTGCAATACACACACGTTCATGTAGGTTCCACTACTTAAATTGCGGAACCATTGTTCTTCAGCCATTGTTGAAAAATCGGAGCATATTACTGAAAAATGTTTAAATGCATTCAGCAGCACTGCTGAACAGACAATCTGAGGGCATTAATTCAAAAAGGGTGAAGTTTTATCAGGTTTAACAAAGTTTATTTCCAGCAGTATGGAGTCGATTTGGGAAGTTTCAACAGAACCATAATCCTCTACGTGAAGTCATCATGTGCTGAAGGCCCAGCGACCACTGTATATCTGTTTCTGCTGTTTCGGGAATCAAACTTAGTGCATCTGTGAGTGAGCCTGTTAATCCTACTTAAAATCTCGTTAAGAAAATAGGCAGACAATCTCGCGAAGGCCTTTTGACGGCCACCCACCGGTCTAAGCACAACGACTCCACAGTAAGACCTAGCGCCGCAACGAGCAGTGAGGTGCTAGGGTCATTCACCAATTCCTTAGTGTGTCGGTATAGTACCACAATCCCCTACCCCACAATACCCTATATACTGGGAATTACTTAGGACGAACCGCTTCGTTTGTCATTATTAGACAGATGGCACAGGTGCAGCAGTGAACATATTTTGTCTATCAGAAGATAGAGTGAAACTTACCAGTCGACGCACTGCGACTGGCCTACCACAATTTGCGCCTGTGTCCCACAAGTTGGGATGCATCCACGAGTTGTGCAGCCCATAATTTTATCGGTGGTGATGTTGGTACGCCCGTCCACAGTAGCCTACGAACGCATCACCTGCTTTCAAGTATCGAATCTTCAGTGGTGTAAGTGGAGTTGCTCCTAAATACGAGTTGTGCAGCCCATAATTTTATCGGTGATGATGTTGGTACGCCCGTCCACAGTGGCCTACGAACGCATCATCTGCTTTCAAGTATCGAATCTTGAGTGGTGTAAGTGGAGTTGCTCCTAAATATATGGCCTTTATGCAGCCCAGCGTTGAACTTCCCATGCTTTAAAATCAAGACTAGTTTTACTTATACCCACCTGTACGTTACAAGCTACTAATTTGCCGAGAAGTTTGTTATCATCATCATCATCCACAACATAACGTCAATGTTCAAAACCGACGCTTCACTGCCGTAAAACCATGGTTTATTTGAAAGTCTTATTGTGAAAAAAGAATAAAGGTCGATGGGGAAGGGACTTGGTGCTAGCTTACTACAATCATTCAGAGTAGTCTACACCTACAGACACTCATTCAGGCAATCTGGATAAAAACTGACAACAAGAACGCCATTGACACCGGTTGACAGCCAAATCTTGCAGTGTCTCCAACTAGGGGCAGTGGGAATCACGTGATCCTCATCCTGGGAGGTGAGTAGCACCGACAGCACCCAAACGTTCCGCGATTTCTTTCATACCCCTCTGCCAGGTCAATAGTTGGCCACCTCTCTGCTCCCACCACTCTGAGTTGGGCATTGAAAACAGCGCTTTCTTCGACAAAAGATGGCTAGACACAGGCAACACATGTCCTAACCAACGCAGCTTCTGGTTCTGGACACATTCTTTAATATAAGTACCCGTTGCACAACCAAAACCCCGCTTTCTTATTGCCTTGTTACGCATTCGCCGACACCAAACAAAGCAAGGTAGGGTTTTCAGGCAACGATTGCCGACTACCTGAAGACGTCTCATCTCCGCTGCTCGAACAGGCGAAGTCCCACAGCCATACAACAGAACAGCCTGCACTGTAGCTTGATAAACACCTCCCTTGAGATTCAGGGATACACTACTTTGACGCCATAGGTATCTCAAATTAATGAACCCAACCAGAACCTTGCAGATTCATGCATTCACAGTGTGTACGCCAACAATAAAGACTGGCGATGGTTAAAAATACTTAAATTTAGGCAAATGACACCGCAGTTGATGAATGTATATATCTTTATTCAAACCTAAACTGCAACGCGACTGCGAATCGTCAACGATTTTTCCGATTAAAAAAAACTAAGGATGCACGCTGTACTGCTTGGACTGATTTTCAGAACCCGGTTGTTCAATATGGTTGCAAGGTAACTAATCTAGTGTTCGTGGATTTTATAAATGCAAACGATTGACAAACAAACCAAGAAGTAAAACAGGTGCTAGAACGCAAGCTGTGACAAGAGAATTAAAATTCCTGCCGGAAGAGTTCAGGTAAATGATTTATCACCGTCAACCGAAAAATCAGTATCCGTAGAAACATAGTGACGAGCACTGATTTTTTCGGGATCTCTAAACAGATCGGCACAAACTAGCGGCTGTATTGGCAGCAAACAATGCATTTAACTACTGACTAAGGTTAGTCACTACATTAAACCGGGAAACATTAGTTTGTAGCGAGTCCCTTCTAAATGGCCAGCATTCAACACCGAAAAGAGATGTTGAGCAACTGGGTTGAACAGTGAGTGTTGTATAATCAAGACGAAGTCAAATCCGGACGAAACGTCTTATTCCAGCACAATATCGAGCCTAGTAATCGCTAAAGTCAAGAGAGGAAGTTAGTTCTACTAGTTCCTAAAGGTCAACAGGTACGTGTTTCTTTGCCGACAAATTCATCTAAAAACGACTTTTATCTTAAAGAAGTCGATTTTCCAATGGATAGGCTTAATAAAACGTATTGCCAAACGCTGAGTAAATTGACTCGGTTTTTACCAAATTCATTTTCAACGCACATAGTTTTCAGTGGAGGAAAGCAAGCACACGATTGAAGATCTACAGACCACAGCGAGATTGGAACAGGCCAAGCGAGAAAAAGCAGATGCGTTCACCTGTAAACGGATCCAAGTAGAATGCGAAGAACTAATGCGGAAGTTAGACCAGCTGAGGTATGTGCACATATTCTACAGTTAAGTGCGTGACAGTAGCCCGGGGTTGTGCAAGGCTTTATTGCTTTAGTTGTATCGAGGTTGCCGAAAATATTCTTGTGCGTTCACTTAAGATTCTTGTTGTTGTATCGCACTGTACGATGCTGTTATAAACTTAAAACATTCTAAGCGTGACCGCGTAAATCAAATTTTCTTTTTGCCCGCGAACACGCAGTAAATTTTTGTTGAATGTTGTTCTCCGTTTTTCCCTATCACTCAACTGTTTGTGATTTTTGTGAGTAATCTACTGAATAAAGTTAGGGGAATTTAGAATGACAATCATCTGTAGTATGCCGTTTGATCAGTAGGTTCAAGGCAAATGTGCATCTTCAGAAAATTTAGCTGTTTGAATTCCCACCCAACAACCAGCTTGTTTTACGGTAGAAACGCTTTCAGATCATGAATCATGCAGGCTCCAACATTTCGTGACCAGTTCTAATAAACAATATACTGCTGGTTTTTTGACAATTAAAGTTTGCTAGATGGCATGACGGTTTAACGGTTATCTTGTGATTACTTGAAAAAGAACTATTTAGCTCGTCCACGACCATTTTATTTACTTTGGCGTGAAGCTACCCACAAAGTTGGTCAGATATCTGAGAAGGTCGGTTGAGAGTGGCACCATTTATAAAGCCCTTCAGAGAAGAGTAATCGCAAACTTTCCCAACATTGGCACTCCACATGCGAACGATGACCCAAATTTGCTTGAAGCTGGACGATTAATTACAAATGACAGTGTTTATAAGAAGGAGCCAACTAAATTTACCTTTCAGATTCATTCATGTCTTTCGCGAACAACATTCTGGATACTCACTTTGAGATCAGTGAAACATCTCTGTGTTCCATATCGGAAATATACTTCTCCGCTATAAGTGTGCTTAGTTACTGTGCTGTGACTTCATCAAGTGCTTCTAAATGCCTTCATGCTGTTTGTGTTCTCAGCACATATTGCAAAAGTGTATTATCGCCTGCGCAGTTATTGAGAATAAATTGTAGTCTACGGAAGATGCGATATTATATGGAGAACCACAATAACCACAAATTTCAAAATAAAAAATGTAATATCATGCGGTAGACACGTTTGCTTAGTTCATTCAAAATGCCGACTTTTGTGACAGTACATTTAAAAGCCATCTACCCAGCAACTCAAAAAGGTAGCTCCGCTCCAAGTCTGTTTTCTGATAAAACTATACAGGCCAGTGGATTAAAGCAATTTCCTTAGCCGTTCATGTAAGTATGAAGCTTGAAACTTCCAGTTGAAAAAATGACCTCTATTAATCGGGTTGTATAATGCAAGGTTCAATCTGGTGGGCCGCCATTCAGCTGCGATGCACTAACAAAGACAACTGAAAACGTAGCATTTCTTCTGGCACTTAATTCGTACTAATCAAATATGACGATGTTCATGTCCAATATTTCTTCGGAATTCGATCCCGTGTAAGGCTTTATAGAACACTGTAGGCAGAAATCCTAAGGTGCACGTCTGCGAGACAATCTTTTTATGCTATTTGATCGTCGGACTTAATTCGTACTAATCAAATATGACGATCTTCATGTCCAATATTTCTTCGGAAGTCGATCCCGTGTAAGGTTTTGTAGAACACTGTAGGCAGAAATCCTCAGGTGCACGTCTGCGAGGCAATCTTTTTATGCTATTTGATCGTCGTTGTTATAGCCATATAGCCATTTAACCATCCCGTTCCATAATAATTGTATTTATACGGGGAAACCTTTTAGACGACTCCACTGGTACAGAGGAGGCTCGTTTTGTATCAATTTTGAAGACTGAAAAACTTTTACGGTGAACAAAACAAGCTTAGAGGCCATTAAGGCAATCCAGCCCTTACAAACCTAGATTTGTTAAGGCTGCTTTACAATGGCGAAGGATTTTCGATGTCAATTATTCCTCCAATCTAATTGATCGATAATTGTGTTATTTAGTTAAAATAAGTCATTGGTCAGATGAATTCCACTTTTTCTCTGTCATGGTACTGCATAATTTGTTCGGGTTTCCAGGGAGCAAAATCGACGACTACGTGACGAGCGCGATGAAGCAATACATGATGATCGTGCACGCAATCTAGTATCGACCGGTAGCCTTATGGATGAAGTCAACGAAGTCTTTGGGAGACAAAGAATGTGTCCAGATGAAGGCGCAGAGGTCAAAAGAACGACTGCACAAGTGCTGCAATCGGGCGAGATAACGTATGTTAGCAAATTGAATTTCTTCAGTACTAATTTTACTTTCATAGCTCACCCCAAGATGCCGTGGTGATAGCAACAGAAGTGTTTTCCGATGACGATTATGAATTTGAAGATTCATGGAGTCAGTCAGTTGACTCATTTAATTTGAAGAAAACCATTCATGAGGCAGAACCATCTCTGGGAATAGGCCAGTTGCAAAAGTCTCAGCAGGTTGCGGTCCATGAAGGAGTTTTTGGGTGAGTCCGTTTAATGTAAAAATCGTTCGAAATTTTTTCGTGTCTTCTATTCCGATTTGCTTGTGACCCTGAAGATTCTTAAATTGCTTACAGTAAAATTGTTTTAGACATTTACACATTTATTTTACTTTGAAACGACTGCCTAAAGAAGCTGGGTAAAAATTATTAAACTCAACGGTCTTCGCATTTCAAACACTTTATATAAACCCCGGTAATTGTAATTGCAATTGCATTTTCATTTGAAAGACTTTTGGAGCAACAAAGCAAGCAGGAAATCAAACAGCTACGGCTTGTGCGCTAAATTCCCTATGCATTGACATATGTTGTCGGTCGGAAACTAAAATGCAGGACGCAAGTACTGTAATTGAATTGACTGTCCCCTCGCTCTCTTCCAGATTCCGGCTGCTCACTTCTGGTGATGCCGTGGCTGGTGAAGCTAGATATGCCTGGGTGATGTCGTATTAGGCAAGTGAGGGAGGTTTTTTTTTACCTGACTGCATATCCTTTAGTAGTCGCCTGTGCGCAGTTAGCTTAGAAGCCTCTGTGAAGGAATCTTGGGAAAGTGAGGCCCATCACCGTCTACTGTTTATGTCTACGCCTCAACGGCCTGAAGCTCTGAATCTGCCAAGGACACTTTCTAGCACGCTCTAGGTGCTCTTTTACAATGGATTAAAAACTCAGACATCGTTGTGGCTGCTGATGGCATGAACGCTCAAGTAGGTAGGCCTAGTTAGGTAGGCGTTTGCACCGCTGGTGCCCAGCTAGATGGCCGACTAGGGTTGGGCGCAAGACACGCTGAAAAACAGATCGCCTGCTTCAGATGTGCATCAGTCACAAAATGTTCCTTTGCAGCAGCAGTTTTCGAAAAGCAAAAATTGTCGGTCAACTTGGTGCCAATCAATGAACCAATCTTGAATCTAAGTAAGCCACACTGCCATCATTTCCTGCCTGCTGCTTCTGGAATGCCAACGTGGACTCAGCTGCTGCTCTTCATTGCGAATGTACACCTCTTCGCGAAACTAGTATTCCCTGATTGGCCACAAACAAAGCAAAAAATATCAGAACCGGGTCCATGAACACTTTCTGAGTCCCAGATCGGATACAAACGGTTGTTTGGAAGGGATACACAAAGCGCTTCTGAAAGCCGGATCTGTTTGCGGTGCAACGCAGCCAAATTCATCTAACATTGAATCTGTGTTACGACCTTGTCCTTGTAGGGCAAATTCTTCATGGACGCAACTGCAACTCAAACAAATGTATCATCCAACGGCAGGTGAAACGGGATATCCCTTCGGATAGTGAATTCGGGCGGATTCGAATGGTCAAAGAAATGAACGTTTCGAAAAATGCTGGAAACGTCAGCATGCTGTTCCATCTAGCTTGTTCGACGGGTCCTTGTAAAACTCTTGCAAGAGTATCTATCAGGGAAAAAACTAGCTCTTCAGCATTCAACAAAGTAAAGCTTTTGAACCGTTGGGCAGAATACCTTAAACGACTATTCAATAGGCTATCTGCTACCTTCAGTCCGTGCTGCTGCCTCCAACAGAATGCTTGACTGTGAACATGAAAGCACCTCAGCCTCAGGGGTGTCCGAGTGTATACTTCTAATCAAGCGACTCTGTGCTCCCAATCCTGACAGCCTCCCACCTGGTCTGTTCGTGGATGGCGATTGACTCCTCACCCAGTGTCTGTCCAGCCTATTTGGGTCTCTCTGGGAGCAGTAGACCATCCCAGACAACTGGAATCAGTCGATAATTGTGCCGATGCTTGTTGTATACCAGCACCAAGTTCTCTCACTCGACCAATATTTTCTGTGCTTTTCACCCCTAGTTGTTCAATACAGCTAGGCACATTTCGTAGCGATACAGCAATGACGTATGAATATCAACACTGATATTGCCGGTGATAATGCACGAATATACCGTTCGGTAATGAAGGATTAAATTGCCGCTAAACACAGGACAACGGAATCATTTTCAATGAGTGATCGTGCGATATAACAATGAGTGTCTGCTATCCACCTCAGCAAAACCCAATTATCGTAAGAAACTATGCTTCGGTACGGTCAACAAAAATAATATGCTTTTTTTAGTTTTTTTTGTAAACAAGGAAACCAGAGATCCTATGTATATGACATCAAAATATTGTTACGCATCGTCGACTAACACCCGAAAGTATTGAAAAAGTCGATGAGTACAAAAGTTTGGAAACCCCCTAAAGATAGTAATAGAAACAATGATAATACTAAAGCCCACCAGTCCATTTGGTCATATTCAGGTTTCTATCCTTGCTTCTCCATTCTTTGTTTGACATGTTCACGTGATATCTAGACAATATCAAAGACCAAATTTAGGAAGACAGCAAAGGGGCAAGTCTATCGAATCAAAAACACATTCTTAACCTTATCTTGCGGAAAAGCCAAAGGCTCGAACGTGCTTGCAATTGAACGGAGTGGGTAATAACTATAAGCTGATTGGGCTAAAAGGCTCCACTGAAGCATTCTTTGTAAGCATTTTGTAAAGAATCATAACATGGCACTACAAGAGTACCAACAGCGAATTGAAAACTTTCCGATTATCTGTCAGTAGTCAGATGACTGTCTGAGGTAGTCGACGTCTGACATAAACTGAAGTACGCCTTACATCCAATGCACCCGCCACACAATTTTGACAATGGATATAGTGTTCAGAGTTGAAAGTATGGGACTGTTTATTAAAGCGTCACGTGTGCATGTCTTATAACCCACCAAGTCTAGGTAAAGACGAATTCACCAGTGTCTGGGTTTTTTTAGTTCCGAGCAAATACATACCTTAAACTACATACCGCTTTATGGTACCTGATGCCTGGAACACGGTTTAGTCCAAGGTACCTGTTAGAGTGCTTTGATAATCGTTTCATAGTCTCATATAGACCAATATTTCACCCACAGATGCATATCGGATATAGGTTGGGATCACTTTATTTACTTGAAAATGGAATGCTCAGTTTTCATCGCCAAATGGTACATATTCACGTCCGTCCAGCGTACTAGCATATTAGTGCGACTACCGTTAAGATTACTTTGAATGTCCGAGAATGTGCTTGTGTTTCACTCAGGACGTTAGAAAAAACCTCTGCAACGCCAATATACGCTTACTTTATTTATGCTGATGGTATCGCTGTTCTTCTTGTAGAGACCGAGATAAAGGAGCTCAGATCAGTAACACAATGAAAGGCACTGTAAGTTGACATTCCGTGCTTTCACCGGTCCTGTTCAATCTGATCATCAGCCTGTAGTGAATTCATCTTAGAAATCATCCCTAGTCTGATGCTCTAGTCTGGCGGTCAGACAGTAAACGGGTAACGGAATTCATTGTCATGCGTCAACTTGCTGTGAACACAGTTTAAAACTCAGAAATTTCTGCCCTAGAAAGTGATACTTCACACAGTTTAGCTGCATTAAGAGAATTTTTTATGAACGTGGAGTTCTCTCGCTACTTCGAAATATCCTTAGAGTGTCTAAAGGAAGTCCATCAAGTGTCCGCGTAAACGAAACATTTTACAAGGTTGACGAAGTTTTTCGTGGGAAATCATTACTGTAATAATCAGCCAACACTGTTACAGTAGACGTTAACTACACTACTAAAGGAGTGGCGTTATATATTTACTGGGTTCAAGTTTTTGGCATGGCTAACAAGGCACTGTAGCCAAACACCAGCTTGTTTGAATTCCCGTGTGAAGGAGTTGGAGTCACTCATGATAAGTATCTGGGCTTTCAGCATAGTCCCACAAGGAGAGGGTGGAGGTATATATTTACTGGGTTCAAGTTTTTGGCATGGTTAACAAGGCACTGTAGCTAAACACTAGTTTGTTTGAATTCCTGTGTGAGGGAGTTGGAGTCACTCATGATAAGTTTCTAGGCTTTCAGCATAGTCTCACAAGGAGAGGGTGGAGTTAGGCAATTACAAAATTCTCTTTTTGTATGTTTTCCTGGGGTTTACAGGAATTTTTTAATGGAGAAAAGACATGTCCCAGACTCTGAATACTTTTCCGATGTTAACTGAAAGAAAGCTCATTTGACTTGGCATTTGCATTTATTTATTTCTGGATTTGGGTTTCAGTGAATAACTATTTCTCACTCTCCGAGCAGCTTTAAAAGTACTGGTCAGTTATGCAACGCCTTCCATTCAGGACCAAGTGACAGATAGCAGTGAGATCTGACTGGTATCAAAGGTTAAATGTTGCCCTGTTTTTGCTACAGCTGACGTCATGACATTTTGTTCATGGAATGCTAGGAGCTTTCTTTTAACACCATATTATGTTATTGTATATCTGCATGTGTCACTGTGCTTCCTATGCGATCGGTAGTTTGGTGCATAAAACGATTTCGCGATTGGAACCAATGTTTCCCTTATTTTTTATTTATCAAATCACTTGCCTGTACTTTTACAGATTAGCGGCCAACCAAGAGAATTGGGACGGGGCTTGCGCATGTTCAAAGTCGCTGTTGTTGGCCAGAGCGGATCTGGACGAACTGCACTCGTCAGCCGAATTTGTGGCGATGAAGAAATCGATAAAGCTGGAGAACTGAGAGAGGAGATTGAACTACGTATGTGTAACTTAGAAGTGGACGGTGAACGAGTTGTTCTCCAGCTCTGGGATATCCAGGGGGACGATAAGTAAGAAGCTTCAACCTCGTAAAATGTATGGCTATGTGCTGCTTCGGTTCGAACAAAAATAAAACCGATCACTTTATCCCAGTATACTAGCCCATTACCCACAAATAGAAGTTTGCCTACAGTTTTCGGTAAAAGCCACGGCTTAACCCAACAGGAGTGTTATAGGCAAAACGTACACCTTTCTGTACATCCGCATCTACTTCAGATAGGAATAATTTAACCGAAGACTTTTTTATTTTAAGGATATTTCTGACTTTAGCATCTTCTGAGTGCGCCAACTCGTCATAACCCTGTAACAGGCTTTGAATTTTTTATAGTACTTTGAACTGATGTAGCACGTGTCACACCTTGGCTTACTTCGATCACACTGGTTGCGTACGCCTGATTGTCTTATTATTGTGATAATATTTTTGTACACTGTTTCGTGTGTAAAAAAATCAGTAACTGACCCATTCGTTCACCGTACTTGTAGTAAATTTATTATTCTTCGCCTGCCTCGACGACATCACTGTTCAGTAAAGTACATCTTGTTCAAGCTGCTCATCTTGAATTTAGGCTACATCGAATCTGCTGGACTCCTTCAGTTGCTTGGTGGAAAATTCATTTTAAAAGCTCCAGCCGTACGCTGCCAATTCACAGTGATTCAAGAAGGAGGTGATAGGCAATCTATCGAACTTTATCTTACTTGAGACCAGATGTGTGGATAAACTAAAAATTTAAGGCGGATTAAACAACAGTTGTCATGAGAAGGTGTCAGAACTCATTTCGTCTCTTGTTCTGTTACTTGAGGCGCCGCGAAATCTGCCAACCTTCATGCTTACAGATATGACCGAAACCTGCCGAAAGAATAAAACTTCACAATCAGCAGATCTAGCAAGATTAACTGTGTATGAACAATTAGGCCTAAAAATGTAGCTTATATACTTATGATCCAGACTCCGGTAACTCAAGTCTATTTAATACACCCAGGATAGATTGACGGTATCTTCATTTGATAACGTTAATGAAGTGGAGGGATAACAGAACGGATAACAGAAAACTACTGAGCGGATGTATCGATATCCTGACCAGAAGACAGCGGCGTATTTTGTTGATTGTAGATTTTTTACTGTGTCACCATCACCATCACGCATGAATCAGGTCAAGGTTTGAATTATACCTCATTTTCTTTCTGTGCTAGTTAAGTGCTAAATGAAACAGAAAATGTGAAGAATTGTCCAAGTGCACGGTAGTCGCATTTAGATATACTATGTTTATTGAGAACATCATCGATTTTCGCCGAACTTTTGGAGGCTTGCAGAAGAGTAACTTTGGGTTCTTGCCTATTTCTAGATATTTCCCGGTTAATCAGTATATCTGCGAAAAAGCTGACGGAGTGATATTTATTTATGCTGGATGTTCAATGTCCGACTTCAATCAGCTGGATCACAGAATTATGAAACTACTCAAGGGATTGAAAACAGCAAAAAAACCTTGGGAGGATACAGTGAACGTTCTGTGGGCCAATAAATGGGACTTAGTCAACTCTTCTCCAGCTTTTCTACCGGTTCCGAGAGCCTCCGCAGAGGGACTTGCGAAAGTAAGTATGAGTAACAAGCTTAGGAACTCTAACTTGTGCACACCAACGTATTCCAATAAAACTCATTGTTTCCGCAGTAGACGCTACAGTTTTGCATCACAACACCCCTTTTCGTTTGGTTACTCAATCTCATTTCTTCATAGGATATATTTCAAATTTTCTGCGTGTGTTATATTCACCACTTCCGATATGGACCTGTAGGCTGGAACCGTCAAGCAACCCTAATACAAGAAAAAACTTATCACGCCAGGTTTCTAGCGTGCGTAGCAACGAAACGTACTATGACATTTAGTCATCAATTTTAGGAAAATGATTAATCCAGAAGGCGGAGTCAAAAATCTACTTTCAGAGGCCCAGGACGACCCAGTGACAAGCTGAAACTAAACGGCCTACAGGAATGTGAAAAACAGCTGTGTCGACGCAGTTATGTATTACATCGATGCGTGGGTAACACGCCCGCCAGTATCAAATTACCAGAAGCGGTGTGGTTAACTTCTTAGAGTGAACATTTCTTATCCACTTTTTTTCTACCCGACCGGTTGTACCAGTCTAAGAAAACATCGCCGAATAAGTTTTTGCCGGCTTGAGGATAAGTATCCCCTGAAATATCAAACAGTAGTGGGAAACGACAGCAGTAAAATTTCGCCATATATCTCCTTCTGAAAGAAGACCATATCAAAGTAGTCACCCATGGTTGGTCACACGACGCAGTTCAATGAATGTGATACAGTCCTAGTAGGATAACGCACGAAACTAAACTCACAAAATTCTTGTTTGGCGTTTGCATGTGACAAAAGGTCTGTTTATCACCCTCTTACCGTGGTTTTATTTATTCTGTTGAATGAGACGTTTTTCCACTGGGTGCTTAATAGAAAAAAGGTGTCAATCCACATATAACGTTTTTAATGGGACATGTGTTTACTTCTTCAAAAGATCAAGAAATTTCTCTCGTATTTGACAGTTGTGTTCTCAGTTGAAGGTCCTCAATAAGAAACATCGCCCCACATTTAGAAATACCAATGTCACAATAATTCCATTCTGTAATAATGGCATTGTTTGTGGGGTGGGGTTTTTGCTTGACTTGATGAATGAATACGTCATCAAACTGTCGTGACGCAAAATTCATCTTCGGTGACAGTAAATGACTGCTGGCTGGCACACACAGCACCCTTCTTTGTGTTGCTAGGAGTAAATTTTGAGCATTCGCGGCTGATCATAAAACAACCGATTCATGTTTGCACCTATTAACCAGCAGCGCTTGATGCCACAAGTTATCCCATATTCCAAAAAAGAGACGGAAATTACTACATCTACTAAGTACTCACCTAATGTTCACCTCCGTTTCCACATACATACTGGACTGTTGATTAAATGGACCTGTAAGTCTGTTTGGCTTTTGCTAAGTGCATAAGCTTTGGAATGTTCAAACGGAGACATTCAAAGACAGAAAATTAGACAAGAGGAGTGAGTTGTTTTTCAAAGCAGTTCTAGATTATGCGTAGAGACTGATCCTTCAAAATCTCGACTTTCAATTCAAGCCATCACTGTTATCCTCTGACACTAATCTCTCCGAAGGGAAGGACGTATACCGAAACTCAAGTCCTCGTAAGAATACAAGAAAATTTTGAGGGAGTCAGATCCATCCAGGATCCTCGTCTGCACAATGTTTTTATTCCAAGTGGATAATACTTCCTGGAATCTCACACTTCAGTTTTCTAGGTGTGAACAATCTGAATAGTGCATCACCGAAGAATGCATCAAAAATAGGTTCCCATTATTAAAGATTTCCAGTGGTCTGTGCCGTGCCAAGGGTTGCATCCACATAAGCTGTCGAGCGATTTGAAAAGCCTTGTCACCCAAGTTTTAAGCAAAACATTCACCTCCAGCCAGAAGAAGCATTTTAAATGTTGAGCAATTTTATTCAAAAAACCATCCTTCCCGATAGTAGATAGTCAGACGTAAAATTGTTTAGTCAGACAGCAGCACTTAACCCAAGTAGACTGAAGCTTAAAACTTGCCTCCAACAATAACGTCTGGGAACAGTGTAATACTCTTGTCAAGCTAGTCTTCGGCGCACTATTTAAGCAGCCGTGGAAAGAAAATTGCGAATGATAAATTTGTTCACGTGATCCTCGCTGTATAGTTGTTCCCCGAAAAATTACACAAGACAACAATGATACGAGACCTTGTACAAAATGTAATACGTATTGCGTAACAAGCCCCTAATCTTAAATAAACAAATAGACCAAAAAATCATGTAAGACACGTAAACCCCTGAGGTGCTTGCGTAGAAGGTATTTAAGTGAAGGTCAGACAATGACCTACTTAGGATGAAGGACTCGATTATCTTATTATCGTACAAAGAGACGGCTACACTTACGAAACCAAGGACTGCTAGGTGAAATTAGCGTTTTTAGCTTGTTTAGGTTTATCAGCAACTTCTGGGTTCAATATGTTTGTGTTCTCCAACCAACCATTAACGCAGGTAAAGTGAGTGATTTTTTTCTAATTTTCCGCCCCAAAATGACTATTTTTCTCTGTGGTAGGAAGCACTGAGTGTTTCACGGAGATTTTTAGCCAAAAGGTCTTCTCCCTATCAATATCCTGTGTCCAACCATTTCTTCGAGTGTAAACTGAGCGTCAATGCTCTTTTGCCATAAGGAATGCCCGCACAAATCTGATAGAACTACTTCTGGATTTGATTTGAAATTCAGTGATGGCGTCAGAATAAAAGACGACAGTAGAGCGGTATTGTCATCTGATCTGAATTCGCCGACGTTTTACAGCAACAATCCATTAAGACGGTCGAGCGCATAGGACAACGAATGCCCCGTGGCATTCCTTCAATAAGCTTTAGCAATCTAGGCCTTTGTGGAAAATTCTTTGTGTGAAAAATTTAATGAAAATAAATAGGGTAAGAAGAAGATTAGGAAGGGAAGAAGGAAAAGGGAAACGAAAAACACAGCCTTTGGTTGAAATTCGAGCCCGCGGATCTTTTGTTACGGCGCGTATCCTACTGAGTGATTCACTGCGTACAAATTTTCTAGTCGTGCACACACATCAGAGAACTCATTTCCCGGTCACTGTTGGGTTACTGTAAATAGTAGTTGAGCTAGCTCAGAGAGATACTGCTAGACTATGGTATTTCTCGGAGGATATGAAGTGGCATGTATTTTCCGGACTCTCGAGAACTTGAATAAAAGCGAACTGATAGGCTTGCGGGCAAAATGACGCGCTCAATTCGAATTGTGTTCCTCAAAAGGAACAGCAGTCCTGAATTGTGGCTCTCCACCAGTGTCTGACGGCCACATGACCTGGCTTGGTTCACGGTTGATTCGCAGTTGAAAACCACCAGGTCGCCCTATTGGAATGTTTTTTCTGAAAGTTCGTACCGACCAGAAGCAGCTGATAATCAGCACGCAGCCCAAAGAGCCGTTTTCCACCGTCCGTCCAATGAGCATCGACTACCGCCTAGATGTGATTCCAGGGAGCTCAGGTGACCAATTCGAGTATTCATATCGATGGCAAAGATCACAGCGTCAGGGCTTATTCCTTAACAACTGAGCCCAGATAACTCTCTCAGCATCAGAAATAAAGTCGTCTACAGGAAATTCTAGCACTGTAAACAAGCGTTTTTTAAGTGGAGGCATTGTGGTTGGTTAGGCCGGATAACCAGATGGCGCAAAGACGACCGTTCACTGAAGTCCACTTCAGCAAAGATCATTTAGTCCTGGGGATGAGTGCAACCCTCAGGCTATATATTCCACCAGCCATCGCTTCTGGATCACTGGACACACGAGGAGTAAGATCTGAAAGAGTTGAGTTCGCTCTTGGCGTTCTGAGATGCATGACCAAGCTTGGTTCTTTTATGCATGTTTCGGAGACACAGTATACGTCAACTTCAATGGAGTACGAAGTCTCGGTTTACCAATTTGACATTGAGTACGCATGTTGGTAGCTCCAACATAGGAAGCATCTTCTAGCCTTATCAGCGAGCTTTTATTTATCATTAGCAGGCATCTTGATCGGGCGACTGACAATTAAACGATTTAGCAGCGTTTGCTTTTGTGGTGGAAGAGACGTCCGTCAACAAAGAGCTAATAAGACCCAGTTACCAAGGCCGAGAACGGAGGTTTGGTTGAGGTACTCCACTTCGAGCTTTTGATTGAAAATTCTGGTCCGTGGGGCAGCAGGCAGTAGAGATCCCTTTGGGGTCCCTGCTTGGAGACGATTATCCGGCTTGCTGGGCTGCATGGAGGTGGCCTAATTCGGGAGCACAGGGATTAAGGCATTGCTTTCTTACTCCTGATGCAAATACATACCGAAGGTGCTTTTTAGCAGCACTAAATCCCTTGGCATTAAAGCTATTTTGATTGCACTGCATTGGGCACCAGCAGTCAAAGTCAGCAACAAGACAACCCTTTACTACCGCTCTCTTGTCGAAATGTAGCAACGAAGCTCCTGTGAATATGGACATGCTGGTCACCAAGGGCAAGCATCTTATTTCCCCCACAGTCTTATCGGAGAAGACAGTAGGCTGCTGACACCAGACTCCTTCGTAACAAGATTACTTATAGTACGGATTTTTGCTGCTCTTGATCTGAATGCTCTTCTTTGGTCTTCCTTACATGACTGCACCATGTGGGAGGAATTTTCGGCCAGTATAGCCTGCAGGATCATTTTGGCATTCAACGCTGACCACCACATCGGGCTGGGAGCTTTAAGTCGGGAAACTTATCAGTATATGGGTTTGAAGAAGCAGAAGAGGGTTTAACAGTTAAAACCAAGAATGCTTTTAGCATATGCATATGTTTTCGTTTACTGAGCATTTAACTCCATGGATGACGTGTATCTAAACTGCGTATGGTTTGCCTCAGATCTCTAACAATAGTAGGTTTGCAAGGCAGGAGGATTACACCAAGCGTAATAGAAAATATGCCTTAAAATGTGCTGGACCAGCCTAAACAACGATAGAATCGGTTGGCATTTGTTTGCTGGTCTGTGCTTTCCAAAGCCATGCTCAGTAGTGCACCATGTTAAAACAATACAAACTTTCGATTTCAGACACTGGAGGCCGATTATTATGAGGTCAGTGCAAAGACTGGCCACAACATGGATTCAGCAATCGAAACATTTGTCAGGTGAGAGTTCAGGCTTGAAATTTGAATTGGAACATATTTGATTTAATGGCTATGTTCTGTCTAGTTTCATGAGTGCCGATTAGTCGAAATTTGTGAATTTAAGTAAACGCGCATGAGTTATATGACCATTTGCGGGATAGATAAGTGATAGAAATGATAAACAAATAAATGGATGGAACGGAACACAGAGGTCAGGTGTGTGCGCCAAGAATGGATTAATGGGAGGTTTTGGGTCACATGGCCGTCGGATGTGTTAGAGTGTCTGGTTGAACTGGTTACGTTTGTTATCATGTCAGTACCATTGTTATGCCAGGTTAAACACTCGTCTTCAAGGCTTCAAGAAGTAAGGTTCCGGCTTATGAGTCCGGATGGCGGTAATTTTATCCATATTGAAAATCCGTGTTCTTACCAGTCTTGGCAGTTTTTAGGTCGGCGTCAAACATGAATTTAAGGGCCCAGGTGTTGTCCTGTATCTACTGGAAGAGCCAAAACTGAACTGCTTATATGTCACAAGAGGCAATAAATAAAAGCACAAAAATAGCAAACGTAATGAAACAGGTGCAGAGCTTTTGCTCTGGCTGGTATAATGAGTTGAAGCCGAATGATGCTCTGTTGTAATGTGTATTATAAAGCGCTATAATTGGCAAATATCTCAGTAGATAAGTGCGGATGAACCAGGAATAATCACCAGAAGCATAAAAATGGACGGAAATTCAAGAATCAAGGGGTTTCTCTGGGAATATCAGTGGCTTTCTGTACTGGTGGAAACACAGCAAACTAAGAGGTGACTACAATTCTCAACGGTGGATGACGAAATTTGGTTGTCTTAGGATCGAAACTTTCAGGACAGTAAAGTTGATGACGGATGAAAAAGCACTCTGATCAGCTTTTGTGTAAAATTGCAATCAGTTTCAGGGCCAAACACCTATCATAAGGCTGATGACAGCACATCCAGTTTAAGACCATTATGAACGACAGATTCAACTGGATTCAGTCGTAACCCCCGTCAAAATCAGGTTACGATACACATGGAGTATTTGGTGTAGTCAGTTTCCTCCTCGATGAAGCGTCGCTAAAGTATTGTTCCTTTAAACTATTCCGGCTAAAATATCTTGCTGAGGTTTTCAGGTCACACGTTGTGCAATGGGGCCAGCTTAACTGCCGCCGCAAAAACCAGTCTTCTTGGCACCACATTCCGGTTCCAGTGTAGTGTAAGGGTTATTTTTAAGTAGAAAATGTCGGGTGAGTCAGTGATCGTGGTTTCCTCTTATGTATTTTAAATGGCGGGTCATTTACAAACGGCCATAGTGCATAGAATTTGATCCGGCCGAAAATTAACATGTATATGATAGAATCCTAAAGATAATGGAACGGAAACGGTTTACATTTTCGATCGGTCATGGGTGCAAGTTTTCACAGTTTATTAATGTGGGGCTTCTAGCGTTAGGGCAAAAATTTACCCCAAATGCCACAGAAAAATATGATCAATTATCCATAGAACACAAAATCCGTTGGAAAGGGAACAACAAACGATCTGGCAGAATGGTAGGTCGATGATTAAGTCGCCGCGGATCTGTTCTCCGGCGGACGAATCATTAGCATCCTGATCAGGAACCGGAAGACAAAAAACGCTTTTCCCACTCATCAGCAAAAATACCGACTGATGATCATGTTGGTTTCCAAGCTACCGTATGTCTAATCAGAGCAATCAAACCAAAACTCAAGGGAACTTATTTATACGAGTGGCGGTAGACTGGAGGACTTCCATGAAACTTATGATCATAGACGTGTGCTACTGACATAAAATAACACACTTTTCACTTTTCGCGGCAGAACTCTGCATCTACTCTCTCGCCGTACATCTCTTAGTATAAATCGGATATAGTTGGCGACGTTCCCTCAGTTCACCTCTATGAGTTGACGAAAATCTAAAGTAATGGCTCATTGAATTATGCATCTCCATCGAAAGTCCCCATCTTCTTGCATGGTCTGACTTTTTGAGGGCTTGGCTGATTTTTTGTCTGGCAACCAAAACTACTAGATGTGTACTCTATCGCTGAAGTGATCCTACCACCAGATCAATTGACTTGAGACTGATGTTTAGAAAATCAAAAATTTCATATGTCATTGGTAACCTTTATTTTTTCAACATCTGGAAAGATTTATGACATTAGAAATTAGAAATTATCGTGTTCTTCTCTGTGGCCGTATAAAGTTCATTTCACTTTCTTATTGTTGTTCACCACCAAATTTGCGGAGTATAATGACTTTTCTTTATACTTTCTAGGAAGTTGTGTCAGGCACAAGACTCAAGATTACAAATGGCACAAGAAAATCTTTTTCCGTCGACAGAGAAAAAAGCTACGTGCCTGTCATGCTGTAGCATGTAAAAAAGTTCAGGCTCATACGGCGATATCGATTTCATGTACACCGAATACTTACTGTCATTTTCTTGCATGCATCTTATCATCCTGTCTTCTGTCTACTGTTTTTGCAGTTAAATTACACACAACTTATGCAAGCATATTAGTGGAACAGTGAAAACCGTACATTCAGTGGATCGTGGAGCATTGCTTATCAGCCTAGTTGCTTTTCTTGATAATAGTTACTTCATGCCAGGCCAATGTGGGCGCCACTGGTTGTTGCGGACTATAGCTATCCTGTGCAAAAAGAAGCTGTATGCACCATGCGACAGCAGACGAACTACCCTCGTTATTCCCATAAATAAGATAAATGGCTGTGACAGCTCCAGCATGCCATCGAAAGCATCGATAGGATCAACTTATAGTTTGACAGGTAGTTTTGGACACGGGCCGCAGTGTTTGGTTTGTACACTGAGGAATTTTGCGAAATCGGTTTTTTCTAAGCTTAGGACTGAAGTTAACAGACTAATGAAGAAACTTTTGGATGCTAACTTTCTCAGTGTCAAGAACATCCTATGCGGACTAATCGTTCCACAGTGAACCAAGCGTGTGACCGACCTAGAGACTCGGACAAGCAATCGTTCTTTTGGTGCCAAGCAAAGGACTTAATTTCTGGTGATTTTAGATAAGCGAAATTGGTTGGTTTCACGTTGAAGCCACCCGTCCTAACAGTCGTCTTACTGTCCTGCCACAGTTATTCTGGCAAGTTCACATCAAAGAGGAAGCACTGGTCGCGAGTTTTGCTCTTATTAGAGTTCATCAGCATATTCTTTTTGGTCGCGAGTTTTGCTCTTATTAGAGTTCATCAGCAGTGCATATTCTTTTTCATGCTGTGACTTGAACTCGACATGTGACGTGCGAGTAGATCGTGTTACCAATACGCCACCAGCATACTTTGGACGCATCTAACTTTTCACGTCTGAACATGAACGTGATTAGGTATGAGCGATGTGACTGGTTTGCCTCGTAACTATCGTAACGGTCGATTGCCATACCCTTCAGAGGGGGCTACTCAGGTAGCGCCGTGAGAGCTTTGACCCTGGTGGAAAATTGCACCAGGACAAAAGGACTACTAATCAAAAGAGAGGGAGGCGAACGTGAAGTCTACTACCTTCGCAGCCACCGGCAACTAAAAGTGGCAAGTGCCTAGTTGCCAGGATGAGGGAGCAAGATTTCACTTGGTTCCAAATCCTAATAACATACCACAAATCTAAACCATTACATGGTCCAGAATGGACCACATTTAATAGCACTGGGATGGATGATTTCGCTGCTGTCCTTATCTTAATGGAGAAACACCTTGTGGCTATAATCAAAAGTTATGCGTACACAGCAGCACAGTATGTCTTTAATCTGGGGAGCGGGCCTCAGGTGTGGGGTCAGATTTCGCACACTCTTTAGTTGGTATACGCTCTGATGCCGCAATGAAGTAAAAACAATAAAACAACTATGAGCATACGCATACCAATGTAGAATTTGGTTGAGCTTCACTTAATCTACCAACTTAGTTAAGCCAGGTGATTAGGAAAACTGTTATGTGAACGCGCGATCAGTGATTTGTCCATAGACTGCCTTTCTGTCACGAAAGTGCTTCGCAAGTACCGAAATACCGGATGCACAAGTCAATAGTTTGAGCACAGATTTTTTAAATCAAGGCTTTTTACTCCACTTTACAATTTTTTCCACCCGGCAACTAATCACTCAAACCCCTTTAAAACTATTTCTGGTCGCAGATAGTTTACAAAAATTGAAACAGCTTCGGCAACAGGTTTTGTGTTAAACAGCAAGCGAAAAATAATTTTTGACATTTTTCACTCCCATTGTCATTGATCTTTGGTGAAATTGGCTGAAATATTTTACTAGCTTGACATTACTACCTGCCCAATGACTCATTCTGACGTTCGACACTTGTCAGCTAACTTGTTTTGTTTTTTGTAAAAAGCAGTGAACCTTTGATGAGTGTTACTTTGAGTATTAAAAAAACAATAAGAAGCGTACCTGGATGTACAAGAGTGGGAATGAAGTTGTGCGAAATTAATTTGGATAGGACAAAAAAATGGATAATCCATAAAATCATTCTATTCTAAACAAACAGAAAAAGCACACCAACAATACGAAGAAAGAAAGAAAACATTGTAAACACTCCTTGAGTGTTACATGACAGTCTAACTAAACTGACTGTGCGATATTGGTCCTCTGAAGAAATTTGCTACAGCATGACCTTAATTTTTGTTGAGACGTACCTCAGCGTGGGTAATGTGTACCGCGAACTAATCAATAACATCCAACCCAATAAGCCACATCCGTTCTGCTTTCAGTTCGTGAATTACGGACTGGCTTGCTCGAAATGATCTACCGAGAAAGCACTCATGCAAGCGTCCAATTGCATAGCTACATCATGACTGGATTACAGTATAGACAAATCAAGCCTCCCACAAAAATTCCTTCTTTGGCAAGCGGAAATATAACGTTTATTGGAAACATATTAGTGCTCCTAGAAAAAAGCCCTTGTTGATCCTCCGCCTCAGTCCTTGATGCAACTTACTGGTTGTAGAAAAACCTTTAGAAGTTATCTTTGTTCTAAGCTTTCCTAGTAATTCTTCATTACGCAACCAAAGAATCGGATGCTTTCCCCAATCATACGTTTATTCAGCATTAGGCATGTAACAACCCGTTGATGTTTGCACCTAGTGTATACACTAGGGAACTCACAGAATGGACTTCCTAAAACACAGCCATAAATGTTCTTTTGTAAGCAATATGAGGTCGTTCGACCTTGCCTCGCAACTTTAACTCGCAATAGGCATCCGTTTAACATTGTTCCATATCCTGTCAAAACACTGAGAAACTAGCAAACTATAGCTAGAGATGAGTTTTTGATGGACGTATTTATGGTACGTCGAAATTTCTGATCATTAATTTGCGGATTACGAATCATGCTGGTACTTTGTAACCAGCGCAAGCATATTTGGTGCCCTTCATGTAGATTTCGTCATATCAATCGACTGGTGGGAGTTAGCACAGTTTTTCTTACCTGGGCAGTGAAAAAGAAATACGACCGCGCGCCCCTTGAGGGATAACCATTTGGGTTTGCTTCTAGGTGTCAGCGCATAAACTGGGTGGGCTTACGAGCTGTCTGGTGCACTCGCACTATTTTCAAACTGGTGTGGCCCAGACCTCTTACCTACAACAAGCAATGCGTATGTGGATTCCTTTTTTGGAAGTTCATTCAATTTATTCTCATACTCATTCATCTTACTCATTTGCTAACTTGAGCTACCCATATTGTTTGGATGTCCTGCTGTTCTTAAATAACAGTTAGATCAAATGAAGCCAAGGAAGTTGTGCACATTATGGTCCAGCTTTTTCTAACTAGCTGACAATAAGACGGTATTCCCCCGTTCGAGGTAAAAGCATAAACAGCTTGCTAAGCACCAGTTATTTAGCATCATGTATTATTGAGAACAACATTTCATTGTTCGACTGAGTAGTTAAAATTACTGGGAAAGCTTAGCAGAGTGTTGCAACAAGCACCGGGTCTTACGACCAGTAAGGTGTTGGGTGTTGGTTTGCTCCAGAAGTTTACCATAGAAAAACTTTCGTAGGATGCTTGATATGCAGAATACCATGAAACAGAGTTTCAGCTAGAATTAAGATGAGTCGCCCGTGAAAAACAGATGTGCAAGCAAGTGAGTGTATCCGTCGAATTTCGTGAAATTCGGGTAAAAAGTAAAACAGTGTCGACGGAAACTTGGGTATTCTGCCTACTTGATGAGCACCAAGGAGAGCTAAACCCATTGGGGGCTGCTGAAGGATTTCTAGCAACTTCATGTGTAGTGTGCTACCTCCATGCTTGATTTGTCTTTGAAGAACTGCAGTCTCGATGTGGCAAGAATTTCACCAGAGAATGTTCAGTCGGTATTTCTCTAGCAATCCGTTCCGTAATTCGAAAGTGCAAACAGAAAGCAGGATGAATGTGACTCATTGGGTCAAAACTTGTTGGCGTTTTACAGTACAATGAATACCCGCCTTTCTGAGGCACATTTAAGAAAACAACAGGCAACCCAATGTTGCATGAGATCCTATCATAAAGTGCCAGCATGAGTAACCCAAATTTGATTCCTAATCATTTCCACCATGGAACAAATTATTTAAGGTGGAACGTATTGTGAAAAACATTTGTGTACTTTACAGATGTTCCCTTGATCATCATATTCACTCTAACTTATGCTGCAATGCCTATGTTCATGACTAAATCCAGTGGTGAAAACATTCATTCATTCTTTATACAGCTGGGTTATTCTTATTTTACCAAGGTGGGTTATGGCCAGTGAAAATCAGTCTCTATGATTGCAACTGTTGATTAGTTTCCTCAATTTGATTACTTGATACCTGCGCCACTGACCAGTGATGTTGCGTTTGATGCCAGCTGTCAGGCAAGAAGGCGCATTTGGATAGAATTAATACATACAACGTGGTGTCTGATATGTGCATGCCTTAGCAACCGGACAAACGGACAGCGAAATATTTTTTCAATGTTTGATCTCATTTACAAGACAAAAAAATTGAGATCCATTTGTCTGTGCCATGTTAGCTTGGCATTTCATGTTATTTGTTTCCAAACTAGAACCAGAGTTATAAATTCTATCTTGTGGCCACAGAGTTGAAATACTGTTCGGAAGAGTGTCACATTTGAGATCCAATATCCACTATATGCTAAATGATAATTTATTTAAAATTATACGTAAAAATCAGTTGAAAAACTTCAATGGTTGCAGAAGAACATGCTTGTATGTACAGGTCGGCTAAGGAGTTCACACTGGAGGAACTTGAAGATTGTTTGTTAAGAACAACGAACCTCGCCTGCTTAGCAGTCCGGCAGAGGTTCGACAGTTGTTTGAAACCTGATTTTAGCTTTTACGAAATTTCACATATACTTGTGAGTTTTAACGGATTAAGCACCTGCCGTTAAATAATAAGGTAGTTAGCGCTTCTGTGGCATCAGCTTTGCTTGGAGAGAGCTTCTGCTGGCGCGACCGTGCTAGGCGTTTCCAAGCACATCGCAAATAGGTGCCTTGTAATGATAATAAACGTTTGCCTCATGAGGTCACTCAGTTTCGCGGACAAGCCCGAGGGTGTCATCTATGAAATATATCCACAAAGTGCCGTTCTACACTGCTGTGCGACGCTGTTGTGGTGCACTTACTGTTATCACTGGTTCAGAATACCAGTCCTGGGTGTTCAGGTGGAGTCTATCCCCGGTCCTCTAACAGCAAGGTCACACAGTTGTTCAATGGACCTACAAAGACACCGTCACGAAGAGGCCAACACAGCCTCCTGGCCTTCCAGGTTGGGTGTTGGAACACGTTTAGCGACGTTCTCTATCACTGGTTCAGAATACCAGTCCTGGGTGTTCAGGTGGAGTCTATCCCCGGTCCTCTAACAGCAAGGTCACACAGTTGTTCAATGGACCTACAAAGACACCATCACGAAGAGGCCGGATCTTACCTTGTTAATACGGTTTATGTACCTCTGCTATCCATTGAGCTACACTGGGTTGTTTGTGCGGCACTCCCAGAGTATCTCATAACAGGATGCTCAGTGGTTAGAGGTATGACCAACACAGCCTCCTGGCCTTCCAGGTTGGGTGTTGGAACACGTTTAGCGACTCTCTCTATAGAAATGGTAATCCACTTGCTTTTCCTGCCAAACACCGCTGATTTGTGATCGGGTGTTTAGGCAAAAGGTTTTGGTTCATGACCCTAGGAAACCATACAGACGAACGTCTTGCAGTGTATACCACAACTTTTGCATGTGCAAACAACTTATCAGTTTTTCAGTGTCTAATATTTCTACACAGCACGATATCAGGCTGACTCCGCGTTTACAGCCAAACCCACCTAACAGACAATCGTGAAAGCCTTCAGCCTTCATCCGTCTAGATCATCCAAAGTACGGACAACACCGATCGGCAAGCAGAACAACAGGGGATACATTTATACTGACAAGTATTAGTCACGAATTCACCAAACATAACTGTTGTACGCACACAGGTGCTTATTCACATGTCAAAACTCTCTGAATAGTAGGTAGTCGGTAATCATTTACACAACTTGGTAGACGAATCAAGCGAAACCCAGATTTTCCTCACCAGCCTTAGAATTCCCGACCAGATATGGGTAGAATATATTCGTTTTGTATACAAACTAAATCAATAAGTTTTAATTCAAATGAAGCGGAAGTAATCTGGATTACATTGAATAGAATATCTGAGTGATCACACCGGTAACACATAGTGCATGTGTGATAGGAAATAAGAGTTCAGCATCAGTCAAGCTAGCTGACACCATTAGGTTCACTGTCTATTCACATAATCCGGTCAAATGCAAAGCTGACCCATTTCCATAGTTAGGCACCAGTTAAGAGCCTGGATCGTTTTTCCCAAGAATTTATTCCGTTTGTGACCTCCATTGATCTTTCCAGCACAGTAAGTAGAATAAAGTTGTCCAGCAGCAATATAACCAAAGAAGCCGGTCGTGCGGTGGTAACTTCGTGGCAAACGTGGTCGGAAAATGGGAAGATTGCAGCCGAGAAACGTGGCCCATTCACAGGGGAGGGACAATTTTTCTTGTATTTGCGGCGGAAAAAAAACTTACGGAACCACAGTTATAAGAAAGAATATCCGGAAATGTCCTCAAATTGGATGGCCCATATTGCGATTCGAACCTGGATTAGAAAAAATATTAGAGTATCAGGTACCCGTGCACTATGACCGTCACAGTAATTCCTGATTCGACCGGTTCTTGGTCCTATTACGTCCGTTTTGCGCATCCCTAGTCTAGAAAATAATATCGATATGCAAATAAGTGCAATAGAAAAGGCCTCCGTAATATGTTGCGTTAATTTTGATGACGTTAGCCCAGAGAAATGTTTCCCACCAATGATACCAATCTAATGCTAAGAAAATACTGCTTGGTACCTATTTATCTCCGCTTGGATTATTTGCATGTATTTCCACCTCCGTGCGTTTTCGATACCGTTAAGGGAATTAAACAGAAAAACTATACTATTTAACCGTGATCATACCCATAGATTTTGCTTTCACAGCTCAATTGCTTACCCGCGTTTTACGCATTATAATATTGCCCGGACTTTCCTTGTATTGTATGGTTGCATTTGATTTGATAACAAGCAGAACTTTCTCCACTTAAACCACCAAATGGAAGAATTGATCTCTCTGAAAATGATGCACTGCAAGAAGAGTACTGAGATGAAACAAGAAATTGACTTACTCGTTCTTTTAAGAGTCGACGGAAGTTTTCTCGTGTCTAGTTGAGCAGAGATGCACTGTTTAGTTATTCAGAGTTGGTTATGTCAACAATCACCTTACACTCAACTCCTTATTCTTTGATAACCTTACCCGCGAAACTGTTTTTACTCGGACTGTTTCATAATATATCATCGCGCGTGGATTCAAACATTTAGACACTCTCCTTGTTTCCATCCACAGTGAATGTATCTCACTTGCCGACTGAAACATATGTTCGATCTGCTAGCTTGACCCCTCGGCCTATTGCTTGAAGGGAAAGAAAACTATCAGGAGGCTTTCGCATGTTCATTATAACTGGAACTTTTTTATTCTAGAATTTACCAAGCCTAATCGATGTGATAGCTTCAACTGGTTCCCAATATTCCAACAATCTTCATCCCCACTTGTTTTTGAAAGGCCAGCGGATTACTTCAAATTTGCTTGTAATTTTTCTCTCTAGATGGATCGACTTCAACTTAAACCCTGGGATTCTTACCGCCTTAGCAAACAGTTCTTTGGCGACGAAAGCAGGAAGTTAATCAGCATGATTTACGAGATAGAACGAAATGTAACTCATATTTTATCCATACAGAAATCGGATGTCTCAACATTTATTACATTTATTATTACAACCGTCTTGAGGCACCGCAGCTTCTATGATGATGGAGAAACGAAAGGATTATGTAAAGCCATTGAACGAACTTTTTTCCTGTCGCATTTCAGTGATCGATCGGGTCATTCAAGCTTTTTCTCGTCTATAAATATGCGAAGACCGCCTGTTTGTCTTTCACCTAAAATGACATATGGTTCCTAAATGCTATACTTCGTCTTATATTTACCCTCTGCCCTCCCTTAAATGACACGTCAAATTTATGCATGTCCTCAGAGAAGGCAATCGATCAATACGGGGTTTTAACGCATGATTTTACTCGACAGAAATGTCCAGACATGTTTAATCCTCGTGATTTTGCTTTCTAATCTCAAACCTTACGAGGAAGGCCTTCTGGGTGAGAATGTTTGAGGCAACAACGTCCACCCCCCTCCAGATTCCTACTGCCACACCCGCAAAAGTTTCGATGATCTGACCTGAATCGTGCAGTCTCTTGGGTCCTAGTCAAATAAAATAAAGTGCTGATAGCTCAGCAAAACCACCAACCTATCACTATGCACCATTATGCACCCTTCAACTCACTGAAGATGAAACTTCAATCGGTGATAAAACGTTTGCAATCAAATTGCCCAGCCCAGTGAGCAAACCAACGAATAACTAAAAGTCTTTGGGTGGAGCGACTGCCACCAGTAGACACGTTCAGTACTCCGGAAATTGGGTGTCACTCAACTTATTTTTTGTATGCCTTTGGCCAGAATATAAGAAATATTCCAATGCGTCCTGTAGAAAGTACATGCTGTTCACGGCTTGCAGTAATTTTTCAAATATTGCCACAGAATATATCATTGTCCCATGTTTATGTCCTTGCTAGTTAACCATGATCATACACATTCCAAGTTTGAAACGTGCCTTCTACTCTAATTGGCAGAATATCTTAGGTTGATGCTAGGCCATTCTCTGTTTAACCTTTTGTAGCTGCTGACATTGTATTCAAGGGAAAAGTTCAATTTAGCGCATTCATAACTCTTTTGCTGACTTGACTCTTTAAATTGTTAGGTGTTTGCTTATTTACTATCGAATGCAACCCTACTCTACGCAAGTGGAATAGCTGGAATAAAAGTTGTGCTTTGGCACCGAATCTCAGAATGTGTTTTTGCGACTTATTTGTTGGAAAGTGCATGTTGTTGCTCCTTTCCTTGTTGTGACTCAACTACATAACTGGGATGTAACATTATCGGTGTTGTTATTGGGCGCACGCAACAATACTCCATATCCCTCTCTCCTGAATTACCACTGCTTTATGCATCATATTTAGCGACACCAAAAGTGCCGCAATTCACCACTCGGCGCAACCCACATTTCATGAGTTTCGAAGTAGCATTTAATAATAAAATTGTCGTTCCACGTCCTATTTATTCAGTTCCATTCAATATGGGTGCATTCCTAGCAAACTTACATAACCATATAATAATAAACAAAGGAAGTGCACTCCAGCGAGGTGAAGCAACTGTTCATTCTGTTAACATAGAAAGATGTATGCCTAGGTACCTTTGGTTGCCATAAGTTTGCGATTCACTTTGGTTTGCGTACATTAGAGCCCTCCATACATCATACCACTGTCGAACAATTGCCGTTGCGTCCACTGGCTACTGTGCCACATTACTGGTGCACCACTATGCAAATCCTTTTCCGCAGTGAATAAATCTGATGCACTACCGGTTAGTGTTTTGTGCCGTGGTTGTTATGCGTTCGTACTTCCGCGCCTGGTGCGGATTCGATCAACTCCCATCCTGTGCCAACATCAACTTGGTATGTCCGTGCATACGCCAACTGTCCACCAATCAGACTATCAGACATCAGCTCTTGCTGAAGTCAGCATATGTTGGTTCATTCTCCCTGTTAAGACCGATATTTTGAAGGTGTTACTTCCCGCCAAAAGTCCTCGGAAAGCATAGTTATGGAATTTCACACGTGGTAAACTTAATTCACCGAGAAACTATCACGGGCAGAGCTGACACACACGGAATCGGCCTATGGAGATGAATTCCACATTCATCGTTAAAATCAATTTGTGCCGAACAGTGGTACCGGTATTGTTGTTGTCCCTATGTGTTCTCTCCATAATTGGCACGTTTCGCAATCTCGCAACACTGGTCTCCAATCGTTACGTAATCGCACTGCCTGAAGGCTCACCGACTGAACAGATAAAGCCTAATGAGGACCAGCCGAATGGTACGAAACCACAAGCGCAGAGCATAATGGTGTTTTTTGTCGAATTTTTTAGCGTTGCTATAAGTTTTCTGACAGGAGCATTCAGTCTATTGTCTTACTGTTGCGGTCTACTATGGTCAGATGATTCAGCAGTGCCAAATGCGAACTTCTGCATTCCGTTTCCACAGAAGCAAACGATGGAAAGGCGCAAATTGATGGCTACATATTTGGAGTTTGTATGTTTCTTACTGAGTATTGCTGGGACATTTGGATCTCTGATGTTGATAACCACCACTGCATTACGTTACCAGGGACGAACGACAGATGCCATCGATAGTCCGTCTGGGGTAGCGTGCGAACCTGACTTCGGGGTTTGTCGAATTATTCGCATCGGAGAGATCTTGAACGCAACCCTCATGTTTTTATGCAACCTGTGTCTACTGACGGTGATAACCAATGTCCCAGCATTGTTTCGAAAAAAGAGAATATCATCTGTCGATATTGGAAACAGGTTCCTATTAAAGCATACAGACCAATTATCGGACGGTTTGGCCACTCGAATTTGCATTTGTTTGCGTTTAGGGCGGATGTTACTGTCCCTTTCGTCCGTTTTAATTTCTTCCGGTGGACTCATCATTTTGGGCCGCTTGTTACAACTGATCACGTTCAACAGTTCGCACTCCAATGATTTCGCATTAGTTCATGAAGTTTTATCCCTTACAACCGGTATATCTTGCATTGCCGCCGGCCTGTTTAGCGTTACGGCTGTTCAGTGCTGCTCGGTTCCCCTGGAGACCTTCATCGATCAGTACAAGGATCCACATATAATCATGATCAAACCTAAATTCAGTCACTCGTTATATGTTTTTGCATTGATTCTCACATTTCTGGTAATCCCATCTACCATCAGCAGCTATGTATCACTACAGATGCCTTACTTTTCGAAACAAACCTTAACGAACCAACAACCTACACAGCACCGCTCACAAAACCTTGTAAATATGAGTTACACTCTCTTGTTTTTCGCTAGTGTCGCTGCTTATCTTTCTGCAGTGGCCCTAGCAGCCGTCCTATTGATTGACCTTTTCGCACGCATCAAGTTGATGACCTTGAATAGTTTCACTAACACAATGAATCGATGTTGGACTCGAAGCAGTTCGATGCCACTGGAGATCATATCTTTGCAACCACGTGACACATGTGACTGTTCCAAATTAGTTGAAGACCAGAATACACGTGATTCAAGCAGATCCAACTACACAGGAGGCCAGATTCAATGGAATCAACTGATAACTAGTTTCTGTGAAGGCGGAAATAATTCTGTTCCTCTGCCCGATGACCAGACTGAACTGCCAACCGTGCTCGATAACCGTCGTTTCTCACTGGCAGTCGAGAGTACAGTCAACACACGGCTTCCTGGTACACTCCGGCAAACCAATCAAAATGGAGGCATACAGAGCATGCTTCGCAGCAGCTGCGTTCCGGAAACTTCACAGAATTTTGAGGCCACCAATAAACCTCCACATTATAAACATCAGCAGCAAGTTCCTCTCTCGCAACCCTTGGAAAGTCCGAATAATGGCCAGCTTGTATACAAATGTACCACTGCATTATTTGGCCATCAGCCGTGCGAATACCAGAAGCCGCTCACACACTCCATTTTACCACCATATTTTCGAAACCAGCACAAATTTGAAGCATGTGAATACATGAGTTGCGATCTCTTACATCCCGTAAATCAAGATGACCTCAACGGCGGAAGGCCGTGCGAACCAGATAATGAAAAGTTTAGTGACAAACTCGTTGGTTATTACTACATCGACACAACCAGTGAAGACTTTATCACCTCAGTCTGATTAACTGTAAGATACATTCTTTTGCCGACTGTTATTAAAGTTATGGTGAGTAAAGCATCACTATTTATCGTGTGTACGAGATCGTCATTTTTTCTGTGGAACATTTATTTCTTGAGATACTTGGGTGTATTTTGTAAACCGCAGCTATCAGCTTTGCCGTCGCACTGTGTGTGCAAATTTTCTAATGTCTTCCGTGTACAGAGAGGCTACTGGTTAGTGACGCGTTTACCGTTCCCCAAAGTACTATACTCTGTAAGCAACTTTGACATTACAACGAGGTGTTTTACTATTTCTTAGGGTCTTTGTGGAATAAATGTTCTACAAATGAGAGCTCCTGGACACCGTAGCGAGAAAACTGTTTTGCAACTTCTCACAATCTTGATTAAGGAGGGACGTTGACGTCCGCTTTGTACTGTGAACTGTAGAGCTGGAATTCAGTTTGGGCAATTTTGTTACATCACTCTGACAAGTCATGAATTCCGATAACTCATTGAGCCAAAGGCAGTTTGTCCGGACTGTTTGCAAGTTTTGTCCCGAAGCCTCAGAAACATCAGTTTGAAACAAAATCTAGCACGTTACTTTCTATCAAAAACAGCTGCATAATATTTTAATCCCTTCTAACAAGCAGAAAATTCACGCACATGCAAGTGTGCTACTCCGTAGATTTGTAATAACATGATGTGCTCTAGCTCATACTGCATCGTTTTGTGGGTTTCAGAGTGAGTAAACAAGACCCCGTAAACGTCTTGTTTTGTATCCACGGTACAAGAATCACTTAAGTCTGGATATTTTGCTAAAAGATGACTATTTTTTATCACTTGACTACAAATATTCTGAAGCTCCTAAAGAATATACGTCAAGTGGAGGCTTCAAAAACGTTCCGCATCAGGCTTCTGAGCATGAATTCTACTGTTGGCGCGGATCATATGCCATATCCGCGTACTCGAAAACCAAGAATAACATTCGACGAGGGATTCACGTTGAACGCAGTTGAAACTATTGTTCATGATATTTTAAATCAACGAAATTTGCTGCACCAAACCGACTCATTTTTTCCATTGGTGCGATATTCGACAGCTTTATGTGTAGTGCAGTACTTCTTTTCATCGTACTGCAATATCTCGTACTAACTGGAACACGAGGCGGCCTGGTGTAGAACATTCGGTTGCCTAAGAACATCATAAACGAGAGATTTATTTGGGTCCCAAGCTGGTCTAACGCCAAAGCCAAACTGGTATGCTGGTGAGTGCATAAGTCAAACGTTGTGCCATTTGGGTTTAATTAGAACATAAATTTAACAAAAGCTGGGGGGCTGCACCTACATGATGAGTCCTAGGAAGGGCGAAACCGGTCGTGTTCTGCCGAAGAGTTTTAAGCAATTTTATATGAAGCCTGTTATGTCTGGACATGACTAAAATTGTTTCTGTGTACTTCTAGTAGCACTTTGCCTGCTTACTTCAAGCATTCGCTGCACTGAAATGGACGCTGCGCAAAATTCAGAACTCTAGTAGCACTTTGCCTGCTTACATCAAGCATTCGCTGCACTGAACTGGACGCTGCGCAACAATTCAGAACACCACGGTCATCCACAAATGAGGATATTGCCCAAACTTTCCTAATTCATTTTTGGAAAACGAACAGTACAGTAGATGGCTACACACCGATAATTGGTACTCACAGTTGGCGCTATCAAATATTTGAAAATTCATTGCGTAATTCCAGGAGATATACTTGTGGAAATCGGTCAAATTTGGTACTGCAGATAGTTTTTTTGCCTAAGGAGTGTGTGAATTTCAGATTAAACAGTAGATTTTGTAACATCATTGTTTAGTTGAGGGCCAGCATACAGCTGTTTTTGTTTGATGCTTCTTCGTAAGTAAGCAAATGAATTGGAACTCACTGTGATGTCATTGCCGAGTGTCGTTTTAAAACTGGAAATGCATCCCATTCCCCACTATTTCAAATGAAGGCTTATTCACTACAATAAAACGACTGATCTTAGAATGGCAACTTTGCATAAAGCAGTCAGAGAATAAAGGTACACCTCCTTGCTTTATTTTACTTTACTCTACAGCCTTGTAAATTATTTGACCTTTCCATATTAGCTAAGAATTCTGAAATTTGAGATACACTATGGGAGCAATCTATGCAAAATACACGCACTTCCAAGTGAGTTGATTTGCACGGTAGAGTCAGCAGAATTCAGCTGAATCTTCCAATTAGGTTCTTCTTCGGAGAGTCCAAGAGTCTTCTGCAACATTGTGAGTAGTTTGTTTCGTCTAAGAAATAACCCTGCTTTATCATGTAGAAATTGTAGTCAGTCTGGTCAAAACTCTCCGCCAATTTAGTAGCGGGCTTGAGCTTCATCAGACAGGCAGCGTTTTTGAACTTTAGACGATTGTACCTTCAGCCGTTTAAAAAGCACATATTTCCGTGCCAGTGAACAAGCTAAATAATCTCACGCATACAAAACAAATAAGATCCGCCCAAAAGGATCATTGCTGCGCCCTTATAGTGACTCCGTTTGTGCGACGGGCGACAGAGTTGCATGAAATTACTCAACAGTTACATGTACTCTGTGATGCATTCATAGGGGAAATAAATGTTTCGGTAGGATCACTCAAAAAAGAAGACGCTAAGGTCAAGGGTGAGGGTATGGCTAAACTAACAATAGTCAGAAGGACGACCCTTCAAAAGCCCACACTATCACTTCTTCTTCCTAAACAGCTGCTCAGTTGAACGTTTTCACCCTTGAATGGCTATCGGCGCTCGAATGTTTTTCCAAGTGTACTTGAGACAATATAACAAAGGCGCCCGTATTTCAGATGCATACCAATGAATCTAGGAGGATATCCTTTTCTGACTAATTTACTTCTCATAAGGTGTCTAACAATTTTATCCACTGTTGGACAGGACAGCTGAGGTGATGTCTTCTGTACAGTGATCGATCTTTCACTTCAGTCAAGCTCGAGTTTAGAAACTAATTTGGGGGCTAATTCGCTCACTCCCCACCAAATGAATAACAATGAAACTGATACACCTGATGTAAGCCTGACGAATCTTTAAGTTTCGGTAACAAACCATATGTGGATAGAGTTTTTCGGGTTTCTTCTTCCTTGCGCGACTCATGAATCATCGGCTAGATTAACCCGATCATTTGTTTAATAAACATACGACCCGTTTTTTCTTACTGGTTGTACGTCCATTTGTCGTAATCTATCGAAACTTGGTTGTTGTTTGTTGGACCGTCGCTATTTGGTGTTTGTTGTACGCTACTGAAATTGAGCCAAATTGAATTTTTGACTTTTTCTTATTACGGAATAGATTCCCTATGTTTATACAACATTCCAAATTAATTGCAATTTTTTATGACATATATGATGAGAACCGAGTATAACTAGCAATACAGTAGCACCCTCACTGATACATGTTTCAGATGAATTACTAGACGCATTTGATTTCAACATCAAGGCCTGAGTTTTTGCCGCCCTTTCTTTAACGCTACGAAAGCGGTGTTACTCTATCTAAATAGGAACTGAACTCAGTGAACTTAACTACTTTGAACTCACGAGCCCAGTTTCATTCATTTAGTAAGTTACTGGAATATTTCACATACAAAAATAGTTTTTTAAGTCCTTTTGTTTCAATACGCCACTGCAACTGTGGAAAAATTTTGAAAATCTGGAAATAAAATGGGCATATCATTCGTTCACAGCAATTCATTCATTACCGAACGACTTCCTTCCGTTTTTATGCCATCTTTGATGGATGCGGCAGGGATTGGTTTTCTGATACACTATTTAAAGTCATTGGGTTCACGGTATCGACCCATTTAACGCATCCGTCATAAATGAAAACGACAGCTATAATGAGATGCTGCAGCAAGAGAAATACTACTTTAATCTCCATGCCATTTCAATCCTATAAACATACACACGGACACAGGTGTTTTCATGCTGGGCTGATGTTGGACGTGATCGCGAGTCTTTTTATAGTTTCTTGGCATAACCCACCTAATAGGTTGCAGAGTAAGTGAAAGTGAACTCGCCCGTCTTCCTTATTTTCGTTTAGACACTTTTGCCAAAATACGACAGTTTACTAATTTGTCAGTAGGCTGAACGTACTCGCGTGAAAAATACAAAGGGCATAGAAAATGAAGATTGACCTCAAGTGAATATCTTCCTATCCGTTGAACCACTTGAAGCGAATAAACTTGTAGAATCGTGTTTAACTGCTGTTATTCGCATCATGTTCTTCCAAGAATACGCTTCTTGAATTTATCAATATATTTGTGGAGCACCAGGAATGTGAGCTTAGTCGAAGTGTTTATCATAATCGGTAATTTGTTCTCGCATAATTCATCAAAAGATATGATATGCAGTTAAATAATTCCTCTGAATAATAGATTGCACTAATTGTGTTTTTGAGGATCTCCTACTGGAGGCAGGACGTACGTACTGAACATTTTCTGGATCGTGTTTCTCCTCATAAAAGTCTCCTCGCAAAGCGCGACTTTAATTCTATTCTTTAGGGAATGTAATATTAGCTTCTTTGGCACATGTTTTCGGAATTTTCATGTTTATCAAATACTTGCTTTCCTGGAAAGTCTCGGGCGGATACTGTAATAATTTTTTCTTCTTGCATCGCTGTTAGGGTTATCTAAGTTAAGTGACATAAAGAGTAGACTTATTGGACTTGGTCAAAGTTTTCGATCAGCTGTTTTGGTGTACGTAATAACTGCGAGATTATGAACCTATTATCTTTTTGTGCTACGCCTTTTCCAACAATGGCTGGTTGGTGCTCACTTGCGTGTTCCCTGCCGGAGGATGCTCGGAGGCTGTACTATATTACTTCTAACATTCATGTCTTCAGTAGTAGACGACTTTGGGTTTGCATCTTCTCCAGTTATATATAGCTTAATGCATGCAAAAACAAGTGTTTCTTTAATCGGATTAATTTTCTTATTTTTTCATTCAACAGGCGCAGTGTTATTCCTCCAGGAACTTGATCAAATATAAAACCATTCGCTTAGATGAAATATTGCTGCCGGCCAATTAGAGAATCCCTCCTATTGTTACGTGATCAGTTTAGTGGTTTGCGTGTATGTCATCTCTGAAAACCAATTTCGACGTGCGTTACCAAAGTTGCATTTTATTCCCGTTTTGCTGAAGCACTGGCATTGATTTTCCGCCTGCTATTGAGATTTATATTCCGGATGCGTGAACTGGTTTATTATCCTGAAAGTACATCAGAATGCAGTATATTACCGGCAGCTTTATTCACTTTGCATACTGATTATTGTATTAACTATTGCTACGATGCGTTTACTTCGTCCTCAGTTACTTCTTCAAAATGTTTGTATCCATCTACGCCTGTGTGATCGGCTAAAAGATGATAGTGTAAACTATTACGGTACTGAGTAGTTGTTTACCGGCCCCAGTTAGCCTCAACTGGAATTCTGTCCTCCAAGTAAAGCTGGTCAGCTGGGCAGCTACGTACAGTCATTTTAAGCTTGTTAGGATTCAACTTATACATGCATCTCAGAAATCGCGGGAGACATCAAACTCATAGCATTTTTATTTCAGCGGTTGTCTTCTTGATTTTCACATTTATCCTGATTAGTTCACGCCGAAGCCCGACTAATCCCGCATTTTTATTAGAACTCGCCATATCTGGCGCAAAAATTGACTTGCAGCCTCTATGTAACTAGGTACCGGGTAAACATCTGAAATGTCAAGCTGGAATAGCGTGGATATTCTTGGATGATTGATGTGTGCTTGGGGTTTTTAGGGTTTTAACCTTTTAGGGTTTTTAGGGTTTTTTTAAGGTTTTTACCCGTCTGAACCTAGTATTTAGATTCAAACTCTTTTCAAACTCCTCTGATATACGTATTTGTCTCACGTGAACTGGAGGCTCAAATGAAGCTCAAGAGAATTTCCCCATCACGACAATCTTCAGTCACATTTATTGCACATGACTACCTTGGTTACAATGATGTTGAACACCTCTTTTACTTGTTGTTGGTTTTCCTCCCAAAAGAGCCTTGAGTAGGAGACATTTGAAGATTATTCATCAGAATTTCAAACTGTTATCTCCTGGGGCATATCTTCACAGGAGCATGAAGACTAATTTTTTTTAATTTATGGAAACACAATTTTCAGTTTGGCAGTCTAAATTCAGCACACTGACCCGAGCATTAGGGATAAATTGTAGGTGAGAGAAATCTTGAGTTAAACCATCAAGGTTATTTCTCTGATTTCTGAGAGACCTGAAGGTATCGCGGGATAACGGAAGGAAATGAGTAGCGTATTAAAGTTTCCTTCCCTAAAGTGTTGCCAACTGTTCACGCACTATGTCGAAAAAGCATGTCCTCTTGAAACCCCTATATATGGCTATAAGATGACACTTGACTTTCATTGCTTTGGTAGATCGGGTGGACCTCGACGTGAGGCAGCGCAGTCATTCATTTTTATGGTCACAAAGGTCACAAAGGTCCTTAAGGCCACATTCCCACCATTTGCAGCTGAACACGCTATGCTGTTGCCATTTAACCTCACCGAATTGTATGTCAAACAATAATGTTCCGTAGGTCTCGTGCCCCGTGGGAATACATTGCTCCCATTCTTGTACAAAGAACTATTGGAGATCAGTTTGTTGTTTCTTGAACCAGTTATAAAGGTCAGGCACATAAAATATGAACAGATTCTTAACTAGACGAAAATGCCTTCGTTTGTAATGTATGCGCCATAAACATTCTGCAGTGATATAAGGGGGATGAAATGCAGTAGGAGCATGCTTCGACATAGTCAGAAAACAACAATAAATGAACAATAAATGCCACAGATAGTATGAACAGACGGAGAACAAACACGTCTTTTATTTATGATCGCCCTGGGCTCCAGTCAGAGGTTATTAAAGGCTGCAGTAGCTGTTCACTCTCAAGTACAAAGACAAAGCATTCCCTATCGTTTGAAAACAGCTGGTAATGACTTTCTTAAGCCGATAAAAATTTCCAGTCAAATACACATATTCATTGTGCTACATTTGTTGAGTAGAAGACAATAAAGAATTCGCTACAATACAACACAGTCAAACGAAAGAGAATAGAATGTACCTGTTGAGGTGAGCGACAGAGCTCATTACAGTTGCTTAAAATGGTGGGCGAAATCGGCATACCAGCAGTTTCTTTAACGCACGGTGAATTGACGTCATTGCAGATGTGTCAGTGCTGGATTGAAGCAATGCTAAATATAAATGAGGAGACCCATAAATGTCAGCAGGAGATAGACTTGTTTCCTCGGTGTTGATAACACCATCAGGAAATTGCCCGGGTATCTGATGATTATGAATGACTGCCTCATAACAGTTCTTTTCCATCTACTGTATGTCAGGTAAATATTTTTGATAGGCAATGTCACAAGTAACTGCTTCATGGTTTTTATTCCTTGGTTAGCTGCTTAGCCATCAACACATTGGTTGCATGGTCACACTACTTGTCTGTACGCTGTCATGCGATTGACATTTAATGATGACCCTAATGGTCTACATGAGGCTGAATCTAAAATATTTAAAGGAAATTTGGTTACTCGAACGCTTCCTTACATAAATCAACTATTAAACTGCAAGCAGTTTGCTTAAAAGTGCATTATAAAAAGCGGCAACCTAGTTTGTTGTTATGCCCTATTAGTTCACGTGTTATCGAGCCGTCGCCAATAGCTGCAGATGTTTCCTTTATAATGAAAACAAATGGCATGGACTAATGGATTTATAGCTGAGCTGCAATCAAATTCCTACAACTTGTGAAACTGCTCTTCCAGGGAACTCCTACAAAATCGAATCATCTGGGTGAGTGCGCACCATAGGGCTGGCATTCCTCACTCCAACCGACAGTCCTCACTACGATACCCTCTTACCGTCCCGGTACTATTTAACTGACAGTTTTTCAGCACGCTTCTGATCGGTTACTAGCACTTAGTGCCTCATATTTCCTATTAACCGCCTATACCAACTTTGCTGTTTTGTAAACTGAGCAATCCTGCCTGGTTTTATACACCACGCTATTTTTCCACCTATTTACGGATATTTTCTCACCGTTCTCCAGTGTTTCAATTCATCTGATTCAAAAATGTTGACGAAATCTCTTTGAAGTTAGAATGTTTTTGCTTAGAAAGTAAGGTCAAGGTACTAAATGCTAACAGCAATTTGCGCAAGTTTCTGTGCCTATCCAATTTACTCACAACCCAACAATATACGAGGACACAAACGACTTAACCGCACTATCTTCTTAAGCGCACAAATGTTTTTTATAGCTGACTGCTGCTGACACCAGTAGTTGCATAAAACTTTCCTTTAAACTTTGTAAATGATTTTTGGTGAACAAAAGATCAAACTTATATAAATATGGAAAGAAGTAAAAGTGTGTACAATACTGGCTAGACTACGCTGTTGTAAAAGTCTACATTTTCTTCACATAGAAATATATGCTTATTCATCAGTTAGTTCCAGACTAGTTCATGTGGATACTACCTGGAAAGAATCGACGTCTGGTCTTCTGTGAAAGTCACGATAGATTCCTGTTGACTCAACTTTATCCAGTAGACTCACCTGCGGTAAGTCGCCATGGAAACAAGACGCATACTTACAGGCTACAGATTACCCGTAGACTTCCCATGAACAGATGGAGTATTTACAATATGGTTTGCTTCACAGCTCTTTCACTGATATGTAACCAATTTAAGATAAACTGCCTACAAAAGCTTGGACAGCCGGTAATTTCTGCTCACTATATCACAGCTACGGTCGAACTGCTCGGAGTTCTCAGTCAGAGTCTGGGTGGTAGCAGAGTTGCGGGCTCCGAAAGTTTCTTCGAAATCAGGGATGTAAAATTCTCAGCGTATAAAGGCATAAGACAGTAAATGGAATCTCTCGAGATACGTTAATTCACCGTACATCTCGGTCAACTATCTCACCAAATTGGGTCCATTCTACACGCCATTATAGATAAGACCACTTGGTCAACTGAATAGTCCGATCGGGCAGACAGTTTGGTTTACAGACCAAGAAACAGGAAGCTTATAGGGTCCACTAGGTCAAAGTCGAGTTGCAGAACCCAGAGGGATCAAGTAAAAAGCTCACTCAAGCACTGGGTGGAAGAGGGGAGGCTGAGCTCAAGTGTCACGTAGACATCATTCAATCCGAAAGCGGGCTCACCTGGGCAAACAAATGTAATCAAAATCCAGTCCCAGCCAACGATGGACCGATGGTGATGAGGTCTCTACAACTAGCTCGGGGATCAAACCAAATACCTTGCTTGAATCCTGTGGTTTATTTTTGAATAAAATGGCTGGTTTCGTACAACTGAGTTTGACCTATAAGACGGATCTGGAAAAATTTATACGCGTGGAGTCCAGACTTTACAATGAACTCAAAAATCAAGCGATCCCCTACCTTATCCATGCATGTGAATTCAGGAGGTCTCTTCAAAAAATCGTCGGGTCCGACCATATTCTCCTGCCGAGGAGGACAAAGGCTCCCTAGGGATGCAGAACACAAACAAATGAATCCAATTTCAACACAAGGTAATTTGAGATTTTTTGTTGGCAAACATCTTTACCGTAGATGTTTTCGTCATACTGTTTGTAGTCATCGTGATGCTGGGTGATATCTGGTGACGAGGCACGAACCACGATTCGGCGTGTAAAATCCAACAGAACGACTGTGAATTCATATCAGTGCTCTACTGAGGGCACTTATTAATTTGGGCTTAGATTTTCGGAAAGAAAAAGAGGTGATAGGTCTATGGGTGTATTTGAGATCATATGTCGGGCAGAAGCCAAAACAATACCAGTGATTACAAAATTCTGTGCTACCTTGAGCAGATTTCCGGACTCACTATCGATCCAACAAGCTGAAAAAATAAGGTTAACAATACATAATCAGGAATAAGATCGTCATCGAAATGTGATCTGGAAACATGCCAGCAACAAAATGAGGCCATCGTGCAAAATCTGTTTATACGTCATCAGACAGAGAATTTTGGACCTCTTTTCATGAGCACCGGAAAAGACTTATTTTTGGTTAGATAGTTTTAACTCATTCAGTTGAAAGTAGCTTGCGACCGAGAAATCCCATACAATTGTTTCTGACTACTTGGGTTATTTCCATTTAATGGTCAGAAAAGTGTTGAAACTACAGGTGTAACGGTGTATGCTGTTGATGAAGCATGCGAGTAGTATGTGGTTTTCTAGTAAATTCGCTTCGCATCTATTGAACAGTGAAATTTATTACGGAATTTGTGCAATTGCTTTGTAGCACTTGTTTGAATTTGAGTGATAGTTAATGAGTGCCCTGGAAAGTTCAGGAAGACGCGTTCGAGAAGGATACTCTGTTTTTATAAACAAGATGAATATGAAATTTTTCCTCCCTGTCCAATAGTCTGTAACCGTTTAGTTGATGTTTTCCACCGTGTTCATCTTTTTTCTAACGTGATTCCTCTGCAATTACCCTAGTTCAAAGCTGCGTATTAAGAATGAGATTATCCTGACGTTCGGGGACGTTCGCGTTCTAACTCTCAAAGCTGACCCACTTGCAACAAAACACCTGCTTAACACCAAAGGAAACAGAAACCAAAGATTAACCGGACATTCAAGAACAGCTTCAGCCATCCATTTTAGCGTGCTGCATACAAAAAATAGTTGTTCTACAAAAACTGCAAGCCGAACAGGGCACATATGGGGAGGATTTTTTGATACGGTAGCAATGGATGGATCCCTACTGCAGTTGTTTCTGTATAGAAGTAGTTAGGTTTTGAGAGCTCCTGCACCCAGCACTGTATTACTCCCCAACCCGAGGGACGTATCAGAGTTATTCTTTGTGTCAAACCACGATGACGATCACCACCCGGATCATACTTTGCACAGTTAACGTCGCACAGCAGGACTTCGTATCGTCAGCAGGATTTATTTCACCATTAGACTAAGGAAGAGGCATGGCTGCCAGAGCCGTTCAAAGCCGCTATTCACCTTGGTGCCTACCGGTAGCTCGAAATTTCGCTACTTTCTCTGAAAAATCTCCGATTTCAAACGATTTCAGCATTGCCTCATAATCCGGTCGTGTTCATGCTATAAACATCTCCCTCCTGGCTGGTTTCAGAGTCACGGCGCTAAACATGTCATCGTTGGGTTTCTCTCTATTTTTCCACTGTGCAACTGCTATTATAAGGATGGCCTACTATCTCGGTAAAAATAAATCAATAGTTTCTCAAAGTCTGGTCAGAAGACTGGATCTCCAACCTCTGACATCAACGGCGATTGGTTAGTCTGCAAATTCAATTTTGGATGTAATATTTTGGAAAGCCGTATGATTCCCGTGTTCGGGAATGACAATACTTATCGCCAATGTCTCAGCGCCTTCTTTTTTCTTCAGAAGGAAGAGAAATTTTTACATAAAATATAATATTTCAGGATACTGTCTCCAACATTACTGAGCTTGGGTAAACAGTTCCCAATGCGTTTTTAATGAGATATGGCCGACTTCCGATCACGACAGAGTATTTGAAGAAAAATTGAAGGCACTGCTGACAAAATGCATTTGACGGCCAGAAGAGTAGGAAATGACTCATGCAATTAGCAGAGACTGGGCGTAATCGTTGACTTCAAAAAACTGGTTTTTGTAAGAAGGCCAACCGTGGAGATGTTTAAATGTCTACTTTTTTCCAATGTAACCGCTGTGCAATTAATGAAAGCCCATAGCACTGACAATAACTTTGACTGCAAAAGCAAAATTCAGATGGACTGATGAATTACAACCAAGGAGAAAATCTACCGACTTGTAGGACCAACAGAGATGGATGAACTGTCGACGAATATATTCGCGCCAGCAGCAGGTTAGTAAAATCATCTGCTTCTTCTTAGAATTGTGAATCAAAGCTGAAAAAGCTGACGACTGGCGATGGGAAAGATTACCGATGGAGATCATGATGCTTAAACTAAACTGTCATTTGTTTGAATCAGGGGTAACGTTTTACAGGACTTGAATACCAAAAACATAATCGTGTTAAAAAAGGGCTTTAATAATGAAAATGTATTCCGCTTGGAACACGTGAAGCCCATTTTGACAGTGAATCTTCACCAAGAATAGAACACTTCTAGTTAACCCTTCGAGATGGCCTGTTTAGAAAACGACGGCCGTCATCAATACATTGGTTCACAAAACCCGTATAAACACTTGAAGTTAATCCTTGAAATTTATATAAAAGCCCAAGTTTCGATGCGGTTAACGGGCAGTAGTTTAGGAGTACTAACTTTAGTTTGTGCACTTCATATCTTTGATACATTGGAAATGTTATATTTAGGACCGCTTTGGTTACGCCTAACAAACCCGCCAATCTGTTACTTGGAGGCCGAACAGATTAAGCCAAATTAAGCCTCCATGTGCTAAACACTTTATTCATCCGACTTTGTAAACCTAAACGAAATGTCTGAGGCACTCAGGTTATTCACTGTGAGGACTTGGCGTAAGTTATGAACGGACACGGTATACTTAGAAAGGAACCGTTACAACAGAGGTAGTTTTGGACGTAAGTAAGCACCATCAAGTAGGTTTGAACCAGGCAATAGAGGAAGATGGTCATACGGTACAGTTGATGTCATCTGATTATATGTATATATATGTACATGTATATATATATACGTAAAAACTTGGGCAAATATACATTCAGGTGACTGTCGAAGTGCACTCTCACTTCACCTCTTTCCAGTACAGACTGTACTTCCACGTAGCCCAACAAAAACCAGCTAAATAGAGCCGGTTGCGATCTCTGAAATACTGATTAAAGCAAAGACTGACTCAGAAAAAATCGTGTATAGCCGAAAACAACTGACCTAATGGATAAATAGCTTACTACTAAAAGGCTTAGATCATAATACCCATCACTAGTTCCTATCACCTGGGATCTTGTTAAACGGGGGCGCGTGTTGCTGATTAGGAAAGCCCATCTAAGTTACATGTACGTGACCAGTGTTCGCACGTTTGCCCGCAGCTGTTCGTGACATTTAGTTGGGTTGTGACGCTGTGTTTTTTCACCAGTTATGAAACTTCACCCGAAGCTACTGATCCTCTATTGATGCAAATGACTGGATGTATTAAGCTAGTCATGAGACCCAAAATAGTATAAATGACAACGTTCATTACCAAGCATAAATTCATTCTGTGTATAAGTGACATGCATTGTTATACCAAATACTTAGTAAACTACTTCGATTGAATTCCTTTCTGAAATTATCCTAGTTCTGCTGGTGTACCACTCGTTTATTGAGTATTGTCCTCCTTGTCGTCTAAAGGTCACATCAGTGAGGAAAATGTCATCTTAAAATTAAGAAATTGACCATTCAGAATGTTAAGCATGCAAAATTCACGGATCTCATTCTATGGAAGATGTAAAACTTTGTTTAGCATTTTTTCAGTGTGGTGCATTTATGGCTGTTGGTTCGTTCACCGAGCTTGATAGCAGCATTGCAAAAGTTTCTTTCCCAACCGAAAAGAAATCGGCTATGTTGCATATCAGAGCAACAGCTCGTTCGAGTAGTCTATATTCCGCAAAACGGTACCTTTAATTACCCCATGATACACACCAATTGGACTAATTTTTATAGATCACTAACCATATTTTGCTTGAATTTATATAAGGCAACAAATTCTGCATGAACAAAAACAGTTTGATTCTCAGGTCTCATTAACTCACCTTCGTTATAGTTAACATATTGCTGTGAATCAGATAAATTTATACTGAGTGTTAACAAACAGTCTAAGTGCACGAATTAGACGTGGTTGTCCTACGTACAAAGAATATACCCGGTCTGGCATAGTTTATTCGCTTCTATTCAGTTACACAGGTTCTGAGCGGCATTACTAGGATTGCGGGACAACAAATAGGCGCTTAGTTGAAATCTGGTCTTGATGGACTTTCGAAAAATGGGGCTCAGTTTAATTTGTTTCTAATTATTCAGCATAGACACATGGTGTGAATGAAAGGTGCAAGTGAACGGTGAATGAGGTGTGCATTCTGAACATCTGAGAAGAACTGTTGATGAGCTTTACAGCACTTTGCCCAGCCTAAATAGAACCTTTGTGAAATCGTCATGCGACTCAGTAATGAACAGTAAAATGGTAGTCAGTAACCAATTTCTTGTTGAGAGAAAGAAGTATTATCGAAATATCTACTGTTGTTATAATAGGCTTATAGGAGGATAGTAACAATATAAAAATAATTTGGAGCTAAGGCACTTGACAAGCCAGAACCCTACCCTTCATCACCAACTAACAGTTCAAATCGAAACGGATCAACGGCTGAATTTCCCCACCCAGAAAGTGAGGAAGCAAGGTATTCTGGTTTTTGGCGCTATCGTAACTTAAGCCAGTGTATCGCTTTAATCAATCGTATAGAAACACCCAAACAGTAGTAACTCTTTCACATTCGTCCAAATGAGTTCCGATCCCACTGAAGTCAAACATAATGAAAGTTATGCGTTTTCGTGACACAAGAGAAGTCTGATAATCGAAACGTAAGTCCTTGGTCCTAATCACAGGGTTATCCGGATCCAATGAAGAAAAATACCCTTGTATATGTAATACACTACTCATAAGATTGCTGAAAATCCTTCGACAGCTTATTGGTCCTCCATCCAGCTACTTTAAAGAAGTCCAGAATTATTACTCATATTGTAGGTCATCCACAATAAGAATCAACTGGGCAACTGGACATTCTTGTCTCCGTGCACGTGCACCCTATTCTGTTGGGGAAGTACTGGCAGCAGGAAAAGTAGTTGCTCGATGACAGAAGCTTTTGGAGTGATAGGCTGCATATATTTTTACCGTCAGTTATAATACCATGACGTACTGTTCAAATTTATTGACTGGGATCTGCACTAAACCCGAAACGGCTCAATCAAGATTTCCGCCATTATTCTGAGGAATATATGACGAAGTTTGTTTTCGTCGTATTTATTGTAAACTGCTGACCATCCATACATTTTTGATTTTGAAAGCTAGATTTCATAATCTCAGGTCTGATTTGTGTAAGGCAATAAAGTATTCAAATAAAGTTCATAAACTTCGGCTTATTATATCTAGCTGACATTCAACTCAAATATATAAGAGGTTTGGTATTAATTTCCGCAAGATTCAAGATTCGTCATGACATATTTATCAGGCGCTACGGTCAACAGCCTCCCTTTGGGTGAACGAGATACAACTATCAATCCTTATCAAATTGCTGATTCATTTATCTCAGTTATTGGAGAATTATTTTGGCAGCACTTTGTGATGAAGGCTGTCCAGTTAGAACAGAGAATCTCAAATTTGGATCTTGTCTCCGTCGTGCAAAATGAAAAAGGATAGGTTGGACGAAGCAAGTTTGCCAAAAGTTTCCCCTAATTACTGAACAAGAGTTTGAAAACCACATGTTCATATCTGCAAAACGTTCCGGCCATGTCACAAACAGCCTGTTGTATATTTATTCTACTCCTAAAATCCAGGAAGCAGCGTGAATCCCATACTGGCTACAGTGACATTGTAGATGGTCATTGCTCAGCTCTATCCCACACAGTCTAAAAAAATGAGAGTAGTTTCCTTTTCTGGATTTTTGAATCCCATTTCTTAGGTATGGGAGTGTTGCTTTTATCCGACTTACGCACTATCCTCTGTATTTTTATTGCATAATCTGGCTACTTTTATATTGCGCTGCCCTTCAGCGGCAGTCTCCTAATGTTGACTGTTTTGTTGGTGCTTTCGAAACTACCAAATATGGGTATTTAAATCGATTAAAAAAACTCATTTGCTTGATTTGGCCTATTGGCCCGTAAAATAGCCTGGTGCGTAGTTTGCTAGGGAAAAGACAGCTTCAATGAAGGAAACGCACGGTTCACAGACGGCTACCTGAGGAAATCCACCGTAGTTTTTCGGTGAACCGAAAGAAATGTTAGTAGGTCTACAACCTGTCTGCCAAGATGACAAAAATTGATATGGTTGATTTGCAACATGACGTCCCTAAAACTTGAGAGCTAAGTGGCATCCTGAGGTTCCATCTGTCTGGTGATTCAGCTCCAACGGTGACTTGCGGATGGACATGCAGCCAAAACACAGCTTCAACGAACAACAGATGGCCGGATATACACTGATAAACAATAGAACAGAAACCAGTTGCAAACAACTTCCCATTCATAGCCAGTAATGTGACCTTGAAATATTAATCGGTTTGGTTTAGGATGCACTGACGACTATTTTTCAACACATCATAAGCCTAAACTGATAGCATTCACATATGCTTTTATAATTGCTTACTTGTGCACTTAAAATTATTACTGTTTCACCAAATTCAACTCATAATAGAAGGCCCAAGAAGTCACCAGTTTTTCATCGGAAAGTTTGCGAATATAATAATTGGCAGGTTTATTGCTATCAAGGATTTTCCAGTCTTCGCTGAAAAGGACCACTCTCATACAGTATCAAGTGTTTTCCAACTGAGTGACCACCACTAATTCTTTGTTAAACGTCTGAATAGTATAGTTCAAATTTTCGAGGTGAACTATAGAGTGTCCCACAAGCACTTTCTTTCAAAATATAAGCATGTCATTCCTTGATATTTCAGTACACGCTTCATCTGGCGAGCTGTTTCACTACCTGAATTCGAAGCCCTGCAAAGAGAGCCAACTACAATTTTTTACACAGAACAATCGGTTGTCAGCAGGACACATTTTAGGTGGTCTGGGGTAAATTTCGCGGGTCTAGAAAACCCGCATGTATGGTTGGACACCTGACTGTTGTGGCTTTAGATTTAGATTAAACTTCTGTATGAAACAGTCACATGTGAATAGTCTTAATTTGCCATCCGGTTCTTGATTTCTTTGGCGTTCTTCTTCCCTTAAAGCATGCATATTACACTAGTGCGACATTTAAGTGTGAGTGAAACTAACAATCAGTTAACAATACTTTAATAGTTATGCTCATTTTTCCGTTTCACCCTTTAATAAATTAGGATGAGATAGGCTCCGTGTGTAGTTATTATACAAACAGTCACATAGTATCTCACATGTGACTATAAAAAATGACGTCGTCAGGAAGACTGCGTGATTAGGAGAAGCAGCTGCTTTCATTCTGCTGAAGCGACGGATTCCACAAATGTATAGAACAAAAGTGCAGAAACATACTGGTATTCAGCGATGTTTGGACTTCGATTCAACTTATCGGAAAACAACGGTTTTGTGAACATACACTTCACACTACCAGATACCTGGAGAATTCTATCAGATTCGACAACAAGATGAAGCAAAACCCCGATGAATGTTCACCAACACGATTGTCGATAACATGACTGTGATGGGTTTCGCACTTATAAACAACCGAATTAAGCAACAGAGAATAAGGTGCAATCTGCATTTAAAAGAGTTAGAGGGCTTACCTTATCAAAACATAAAGTAATGAGAGTTTGGTTGCAACGAAAAGGTGGCCACATGACCTTTTGAAGTATATATTTTGTAGGCAAATTTGTGGAGTTGCTAATGAAGATCTCGTATTGTAACTGAAGCCTGTCTATACCAAAAAAAATCCTGTACAGATTTTTCAGTCTCATTGAGAAGATTCAGCGGTGCGCAGCTTACAAAATTTCGCAAAACTTCGTGAGACGCTTACTTCTGACGATCCCCAATAAGGATGAAATAGCTATACAGTGCTCCTCGGCCTTTCAACATAGGTGATCTTCATTACAGGGAAAATCCACATTAAAATTCCCCAAAATTCCCATACTAATAGCATTTAATGGACTTGTCCGTTCTTTTTAATATTTAGATCTCACGGTCTTTTACCGGGATTCGGTAAATAAGGCTGACGTATTTTTCTTAGTTCGCTCTGGTTAAGTTAATTTACCGACTGCTGATATCTTATTTTGAGCTTCGGAAAGAACAGTAGGGACAAAATGTTTACTCCCTAATTTCTGCCCTCCCGATGATGAATGGCCACTCTCCGCATACTGATGTATTTTATTGGCTGTCCCAAACAATAGCCACATATAACCCGAGCATGCCAATTGCCATAAAAAAAGGGTTGATTTGTTGACCTGCATTTCAACGTTTGTCGACGGATTACTCACTGACCTTTTGTGAATAACGGTATATTTTGCAGTCTGACTTAGCCGATCGTGCAGCTCGTTTACGATTTTTTCGACCTGACGCTTCAGTTGACTTTGGCTCAGTTCCGCCGTGTCCTTATTGTATGACCGCAGTTGATTCCTTAGTGTATCTTCTTTGGCCACGAGTTCTTGCATCTCCTTCTTTAGTTCATCCAGTTTCTGTTCATTAGCAGAGGGTAAAAATAAAAAAACAGTTGAAAATTTGGAGATTTGTTTTGTAAATTAAGTTGATCTGAACAATGTGTGCAACCAACAGATGCGCTGAAGAGAGCTCGCTACGTAAGGCATGACACAGTATTCGTGCTTCCTTTGGGCGGCATAGCTGTTTCGCTCTGAGAGGTGTCGCAGGTGAAGAATTCCTGCAATGATACCAGCGCATGGTTTTATTGGTTGCCGGAAATACCTTTGCAAGTAGCAGTCTAATCATTGTTTTCAGTCAAAGTTTGTTAGACATCTGGGCTTTAAATCTATCTTTACTTACCTGAATGCAGGACATGGGTGTCGCTGCTAGCTCCGTATGTTCACTTGCAGGCAAATCTTCCTCCACAGATTTTCTGAAAGTTTAGAGTGAAAACCGTTGAGAAATTCAAGTGAGTTCTCTTGGGCATCTGCATGGAATAGTAAATTTGACTATTTTCAAGCTGTTGTGCTATATCTAATATAGTAACATCCTCTGAGATTTGTGGCCTACCCCTAGTGTTTCTCTTTACAAGGATACAATGGACATCAAATCAATGGTTTGTGTTGACTGACTAATTGATACTGGACCGAAGTTAACTATATTATAGTAGATTCTTGGCTTCAAATATCTCTGATAGATGCACTGTTTAGAATAGACACTTTCGTCGTCAACTCAATGAATATATAATGTGTGCAACTATGTATAATACTGCACACATCATATATAGTGAAATGTACAGTAAGACTGCGTCCAAAAATATAGAGCATTAATCAAAATGGGAACAAACACTTCACTGTTATTAAAAATGTCTTGCACAGATGCATGATACGCTGAAACGCTTTAAAAATACTTCGCTGCCAGTGTCAGTCATTTTGAACTACTTTTTCTAAGCAATATTTAACGTTCCACAAACTAACCTGGGGTTACGGAATTTTTTAAACTCTGTCGTGCTCAGATACGAGTATTGCCTACACAGTATTCGCTATGTCTAAGTTACTTTAACGGATGACGAAAACCAACAGTTAACTATAAAAAAGCAAACCTGTGCTAAAAAGCCAGTACACTATAAGAAGCTACTACACCCTTATTAGCTTGCTGTGCGTATCTCACCAATCCCAATGAAGACGAAACCCCATGTAGTAGTGCAACACTATGTCGTTCAGTTTGAAATAGCTAACCACTAGTGTGGACAATCCATATCATGTACGTAGTGAGTACCACGTGAATTGGTGTTGATTGACTCTCGAAATCGAGGGATATCCAAATTTTGGAATTATTTTAGCCGTGAGTGTGTTTTGAAGTTTCATAGATCGAGTATGTGCTTTGGGATACTTATACTACGTAGGATGTGGAAATCACTGGCTACGAAGAGTTGACATCCCCCACTTTATTGACTCTCAATAAGACAGAATCTGTTGTCCAAGAGTTTAGTCAGTACCAGATTGCCTGATTTGAACTAGACGTTTGACGGATAAGCGACACTATATCCTACGAGGTGTCAACCACTGATCAGTAAAGACTAACCTAATGAAAGTATTCAAAATTTCACCCGATGATTTGGTCTGACACTTTGAGATGCCTAATGTTGGAAAGCGCCATATTAGTTCATTTAAATATATACCGTTGATCCAGGCAAGTAGCAAATTAACTTTGGATTTTTTTCGGAAACTTCCTCACAGGCAAAAACAGAACATCTGATTCTATAATAATTTCGCATGATAAACAGTGAAGCACATGACACACAATCGTTTCTCAGTACACGTGACAAGGCTTTCTTCCGTGTCACAAGGTTTTCCTGAGAAATGGATTTCTGAAACATTTGAGCCCAGCAAGATTCATTAAAACATGATAGTCTGCCAAATCCGACAGCCGAACATGTTGCCATACAAGGTCGTTCGGGAGCACTATTTTTGTTTCCGTAATTTTTATCCTTAATGGATGTTGACGGTAGCATGAGCATTGGTTTTGAAGTAGTGTGGAAAATAGATTTATCATGTACATGTTTCAACAGAACTAACTACATATTTTACTTCCATTCCTGGTTTATCTAACTACTGTAACTGATTGTATGTGGAGCTGTAATCTGAGTGGAGACTGCTTCACCTTATCTATGCTCACCTGAAAAGATAAGATGACCATAAAACTACTACCACTCCTGTTACTGTGTTCAGGTTTTTCCGGGATCTGTGAACGTGCACCGCAAATAATAGGCTGAATCCTTCCAGCAACTTCCGTACAGTATCTCAATATTAAATTGCACACTTCTAGGGAAACTTAATCCAATGTCATATTTATACTTCTATCTAAAAAGCCAATGCTTGAATATCCTGTTAAACTCCCTCTTGAGAATGTATGCACCTACGAGCTTTTCCAAGCCACAAACTAAAGAACACTTCTTCACTGCTCGAACCGTTTTACATTTGAAATGGGGTAATCGAAATAACAAAAATATGTGTTGTACTTGTTAGGCCCACACCAAAGGCAAGAAGCGTCGATTTCTATCTTTTTGCAGAGGATCTGAGTACTTCAGCATTGACCGACGAGACGGACGCAACCAATCATGGACTGATAGGGGATTCTTGCAAGTTCATCCATAGTAGTTGCAAGCGTAATCTTTGGGACGGTTAAGAAATGAATAATCCAATATATTCTATTGACGCAATTCAAGAACGCGGATTGTATCCATTTGGAAACAGTGCAACTTTCTACTTTAACATTAAACATCTCTGCGGCTAGTGCAACCAATCTCTCAACATCTCCTATTTGCATTTGCGGAACATGGGCTTTGCGAAAGAACACGGATTTTTTAAGTTGTCACAGGGAAGAGAAGAATGTGCTGAGTCTTTTCAAATCCCACAATCAGTCCTTTTAGCTCTACGTCTAACGTGTGCATAAAGGCGAAACAAATCCAGATTTTTGTGTGCCTGGATCAAGCAAAGCTCACTGTATGGATTTAGCTGATCATTGTTCAGTTACGCCAAACCCAAGCCTCGTTAATCATTTAGCAGAAAACCTAAGGCAGCCTCCTTCACATTAGGGTCCGTGCACTCGCCATTTGTTTAGTGCGCTATAAGTCTCACCTACTGCAAATGAGTATATGAATAAACAGCTTCGTGGTTCACTGCCTTCTGTCATATTTAGTTCCCCCAAGTTGCCGCAGAATGTCACAGAAAAAAACACGTCCTTGATTTTTTCACAGAATTCATACTATCTCAGCAAGGAACTAAATACCAATATGTATCAGCAGTTGCTGGACATCTTTGTGAAGTAAAAGACTTGAGCGGAAGAAAACTGGATCGGACTTGAAGCCCTGCAAGTGATACACGCCCAGGTTAGCACACGACACAAAAATTTGTGCAATTGACTGAGAAACACCAAAGTGATTAGTGAGAGGTTGGTCCAAGCTCTGACGTAAATCTTACACGAGTGAGGGGAAAATCAACAGCTAAACTGCCGCTGATGCAGTTCCTTAAGCTCAGCCTAAATGAGGATTTTTCAGGAGAACCGAGCCGGGTGTGATGGCGAACGTGTCGTTTCCCCAAGAAGCGTTCGCCCAGGCATTTATCAGCCGATTCACAAGAAAGATAAATGGTGCTTTCGGATTAAAGCTATTGATTGATGGAGTTGCTTTGAAGGAACACAGAAGAGACGTTCAAATCAGGAAATATTTATCAGTGACTTGTTCTTACAAAACATGGAATAAACTGAAAGGAGGATTTGAAAGTGATGTTACTAATGAACAGAAGGAACTGTTGGCAGGTTCAAGTTCACGGATTTTCCATGGCAAACTTTGAAGAAAGTGCCCAAGTAGTATTGTAAAGTGGAATTCGGACAGATTCCAACAGTGTGTGAGCAATCAATGCCATTCAGTGAGCTACACTGATATATTAATCCTAGCTTCCATATCATTTCTGTCTTATTAATATTAAGTTAGTCTTTGTCAATGGATCCACTGGTCCGAAGTGGGTTAAAACGGAAGGCTTTTTCATATATTTGGTTCGGACTTTCATCCATCTCCAGCCAACGCGATGGAGATCCAAAGTTCTGCTTTCAGAACAATGCAGAAAGAATAAATGCAAACAGCTGATCCGCCACACATAAGCAGAGACGGAACGTTTTTATTTGCTTGGTTAAAAAACATCTTTCACATTTTTTCATGGTCTTTTCTATTCAAAAAGGAGTTTTACTATGTCTTTAATTGCTTTTGTAACACTACACGTGTTTTCCATTTTGACATCACGAGTAATTAATGTGATGAAGTAATTTGAAAAGCTTTTTTTGGGACTGAAGAGGAGGACCAGTAACAATATACTGAAAATATGAAGGACGCCAAACAGATTGGGGGCCAGTACACTAAATCATCCGGCGTGAAACGCGCGCTTTATTGCATACCAGCCGGCTTTCTGTGAAATACACGGGTCATTGCTCATTCCCATGTGTTGCAAACTCTGTACATTTACTCGAGATAAGAAATATAGCTAAATTTGTTGTCTGGACATTCCGAAACGCCATAACTAATTAGGCATCAAATTTTATGCTGGAACTTGTTAAACATTGTAGATTTCTTGGAAACAAAGATGGCTGTTTTCGGACCAGTATAGCAAAAGTTGCTGAATAAGATTATTCAGGGTCCAGCTATCTTATCGGAAAGTTATCAGTACTGACAATTGTCCCTAATCTGGGAAAGTCCATTGAAGCATTTATTATTACTACCGACATCGTTAATCAGTAAGGACGTGCTTTGGCTAACGAGTGACATGCTCGCCTATCAGAAAAAGGAAGTGAGGTCACACTGGGTCTTGTCAGCCGATATTAGTTATGATCTGTTTTTGAACTAGGTAATATGCTCAGACTTTTGTGTACGCCTGCAACTCACCTTCCACTGACAGTATTCTTCCCATTCGGGCTATACAAAAGAGCTGCATCAAGCATCCGCCAGACGATCTGAAAGTTGACGTTTGTCGATAATGGTTAGGAGGAAAGAGATTAAATTAAAGATGCAGTAAAATACAGTAACACTTGAAGCTAAATCTGAACAGAGGTTATTGGTTGAGGAAAGGCAACAAAACAGCAAACAGACTGGTAGCAGTTTGTCGATAATCAGGAAAGCAATCGCCTATTGTCTACTATTGCTGACTTGCTTTGTGTCTTTTGAACATGGTGTGGTGAAGCGATTGCCCATGCCACTGAGTGAACTGGGCGCCGAAATGAACGAATACCCACGGGAAGATGTATTTTACGAATTGCTGTCGTTGAAAGCACATCATCACAAGAATCTGGAACTGCAGATTATGACTATATTCTGGACCTTCAAAACAAAGCTGGTGGCACTAAAAGCCCAAACACTAAAAAAAAACACAAAGGTTGTAAAAATGTGGACGAAGTGTGCATAAGTAAACGTCACTAGTCCCAACTCACCCCCAAACTTCTGTTCATACTTCTGTGAGTGAATCAGCTCAACAGGGTTATTGTTATTCACCTTCCGTATTGATACATCTTTTCGTACAAAGTAATACTTTCTTCAGCCAATGTCTATAACCTACCTTTTGGTAGGGCATGTTCACCGTTGCTCTGCATGCCACAGTGAGGCATCAGTTCTAGAAACATACACCAGGCCTTTCTTCCAAATTTCGGAGATGATTGGTTCAGCNACTTGGTTCAGCAGATTCATATTATCAGACTGTTTAGCCCAAATGAGGAAAGAGATGTCCCAAACTGTGTTCAGTTTCCATGCAGTCGCCTCAAAGTTGGTAAAACTCCAACTTCGGTAACCGTATCTTCTTATTTGCAAACTCTTCCATGCGTTTCTCGCTTGTGTTGCTTCCAAATGTCGCAACTACCAAACTCATATGATGTATCTCATGAGGATTTTACCATCCTAACATAAGGAGGAGCAACAATACTGTTGACATGAGTGCTATATAATGTCTTGCAATCATAAAGTTTATTCAGTGGTAAGTAAGGATTCAAAGTAAAAAAGGGACTGAATGAGGAAGGGGTCTGGTGATGGCCTAATACAAGCATTATGGGCTTCCTACATATCAAAACGCCAAAGAAAATAAAAACAAGTGATGTTGGTAAGACTTTACCTGTTACACCGTCTACAAGCAGTCACAAAGGGGAAAAGGGAACCACGTCATAGAAGGCGGACTCTGCCACCAAAATATAAGCTCTCCGCAAATTCTGCCGTTCTCAAGGAGGCCCGGAAACCAACATTATCCTCATGCTTCAGTGTGCATACAAAATGACCAAGCTACCGCAGCTGGTGCTACCTGATGTTCCCCGCTGCCTTTTTACGTGCTGCACAGAAGACACTCGTTTCTAATCACTTAGTTATGAATTCTTCGACGGCTTCCAATGCCAATGACGCTTGTTAGACATGTGTAGTAAAAACGCTTGAGATACCTATGATTACCTGACCACAGAGACGATGTCTCGCAATCATACGACAACGCAGTTCTTGCGGTATCCGAGTAGAGTGTTAACCCAGTTCCGGATATCTTTGACGCCAAAAACGATGGAAGAACCTGATCCGCGCCTTTCAGTTTTAAACACCGATTTTAAAATACACCCTACACTACCGGTAAGCACCAAAAGAGGTACACGTCAAGAAAGTGAAATCCGTGAGGTATGAACTGGCACTTTGTAAGTGCAAGACACTTTCCAAAAGTTGGTATTGTGATAGTCGTTTTTCAAAAGCACTTGGGCTGTATTTGGGTTTTCAAAGATTGAGAGGATTTCATTTGCGTACTCCAGATTGACAAGCTTTCCATCAGAAACACTTTGGAAACTGGGTTTCAAAGATCATCGAGCGTCCGTTTAACTATTTTGTCAACGACAGAGCTGAACAGAAGTGGAGACAGACGACATCGTTGCTGGACACCACCTTTTATAAGAAACGTTTCAGATACCTCCCCATGCACTCTCAAACTCCCAGGCCTATCTTAATATAAGGATCCCATGGCTTTTGAACAAAGGAGATAGGGTCGTTAGGACGATGAGGGCGACGGCGTATGGTTGAGGATGCGCTTCAAACACTTATGAAGCCTTCAAAAAATTGGGTCGGTTTTTCCTATTTGGATTTTGCAGCAAGAAGAAAAGAGGTTGTGGGATGACGATATTCCGCTTCAATCTGTTCAGCCACAATACTAAAAACACCTATTTGACATCATAATTAGGTATAAGTAACAATGAAATGGTGGAACTTGACCAACCTATGTAGTATGTTCACTTCATTTATCGTAGAGGAGTTATTTTTTCGAAAACCATTCGACGTACTTCAGCACTCATGATGCGGTTTCTCGACCACATTCGGCCAATGTTTCGAAGGCATTGGTGGTCAACACTAAAAGCTTTCCAGGTTCTGGGTAGCCGGTTTTCTGACACGTATAATAAGATAGAGCGCAACACAGTATTACAAACTTGCTCCGCAGACTCTGCTGTAGTATCTGACGGTTCAGAGTCAAACGCAGCTTTCGAGCCAAGGAAAGCCACCATTTCTGGATGCTGCTGTCAGTATCGCTGCTTCGAAATCTGTCGGAGAGCGAAAATTTGATAGATACGTCCGCTTACAGGACGGAGCCCTGCTTAGTTTTCACGGATCTGTATCTCCCCGTGTGCTGTCTGTCAACCAGAGAGCATTCTCGATGTCACAGTTGACAGGTTGAACCCACAGCGTCCGCATAACCGTTTCGAAGTTAGGAATAACTGTCAACCCGCCCTAACTCGAACTCACTTCCTCTTCACTCGATATCGCACCAATGATAGGTAGGCCATCAGGAATTCTTCGCTTTCTTTGAACGGGGCTGGATACAGATCGTCCGGCCTCAATGCCTTCCGATGTTTCAGCATGGATATTTTATACTTTAATTCTTCTTCCATTCCATTTGCCCTAGTGCACTTCCTACAGAAACCGTGTTCCAGGACATCAGCTAAACTGTTTTTTCAAACTGTTCAGCCCATGTTCCCAGTGGAGGATTTTGTGATTGAATTAGTCATCTTTTTCTGTTATCGGTTCACTGTCCCTTGCTCTCCTGTGACCAGTTGATCGTACCAAATGATATACAGGGCGGCTGTTTCCGGTAGAAAAAGCCTTCTCCGTCTTCCGAACTTTCGATGTCCACCATAGCTCTCGGTCTTTCCCCAGGCTGTTCCCTATTTGGCTTTGAGGGATTTGCTTCCGCCATCGTGCCTGCCGGAATGGATTTCCTGGTATCGACGGCATCTAGTGGCTGGTTGTTGGTCTGTTCACCGAGGTTGGCAGTTGGATTGCAAACGTTTCATCATCAAGCGATGTGCCATCTTCAGTTCGGGGTTGAGTTCCACAACATTGCCGGTATCTAGTGGTCTTGTAGTCGAATCGGAGAAGTCGGACAGACAGAAGTAAACGCCACCAGCATAGATCCTTTCAAATTTTGCCGGGAGAACTCCATGTGCTCCCTACCAGTATAGTATTACTTTACTGTAGGGAGTTGTTGAGCAAAAAATAAGATCGATACCGCTGAACTATGGTAGTTTTTCAAAGATGTGACTTGACATGCTTCCTGCTAACTTCTGAGGGTCTGAGAAGAACATAACTCTTAGGCATGCGAGCACCATGGCGTAATCGAAATCAAGTAGTGTACTCCAGAAAGATTGGCCATATTGAATTGTGACGCTCCAACAGTGGCTGATGGCCACGTGATCCAGCTGGGTTTGCGGTTGACTTGCACTTCGTCGCCACCAAGTTAACGATTTGAACGTTAACCCTGAAAGTTCACACTGGTCAGAAACTGTTGGTGATCAGCATATAACCAGAAGAGCCACCTTTCGTTGTTTGTGCGACGAGCATCGACTCCGAATCAAGCGCCCAAATGTGATTCCAAGAAGCTCAAACAACCTACATGAGCATCCATATCGCCCGCAAAATCAGTGTCAGTGCTTCTTCCTTGGTCAATAAATTGTCCAAACGCCTTCATGCGGGACAAGCAGGGTCATGTGCTGCTGCTTTGCACAACATGCAATAGGTTTGCTGCACCACAAAGCATTTTTACGTTGCATTAACTATAAGTAAACGTAAAAACCATCTGCCCACTTTTCACACCATTACACTTCATCCCTGTATCCTTCCGAGCTTTCGTTTGGATTGTATAGCTTCAGTTGATGAATACAAAAGGTGCATTTGTCTAACTCTTGAAATTTGGAATAGCATGGAGTCATAATAGGCGAAAGAAAATTTTGTGGCATGTTGTAATCACCAGTTAACGAATACTCGAAATAACGAAAGAATTCCACATTTGTATAAATATCCTCTTGTTTCAGAGTTTCCAAACATTGTGTACAACAAATTAACAGTTACCAGAAAGGAACTGTTTAGGTTGACTACAGAATCCTCTCCGGAAAAAATATCTCCCTATGTGAGTGGATCTCAAGCTGCATATAAAAAATGGATCATCGAACCCTTGTAACTGAGCCCACTCAGCACACATCGGGCGTCCTGTATTAATTTCACGGTGGTATAATTGGTGATTAGATGCTCAAAACCTAGTGTACATTATCAGTGGTAGGTGTGAACTGAGCCACGGGAGTTGGAAAAAAGTTACTGTGACTTTTAAAATACCGCAATAATTTAACCAAAAATTTTGCCGGTGGTTTCGGTGGTTTTTAGTGCAAAAATATGGAATGCTGAAGAGTTTAGCACAAAAACGCAAGTCGCTGGTTCAGGACTAATTATCATGAAGGCACAATGAATCTTCCTTAGGATGTGACTCTGTACTGGTCTCACAAACCCATTGATTCCCAATTGGAATTTCAGTGTATTATATCATATTTCTTCTACAACATCTATTATAGATTTTTTTAAGTATTCATAAAGGAATTCAGCAACCCAACACCCTTTATTATTCAATCTTGGTCACTTGACATGAGTGATCTTTCAACCAATGGTGTTTAAAGTTTTTTTCCAAAAGACGGAATGCAAATCTGAATCCGAAGTAGAGTTAGATTTGTGTAATTTCTAATGTCTTTGTTTGTAGAATATGTAGGACATCACTTATAAGATTTAACCGATTTGTTCGTTCAGCCGCCACATTGGCTGGGCATCAGGCGACGTTTCATTTAGTCTGAAATAAAGACAAGAGCTTCCTAAAACCATTCACAAGGTCGGTAATGTCAATCCCAACAACGAAATTACGACAATAACTGATTACACCCATAAACTAGCTGGCTTCACATAACCATCCTATGTATGTTCCGCTGAGTACGAAGCGGTTCTTACATTGAAAATAATAAAACCATTCTGACCTGAGGAGACAGAATGCCCACACAAGTAAGTAAAGAGGTGTGACCAACCTACGAGATATAACACAACGTTTCTATGTTGTCCTCTATCAGGAAGAAAAATTCGACACTCGGAAGTTTCGCGGCTGAGGAGAGTGTTAGTCAGGTAATTACCCAGCTCAGCGATCAAACTAACGAACACTAGAATTTTGGTGGTATTCTACTCGAACGAATACAGATGTGATCTTTCAGCCAATCAGTTTACGTTCTGCAGCCATTTGTATGAGCATGTGCGGTTCGCTAAAGGTAGTTTGTCATCTGACCACTCTCTCTTACCTGCTGCACCTTGCGACTGAAGTGTATGTCATGTAGTCTACTACCAGAAACTCATCTACAGAAAACACCAGTGACCCAATGTCATCCGTCTGCTTAGACATCAGAATAAGATTCACTTGCTGCAGGATTTCCATGCTCGCAGTTACGTGTTTCTAGTGGCTAAGTCAGTCAGTACCACACCTCATGAGATCAGATCGTCAAAAACAGGTTGTCCTTACCAGTCGTCCATCTTCAGATATCAAACCATCGGCTTGCCGTCTGGTCGGATGCATTTGCCAAACATGTGGTGAGCGCCAACCTGCCTAGGTTGTCCACCGATTTTCATCAGATGAGTCATGACAGGATCAGTGAAAGGACTCTGAATGACAACTACAGTCAGTGAAACAGCATCCCTTGAGTCCACTATTCCAGCAAAAAACACTTTATAGCCGGTAAAATTCTGTGCTCGTAGTTTTTTTCCCAGACCAGTTAATTTGGCTGCCTGTCTGAAAGGCCCAAAAGAGCGAAAAGTCTTGTGGGAATTGGCACTTCGGTAAAAACCAACATCCTTTTACATCTTTTCTTCTTTACAAGAGAGTAAACTTACGGTGGATGTAATTCAAAATAGTAAAGTGCTAAATCGTTCCACCCTGAAGTTTACGGACACCTCTCTGGTTTACTTCATTATCAAATGGCATGTATTCGTCAAAAAATTGCCAGCAAACGTTCTTTCATATGCGATCAACAAGTATAGTCAAAGCAAGTCTCCCAAAAGTACGCGTCAGTTGAAACCACCCGATTCCGGCTGAAATCGACGATAAATTCGGCATCGATTCTGCTTGAACGTCTTCCACTTGTGTTGGTGTGATTCTTATGGTTACTCTGCATAAAAATGGAGAGGCACTGATCTGATGTTTCGTTCTGGTCAGATGTAAGCAGTAATGTGTGTCCTTGCTTGTCCCGAGATTCAAACTGTTGGCCTGTGACATGCAAGCCCGAGACGTTAGCGTCATTCCAGCAATGAACACCAGATACTTAAATTGTCGTGTCCAAATGGATGGATTTGACTGCAATAACATTGGTAAGGTTGGTATGTCTAGTATGTGTCTAGTGTCTAGTGTCTCAAATAAAAAGCGCAAATATGTCAAGTGGCCCCGACGGTTTTACAGGTTTTCATCAGAAGTAGCCACCTTGGACAGACAGTTAATACAAAGCATCAAAACAGCTGCTTCGCAATTTCAAGTCCATGGATTCATGAAATGTCAGGACAAATTCACGTCCACATCACTCTCGTTTGAACAGTTCCCTCCTGTCCTGGGGCAGTTATTCTGGTGAGTTCACACCAAAGTGGGAAAGCAGTGGAATCGAATTTCAGTGGTATTAATGTGCATCGGCAGCACATAACCTTGGTCACGCTGGGGTTTAGGCTCCCGAAATCTGACGTGCGAGGCCATTGTGTTATCACTGCTTCGCCAGCACATATTGACGGCATCTGACTTGTCACGAACGTGTTCACGCCTGAGCGACGTGATTAGTTTGCCGGATTGCTCGAACGACGACCCGGTAACCATCCTGCTTGTGTCACTCGATTAGCCTGCCCATAGACTTACTGTTAAGTAGCCCAATGTACGCTTGAAACCTGCTGGGAATTTTCAGTTGTTTTAGTGGGTTGCAGGATCTGTAGAACTCAAATAAACATCAAAAAATTCCCATCAGGATTCAAGCGTCAATGGCGCTGCCGTACGGCCAAAACTGAATGAATGAATGAATGAATGAGTGAATGAATGAATGAATGAATGAATGAATGAATGAATGAATGAATGAATGAATGAATGAATTGAATGAATGAATGAATGAATGAATGAATGAATGAATGAATGAATGAATGAATGAATGAATGAATGAATGAATGAATGAATAATGAATGAATGAATGAATGAATGAATTATCCCATAAGAGAGTAACTCGAATCCAATGCCTCCACTCGCCAGAATAATTATGCCAGAATGGGAGAACAACTGTTTGAACGACAGTAATGTGAAGATGAATCCCACAAATCTCGCAAACACTTGCAACTAAGAAACAAACCACCAGCAAGGAATTTACCGCTCGGCCGTCGAAAAACGTTCTACCAATCAATAATTCAGCAGTTGCCTTCAATGTGGAAAACTTCCAATGACATGTCTGACTCTCTGTGTTTTTCCTTCTCGTTCAGGAATGGTAGGTTTACAAGCCCCCGGGGGTGTGGTCGAATGAAACTTCTGAATCTTTTAGACCATAATACACACCAAATGCTTGTCAGATATAACACACTAGTAAAGAAAATGTCAAACTTCGCTACAGTAATTTGAATCTTATCAATTCACCAAAAACTTTTATTCAATTCTTCCTCATAAGTGCAAGAACGATATTTCTTTTCGGAACCCACCTGTCCTGTTTCGGTGATCGTCATTCCGTAGTTGGTGATGTTGACCATTTGACGGGCTGTATGAAACAAATGCTCACGCTGCGTGACCAACTCGGGAATGATTTGCACCAACCGGTTGGTTAACTCATTTATGCAAATTTCAAAATGTCGAAGCGGCCTGTTCAGTCGTTTCGGTGAATCGAAGCGACCAAAAATGGTAGAGTGCCGTCGAAGTCCATCAATTCGTTTAGGATCGGTAATCGGTAGCTGAAGTAACTCCTAAACACAAAGGTAGATATTTGTAGGGTTTATTTATAATGTTTGTCCACTAAAAATTAGGTTTTATCTGTGATAAGCTGCTGAAAATCTAGCGTACTAAATCACCATTTTCAATAGCCCTGTCTTTGGTTTTATTTCAAGATATAAGGACCAGTAGGGTAAAGTTACCAATGAAACGGGTGTTCCGCCTGATTACTAGGATACCAGTCTATTTTTACTCAATATAGTAGAGTAAGAGGCATCCACGTCGTACCTGTCAATACTGCTCTCTTCCCCGAGATCACCGCGCTTGGCCAGTCCGCTCAGTTTCGCCATTAGGGAAGAATTCCCACCCTCCTAGATTCAACAGGGATGGCGAGATCTTCCCTAGGGAAGGAACCACTTTCTCAAATTAACGAGTGACATCACTTGTTTGAATGAGGTTACTTACTTATATGAAAGTTCTGAAATGGGTTCATCCATTTGGGGCAAAATTCTTCTACTTATATCGGCAGTTCTATTTGTAGAAGATTTATGTTTCTTTCATTTCCAAGTAGTCATATTAAACTAGTCTACAGGAGTGATGGTACGGTGAGAAATATCTAGAAAGGACACGACAGCTCTAACTGTTCACAGCATCAAACTAAACCAGGTGGTAGTTTGAGCGATGAGACACTGCAAGAAGATCACTAAATACTGTTGGATTTTGGTCCGTGGTTAACAGACTAAATTTGCCTCGATATCATGAGGAGTTCGTTTTTAGCAGACCTAATTCAGATCAGTTAAATGATGCAAGTTTTGTACACTTTCAATCTGGCTGACTGCAACAATCGTTCGTGAAAATATCTATCTATTCAATTTATCCCTTCGAATATTTCACAAAACCAGCTTAGGGTGATGTCACAGACAAAGTGGTTAAATCTTTACATTCATACATGGACATTTGTACCCTATTTGTGTTCTACATGCTCAGATCATTGTGCGAGGAACTCCAATGTGTAAACTATTTTATCCGGCCTCGAAGACGGCCGCTCCCCAGCAGCTGCTTACGAGAATTAATCAGTTAGTGACCTCAAAGCAAAAATGCGGTAGCTGAACTGAGGTAGCAGGAACTTTTCAACGGGGAAAAGGATGCACATTCCTTTATCAGTTGTCCGGCGAATCATAATGAGCTGTTGCTATAACTCTCCACTTGGATGTGAAATCTGTCATTATTATTAGTTTTCGGCATTATTTGTCTCAGTGATTTCTCAATGTGTGTAACTTAATGACGCCCCGTTGTTCGGCCACGAGGAATGGTCTTTCACAAATTTCTACTGTTTTAATCCAGGCACATGAGGTGGGTGGTACAATTAAGCACAGTTTAAATACTCATTCGTCCCAATTGGCTTATGGCAAGTACTATTTTGCATGTTGGTTCGTAATGGTGCATTACACGATTGCAAGAAACAGAAAGGGGGTAGCCCATTCACAATGAGTAGACATTCATTTATTCCAGTAACATATGATGGGCAATTCATGTGATAATTTCCCAGTCCACTGGTTTTGTGGTAGCCGAAAATAGGGCTCTTTTGGGCTGTCTTCTCCAAGTATTTTACCAGAAATAGAACTTATATAGATACCCATTCCTTGAAGTACATTTTACTGGTAACTGCTACTCATGAATTTCAAGAAGTGTAAATGGTCATCACTTTCAAATATATTCATGCTTTGCTCGCTCATCCCCATATGGTGATGAAAAAACGTACAATGTCCCTTCTCCATCAGGACTTCCAGGAAACCACACAAATACGATGTTCTTGAAAGACGCAAAACTGGGGAACAGAAATTCGAATAATCTTGAGTACAAAGTACAATCAGACGGTCGTAGTAGGAGGTGAAGCACTTAAAGGAATAAGTATTAAGCACATGGTACACTTTTATCCTAAAGGGTTCTGAAGAGGTAGGTGATGAACGTTCCGCGGAGGAATTGGAAGTAGTCTTCGAAAGTGAGAAGAGGATAATGAATTTCATTCGCTGTTCAGTTGGATAATCTCAGATTTCATAATCAGTTGTCCCGCCAGATTTTTTCCAAGAAATACTCCGTGATGTTTGTGCTGAAATAATACTGCAGCAGGTTTGCTGTAATAATCACTTAGTATCCAAATTTCGGATCCTTTCAAGAGAATTTTCAAAACTTGATCACCTGATTACGATGAAACCGTTTTGTAGCGCTTTTTTCTTCAATGATCGTCCCTTCACGGTTACCGGTCTCAGTAGGCTCCGTGGAAAAGAGTTCTAACATTTATGATAACATAACTTGAGAGCAACAGTGGCATACGAATTCCATTCTCACATTGAGAACCTGTGTTAATTCTATATTTCGACTGAAGTGCACAGTTAGAATGTACCGGATAATAATTTTCGTTACAACAACTACCACTCTGAACCGATCGTAACTGACTGGCCCGGACAGTAGCTGCTGAGACAAGGTTCAACTACTTTCCGCCTGAATTTTCACCCTTTGTTCGGTAAAAAACTTCAAAGAAAAAAAGCATAAAGATGCTAATGCAATCTGCTTAAGTTAATTTGTGTAATCATATTGGAGAACGTTACCTGCAGCTCCTTGTCACACGCGTTTTTTGTATTAAGTGCCCTCATTGAGAATTTGGGCAAATGAGGAAACATTGCGCGGAAGGCTCCATCCAACTTCATTAAATCTGTCTTCATAAGCGATGCACTCGGACGAACATGGGGGAGTTTCTCCACAGGATCATGAAGTGGGTACGTTATTTGACTCATTCTCATGTCCGAGCTGCATACGGGTGAAAGCTGATCCGTCTCCAAATGTGGAAAAGCAGCAACGGTTTCTTCTTCTACGTTAACACCTTTCACACATATGCGTACATGACAAGGAGGGCCACTTTCACGTTGTAGTTCATCGTGATGCGCGTATGCACGTTTTTTGCTATCCTGTTGCTCCAGCCCATCGGTGAGGCCACTTGGAGATAGTTTGACTGGCGTAATCGATGAAGTCGAAAATTCTGAACAAACAGAGGAAGCACGTAGTTGCTTCTCATTCAGCTCATTGCCTAAAAAGCAAGCAGAAACAAATGTAGCGAGCTCGGATTTTTCCAATAGCACTCGGTGAAAATGAAAAACGAACGTAATCCATATTCTAAAAAAGTAAACACTGATGTAATATCAGCATAGATTGTGTTCCGTTCAAACCCTGATTTACTGCGTTTCCTCTTAAACCTCCAGGATTTCCTGCCTTTTCTAGATGGTTTATTTTCTAGGTCTCAGTTAATGGGTTGGTTTAAAAAGATGAGTCAAATAAACTTACCAGCATCAGATGATGACAAGATACCAGTCACAACACAATTGCGAAACCGGATACTATGCTATCAAAAACGATTCTCGCCAGCGCCAAGTCTGTCATGGTCATGTGACACTAATCGATTAACCCAGTTACCAAACGGTCCACTAGACCATACCGCAACATCCAATTTGGTTCAACTTGCGTTAGGGTGACAACTAATCATCTGTCTTCGCGTTTTCTAATTTATTACTTAATCTCAGCTGTTTATCTCATTATTCACCTTTATTTTAACGAGGAGATCAAGAAAAATTGACTAATCGTCACTGTGTTATTGTTGAAATCATGGGAATATTGAAGCAAAGACAATCTTGCCTCATAACTAACATTGGAGTGATTCACGGACTGACCACTTAAGATTGATGGATAATGTGGGACCACTAAGCCACCGAGACCAGTTTATTTTTAGTAACGCACCTGCAAAGACCAGCTGGAAAGCATTCAGCCAAAACGTGTTTGGGTTAGAAATGGCCCAAAAATTATTAGTCGCATCTGACTGCAAACCACGCAAACGAATGGTTTCGCAGTAAACTTCTAAAAAAGGGGAATCGTATAAGTACAAGACTTTTTAAATCAGTATGTGCTACATCTATCCTACAACGCTTAATCATCTTTATTCTTACATGATAAGGCTGGTTCCAAAGGAACTTCCAACCTGAATTTCTCAGAAGACTCCGTCCCTGTTTGTCCTTCCACGGATCGTGCGAATGGAAGCCAGCTCGTGTTAAACACCAGATATATTAGGTACATCAGTAATTTATCATGTACCCTATTTTCATATTACAGACTTTTATCCAAAACTCCCATTAACAGGACTGTCCTCTTGCTCTTCGGTTTCCCACACACTTTCGTTTGCAGACTCATACTACCGGAATCACATGAGTCTCTGGTATATTTTCGAGGACCTCGTTCAGCCCGCAAGTGGGTCACTCTGAAGCCTATCTGACTTGACCAACTTTTCTGCAAGCACTGAAAGCAATACCACTCGACTGGTGGTCACTTGGCACACATAACACATGACCCAACAAATTCATCTTGCAACGCTTGATGTACTCCTAAGGGATCCACCGTCTGATTTACCCAAGACCCCGTTCCTGATAAATTCATTGCTGGTTCGCCGGCTCCAGGTATTGCTCTGATGCACCGTCTGTTAAAGACCTGAAGATGTCTCAGATTCTCCGCCGGGAGTTGTCGAGAATCGCAGCCGTACATCGATACAGCTGAGATCAAAGTCTGATACACGCATCCCTTGAAACCCAATAATGTCTGTTTGATACCACAAATGGTGCCAGATAGCAAAAGCAGTCATGAGCTTTGAGATTTGAATCGTCTGTCACACTACCGTCAGTGCTACTGTAACTCTCGTAATACGTATGGTATTTCACAACTTCCTATGTTACCCCTTGAATTCAGAGTGTACCTCCTGCAGCAGGAATTTTCACTTTGTGGGCGTGAAGCACATGTCAAGGGACTAGATGGCCTGGATAAGCTTTTCTAGTATCATCTTTGCCTCTCCTGATCTTTTTTGTAAAATAAGAATAATGTCATCTGCATACCACAGATTGGTAAGTTTCTATCTCGGATGGAATCGAACACCTGGGTTCTGAGACATTCCAAAGTTCACCACTTTACCTAATCAATGATGAAACTAAACAAAAATAGAGACGATGAACACCATTGTCAGAAATTGCTTATGGATTACTTCAGAGAGCTCTCCATACACTCTTATGTGCATGGTTTTCACGAACGTCTGGAGGGATATTCTGTTACGCAAGCGTTTTGGTCACAGAACTGAGCTCACCTTGAAGTCAAGGAGAACCAAGATTGTAGGACCCCCCTACGCATAACACTGTCCTAACACTTGACGGAATATGGAGATGTGGTCCACACACTCTCTTCCCGGCCGGAAACTTGCTGTCTGTTCCCAGCCTCTCCCTTCACGCGCCTTCGTAATAAAACGTAGAATAAGCGATGCAAGGAATCTGGTTACAAACGGGGTCAAGTTAGTTCCTCTGTGAAAGTCACATTCATTACAAGGCAAGGTTAGGACTGTTTCTTCCCCCCGGGTAGAGGCATACGAGGTAGAGAAGCACTGAACGAGAACGCTACCCCAATCTTTAAGCATACCGGTGGGAATTTCGTCGAGACTGTTGGCTCGGTGACGCCTGAGGAAGAAAATGGATTCGTTTACTTCCGAAGCTATCAGAGGTTCCAACTTCATCATCAGTGATTGCCTTGATGGCCAGAAATCCGGCTAAACAACGGCAGGTGGCCAGTTGAATTGTTGTTCAAAGTGTCCACCCTAAAGGTTCTGGGGTCTTTTTTTATAGGTAAGCGAGCAGCTCTCATCAGTGATTGTCTAGCTCCCCACAGGCCTTTTATGAAATTATTGTCCGGTTACCTTTCACTCCGAGACCATTCAGCTCGGCGGCTTAAAATGATGCCAACATCAGCAGAACCAGTCGCAGATGCAGACCATCGAAGACACATAACCGGAAGCGAAAGGAAACCAATGCGAAACCAGTTCTTGGGTCTCGAATCCTTGTTTTAGAAGGACAGCATACATCAACAGACAGCAAAAGCAGCGTACACGCATCTGCACTCTACTGCATTGAATTTTTCTATAAAAAACAGGTCGCCATACGTGGTTCAACCACATACCCAAGGACCAGAACATTGTGCCCGTCAGTTCTCTATCCACTAATCAACTTGATATGAGAAGCTGTGTGAGTGGAACACATACACGCTTCACTATGGTTTAATGGATTATGGAGGTGGACATATTATCAAGCCATGTTTAGTAGCGGACCTTTTATATTGACGTTAGTCTATACCGCCTTCACTTGCACCTCATGTGTGACATCTGGATTCAGTCTTGCTTTTGAAAACATCTGCTGAAAGGGTCCTTCGTCTCTGCGCGCAGTTTTGCGTAATCTTGATCACGGCTGAATGCCAGCAGTTTGTTACGAGCTCATAATCGGACAATTACTGCGTCCAATATCAGTGAGTAGCATGTCGTGAACTTTCCCATGAAATTTCCTGGTAACAGTCTAAGAAACCATTATGAATTACTGAGCGTAGTGCAATCAAGCGTGACTCCAAGTGTGCACGTATACTTCACTTATAACCACAAGAAATAAAGATACGAAAAATCATCTCCTGTGTCAGTGACTGAATATCGTGTAGGCTCTGTCTACAAATGGGCGAAGCGACACGGACAACAGATCCTTGAAAAGTCGGATGACCTGTTCATTGGTCAGAACGGCTTGTTTGCACGCCTCCAGGACATCTCTAGCACACACGGTGTTTTGGTTCGTTCATCGAAGAGCGAACCGACCTTTCATGTGGTGAAATTCTTGGGCAGACATGATCATGCACGTGCCAAGGCCGAACGTCCTATGTTTTAAAGTCAAGGTCACCGTGCAGGTGACCTACCGGTGGTTGAGATTCGCGGAGGTGTGAAAACGAAATATAACCTCAGCTCACCTTCAGTCGTTCCACCACCACCACACTTTCCATACCCTAGCAAAAAACAGCACGTTAACTGATTTGGTTTTCACGGGAGATTCAATTGAATCTCTCGTTTATGATGTCCTCCAGCTGAATGTACTGCACACAGGCCGCCTCATGATTCAGTTGACACGATATTCGAGATATTGCAGCATATTTTCATAAAGGAAACTACTCACAAGGTTGCTGTGTCGAAGGGTTTTCAGCAACCTTGTGAGTAGTTTCCTTTATGAAAATATACTGCAATATCTCGAATATCGTTCCAACTGAGACGTTTCCATATTAGGTCGCTAGATCAGCATAGAGTGTCAATTAACGACTCTTGTTGGTTAGTGTGATTGCCACAATCTTGCATTGATGGGTTGGGGGGTTGGTTTCTTAATCTTCCACTTCAAGGTGCTTCAGTTGATGGTTCACCGAGGTTGCCACTGGTAGATTTTGTTGGTCTTTGTGGGCTTGTGAGTGTTGCGAGAGTTTAGTTGGAGTAAGGGTTAGTTGGGCGAGGTTAAGTGGAATTCAGATGACGATTACTCATCCTTCTGATAAGCCCACACCAACACGTGTCAGGTCGACTGATCCACGACCAGTCTCCACACGAGTGGAAGTTCACGCCTTCCGTTCTGTTAACACTGAAATGCTTGGCGATTTCGACCGCCTCGCTCATCAGTCTCAGTGATGTGGACCGTAGTCCTCGTCTCAAAACATCAACATTTTCTAAATGTTTTGTGTCCCGTGTCCAGTGCATGTTCTGTAATTGCCGAGTCTTTCATCCGGGTTCCTTGGCGGCCTGTTTATTCACTCCTATGCTCTCCGATTCTGGTGCGAAGTCCTCTGGCCGTCTGTCCCATATAGATCTTAGTGCAGTCGTTACACTTTATTTGGTAGACACAGTCCCTGGTTTTGCTTGCCGGGAGACGATCCTTCAACTGCACCAGTACAGAGCGCAGAGGGTTTCCCCTCTGGAAAGCTAATTTTATGTTGACCCTATTTAGAATCCTTCGAGTGATCTCCGATGTCCCTAGTTTATAGGGAATAACAGCCGCCCCAAGCCAATCTCTTTTGGGTCTCGACACCGGTACCAGCACCCTTCGTAATTGACGCCTAATCAAACTAGTTGTACATCCACTAACCCGAAGTGTGTACTTCACTTCGATTCGGGCTACTGTCCGACCAAATTTCTTTGTGTACAGGGCCCTTACAGGCTAAAAGTTTGATGAGGAAATACTAGTGAATACAGACTTCGGATGGGCAGACGAGTAGTTCGAAATTACTCGTGTCTGTTTGATTATCGTATACTGTAGTTTTTGTTTTCCCCTCGACCTTGTGCCATGCAATCTAAGAACGTCAGTGTACCGGAGTTTGACTAACTGTATAATAAATTTGATCTATGGACTCAGTTCATTCAGCTAGTTCTAAAACTCACTGACCTAATCTCGATTCACCACCACGAAAGTGTCATCTACTTAACGCCACACTATCTTGAGTGGGTAGGAGAATCTGGCTATAGCTTTCTGTTCTTCCACAAATATATTTTCCAAAACCGGGATTATTAGAGATCCTATTGCTAGACCTTGCTACTGAATGCAAACCAGTGCATTCGAAAACGAAGTAGTTGGGATTGAGGCATGCTTTCAATATTTCATCTACCGTAAGCTGTGTCCGTTCTAAAAGTTGGGCGTCTGCTAGTAGCAGTCGCTTAGCTATTTCTAAAGAGTCCTCTTCTGGAGTCATAACTGGGCTCCCGCTGGACAACTGGGAGGTTTCATTGCAATCTGGCCCCTGTTAAAGAATTTCAGTTAGCCGATAATCTGGGTGTGGCACAGATCAGGACCTGGAACTAATTGTGACTTTCGAAAGGCCAATGACAGACAAAACACGGAGCTTTGTTTTTTAGTCGCGATCATGTCATCAAATGAACCACAACATTCCAGACGCAACACCCGCTCGGTTGGCTCACGCAAACTCAACTCCGCTGCCTGTAACACAAAAGCCCTGAGGTGATTCGATACGGCCCCTATAGCCGACGTTCCGTTGAAACACGACGGCTGGTTTTTCTGGTATGTGGAAATGAAATAAAGGGAGCTAACAGTACGCTCCACTTGGTACAAAACAACAGACGACAGATTAATGAGGGTTTGAGATACTAAATTTGACCTCACAGAGCAGCCGTTTTCAAAATTGTCCTTTGAACCACACAGAAGTAGACGTGTTGGTTAATCTGACTCACTGCTAAATTCGACATTGACTTTTGATAACACTAGCGATCTAATGCGATAGCAGAGCACTCATATTGAGGAATTTACTTTTCACATGTGATACGATTGGCCCAAGGACACCAAACAATTCAGAAATAGGTACGCTATGAGAATTTTACAGTTGGATGCCGAGGACACACTGATCGTTTGGCCGATGAACAAGAAGTCGATAAATCAAAGAAACACAAACGCATACCGCTGTGGTCAGCAGTACGTACGTGCTCAAACCATTAGTACATCGGGATCACAGTGAAAAGAGAATCCTATTGGTGTCAGTTCTGCAATCCGTGACTGTGTGACCTGCCGACTGGGTTGAATTCACTGACTATCAGTGGACCGGCCATTGTTTGTGATGATGCAGCACGCCATGCTCGCCAGGACGAATTTTCTGGAGGAGAGGGCATTAGATCTGCTATGGTTATGCGCCCAGGACGCTGTTCATCGGCTCTCGATAATAACAAAGGTGAGAAGCTTTGAGAAGTTCATAAATGAATGTTTAGAGTATGCATGTGGATTATGGTGAAGTCACAAATCAAGAATTATGTGCAACAAGTCTATCAAGAGATGCTCTAGGAGGTCGAACAGAACAGCTCAACAAACAAGAGTGAAGGATGCACTTTTTGGAGCGGGGCGACAAATGTTCCACACGCAAAGTCATCATCAAAAACGGTGTCCACATAATTGAATGCGTATGGCATCTGCATGTCAAATGTTTAGAAACATGAGACACACGATATATTGTTTCATATCTCTTTTAGAAACAGAGTACTGGAGCCCCTGGCTAATGTGGTTAGATGATGTTTGAATGATATGCGTATCAGTTTCCTGATAAACTGGGTTATCAAGCTTAACCAAGACGATATCGACTGCATTAAAAGATGAAAATCAGTCAGATTAAATGAGTACTGATAAGAATCAGGACCTGGAGAAGAACCCTAAGTGAACAATATAGACGAAAAGATGTCCTTGGACTGGATTCGAACACACTACCAGCGCCTTACCTGATGAATAGAAGTTATTTTTGGCCACAAATTGTTTACTTCACGTAATCAAGGGTTATCCGAAGTACATCTCACGGTCCAAGCAGTGTTTTCGAGTTTTCTAACTAAATCTCATTGGCCACTGAGTTGTAGCTGTCAACATTCATAATAATGGAACGCGTTACGCGCACATTACTCCGTCTAAAAAACTGCATTGAATTTCGTGATACGATGAGCTCGTAGGGTGTCATGAACGTACACAAATAAACGTCAAATGTGTGCTTTTTTATAACTTTGATAATGAATACTTGCACTGTGATAGTGTAGCTGGAGCACCGGTACTGAAACAATTCTTAAACACATATTAGTCTTTGGCCACGCGATTTTCTAGACTGAGCTGGACGAATTAACTGGCCTAGCAACAGGTTGACATATCTATTATTATGACAGTATACTTGGTAAAGGCTCAGTTACCTATATTTCCTTATTGAGATGGGTAGCCGAAGCGTCAAACGGTATTTCATGTAAAGTTATCCTCTTGACAAGAAAAACAGACAATCAACCTCATATGGAATACTCACATTCAAAACACTGATACTAAATAAGAGCGGTATCACACCCTGGTGACACTTTCGATACTGCTCAAATGTGACATAAACCAGCCTCAAGGGAATAGAAGTGCTCAACACAGATATCAACGACGGCGAAGCCTATACCAATCCGCGTGACATACTGACAATTTATCCCATCACACTCGGTTGCGTATGTCACAGGTGTTCGCACGCAGTTTCTGCCTGTTATCGTATATTCGGTATGAGAAGCCATTCGATTTAACATGAACACAATATATTCTGCATAGGGAAAGAAACCTCTATGGTATTTTAGGCGGTATTCTATGTAGAACTATTATTTGTAGACAGCAAACAGCGAGCTGAACTAGGCCTCTCGAAACGAATTATACCGTATTTTTCATGAATGCCTACTCACGGTGACAACTCAGGTTTTTTTTCATAGTGCAAAATCGTAGTTTGACAGCCAGCTCATCACCTACTTATTCAAAGGTGCTGCTACAGTGGAGTTAATGTGTCTGCTTTGATGATGGTAACGCCAGGTTTAAACAGGTTAAAGTAGGCTTCTTGATGTCTGTAAGAAGACGCTAATTGCACATTTATTACTGGGTGAAACCAAATCCAATATAGAAAAGGTGAACAGTCGAATGAACGAAAACTGGTGCCATCAGTTGGTCCGTTCAATAATATATGCGGTCAGCCATTTAGAAACCAGTCTCGATTTGACCTTCAACTAAGCCAACCTGATAACTCTATTTTCCCGAGAAAACCGTTACTGTAGTGATAGGTCACCCTTAATCATGTCAGGAGAAATCGATATCATAAGCATGGGTTAGCGTTTATGTCAGAACTTGCTCGTGGGTGAATAACGTGTTAACGGAACCATAGCAGAAGTATGCTTCACACTGTCCTCAACTAGAAGATTACTCTGCTTAAGGTTGGTTAGCTCCGCTTATCTCTTTAACCAAGCAGGTATAACTATGACTTGGGGAAAAAATGAAATGAAAATGAAAATGAAAAAAATGCACGCCGAAATCAACAGGGGGCCAGAAACCGAAAGGTGGTAAATTCGAACCTCTGAACGACACTGCAAAGGGACCGTCAGGTTAACGGCAATCACGTCAAAAATGGTTGATCAGTATTGTGACCAGCTTGTAACTGGGCAAGGTATGACCTCACCTAGTATGACGTCCCACTAGTGGAATAAATCCTTCTTCCTGAGAAGCCGTCACTCAAGTAGGCAATCGATATGTGGACACGTGACCCATGACATGTGAGCAACGCGCTCGAAAGAAGAGTGGAAACATATCCTGCCCGAGTGAGAGCTAGTCACTTTGCCGAAACATCACTCGTAGCTCAACGCAATGAGGTCCACTTACTAGTCTCAGAGTCCCGGTATCAAACAGCCCACAGAGATTCGTGGGCTGCCAACGGAAGAAAGGAGGACTTCGGTGGATTTCGGCTTCTGAGGATAGTTTTAAAACCACTCTGGTACCGAGATCAATCTCACAAAGGTAGTGACGGTAACGTGCATACGGACTGAAATCATTTCATATAATGTCGTCTGCCACAAGCAAGGAAAACGGTATATAATGAAACATAATATAAGACTAGATACATCTTTACACGGGACTAAACTGTAAGGTGACTGACGAATAAAACCAAGGTAGTCTCAGAGTGACCTTAAGGTATTTTTGAAGGCATCTTAAGGCCCGAATTGTCTAATCAATATTGCCTGCATCGTGCCATCACCTACATAGAAGAGTGCAGTTCAAATCTGTCTTCTGTCTCGGTATTCAATGACTTGATTTTCGACTCATTCCCAGATCAACCTAAAGCTCACATTTCTAGCTTTCGGTCAGTTCTACCGAAGCACGCATCCCAGCAAATGCAGATGTCTTTATAAGTACAACTGCTAACCGACAAGACTGACGTTAGAGTTGTGATTGGCGCCATTGGCATAGGTCTTGTATCTGCCCTAAAGGTCAGTTGTAATGTGGTGTGGCTTCGGTGCACGGCCATCTTTAAGGTCCGTTTAAACTGACCAACGCATGTTTACTAGTTTAGCAGACCTCTATGAGCACAGACCTTTACGCTGCTGTGATCTGCGCCCCTTTATCACTCCTTCGGATGGACTCTTCAATGTCAGGGTCAGGGCATTTGCCCGATGCAGCATACTTGTTATCGATTCAGCTTCCTCAGAGAGTTTATCTAGAGTACAAATCAGTGTTCTTTCGTGGAACAAAACCGGAAGCGAAGCACACTTGTGCTGCATTGACAGGAGCTTACACAGTTTAAGTACTCCTCGGTTTATGTAAGTTTTGAACCAATCGCCAGAACCAAACGGCCTATCAGCAGAGCAGTTATGAACCCAAATTGCTTCATATTTTGACGATAACAGCACCTACTCAGGGGGGTACGACGGTGGCTCTACGGGCTGTCTCACCTGCCATTTTTCAGTTTACCATAAACATCCGATAATGAAACAAAACGACCCTTTCGATGCTTGACTATCATGCCACCTGAAGAAAGCACAAGGGCCGTGATGCTGCCAGGTTGCCGAAGCCTAGACAGAGGCTGTCAAGATGCAGATGTTTGGTTCGAAACAGGAACCTCCCAGTCAGTAAGCTCGAGCTCACTGAGCTGTCTAGAGGTCTATCCCAAGTGCAGCAGACAGCAAATTGCACGCTCTCACGCGCTCCCATCTTTGTATGCCTTTGTCTCTCTGAGTCTGGTTTATGTTAACTCCGGCCACTTGTCCACCTGTTCCTGCTTGACCTTACCAACTACGTACTGTTGGTTCATGTTGCGCTTAGTCTTGGGTGTTGCTTGCACCGGTCTCGCAGTCAGTTGTCTATACCTTTTCGAACCAGTCACATAGCGCAACAGCCCCTGAGCAGTTACAGCATCAACAACCGTTATTGTGACAAGATAACACGTTCACCATTGTTAATAGGTTCCGTTTCCTGCAGAGCGATGACGCTGGGCTAAGTCCAACTGTCCACGTCCATTTAGATATCGATTATGCGATCACGCACGTCAGTTTTTCCATCCCAGAATTTCGATGTTGATGTGGCAAAGTTTCTTGTCAAAATGCCATGATATGGTGTAAAAATTCGTAACGACCCCTTTACTACGGGAAACTTTTCTTTGTGCATTCACAAGGATTACATGGGAATGAATCACCGTAAAGCCTGAGTGGCGAATAAATCCCTCGAACAGTGGCGGTCATTATGGTGCTAGCATGTGCCTGTGTGTCTGATTTGATATGTTAGTGTGTAAGTGTGTGGGATTTGCCAATTTTTTTTCGGACTGACGTTGTCTGTAAGAGTGAGTGAGTGTGAACGAAGGCGGTCAGGATTAGGTCTTTACGTGTGGTCTGTAGGCCCGGTAACAAATGTGGTCAGTCCTACCCTGACGGACGAAAGGCAAATTCAACCTCTGCAGCTAACACAGGTTGGAATAGTATAGATCTCGATTATCGCAGCGCATAGCTGTTTGACGTGTGACTTCAAACCTGAACGAAGGAGATGGGCGTACTTAAAGTCATTTGTGAGATTCTTCGTCAAAATGTGAGTCTTCATTTAGTTATTCGTCTCGGATGCAATATGCAGTGGGGATCGTGTATAGCGTTTATATTCAGCGATCCTCACCTGGAGTTATCTAAACGTTTTACCCGATGTACTGTGCGGGCATTCATTGCCCCTAAATTCACGTAAAAAAGTTCAGTTTTTGATCCCTTGTTGAAAAATTGAGTGTCAGAGTGGGCAACCTTTCGAACGGGTTGGTTCTCGTTTTTTTTTAATTTCCAGATAGCCTCTTCTCTGCTGTGGGATATACCCTTCGATATCTGTTTGTGGCTTTGTTCCAGTGAAATGCACTGATATGTTTCGGTGAATAGTTTCTGATGTCCAGTACCATTCAAAAAAGATTCGCTTTTACGTTTAGTACCACTTGAACACATTATACTGATCCGATCTACAATGGGTGCTGCGACAAACTCTCATTCAAAGTACTGATGAGCGAAGGCCCTAGTTGCAAGTAATGGTCCAACAAATTGGTGGTACTATGATCACCTTTAAGGTATAGGGCGAAATTGATGCTGCTGGACCGTTAGTTCGATCAGCTTTGAAAATTCCGAGACCTAGTGTGGCCAAAACCGTGTCACGTAAGTAACTGAGCCATATGAATGGGGGGAAAGGAAGCAGATTCTTGCAATGCTCTTGTTTTCATGTGCTATAAGAACATAGGAACCGGGACCATTTGTATGCTGGTGCACTGTATGACCGCTTCATTTCCAGTGAGCGAAGCAGATTGTAAAATTCTGACAAACGCAAGAGAGCTATTTTACTGAACTTCCACGATCCGTCGGTAAGCTATGATAAAATCCTCGAGGTATTTCGAAACGTTGCTGACGACACAGATGGAATGGTCATCAATTCGCTAAATATGGGTGCCCGCTTTTTTACTTTTAGATAATCCACAGAACGGATTGGATCTATTTGTCTTTGGCTCACAGGTGAACTGTAATAATTGGTCTACTTTTAGCTTCAGGTTATGGAACTATTTATCTACACTTAGCCCGTCTTTGTTGAACATATGAAGTTCTTTCTGCTCTTCATACTTTCAGTACAGTCATCTTGTTAAATAGTAATAATATTTATAATAATACTGTAAATTTACCTTTGTCTACCGTTTGAATACAAATAGATTTTTTCCAAAATCTCAGTGCCACCAACTCCCCCCTAGAGAGGGTGAATCTAGTAAGCCTCCGATTCCTTACACTGTCGCTTATCTACAAGCTGGCCGCATCAGTTTTTTTCAGATGGGAGTTTGGAATGTTCTGGCTCAATGACCGGAGTCACGACAGGCGGTGCTGGGGTGGTTGAATTCAAATTGCATCAGAGTCAGTTCTTTGGCGGCAGAGATCTGCATTATAGCTTGTTTTTCAAATTGTTAATGCTGAGAACCTGCGGTTGACACGTTGCGGTGGACGAAAGTACAGAATCTGTTCACTGTAATCCAAGCATATGCGAGTTTTGGTGAAATAATTTCCCATGTAGTGATTCACATAGCACTCATCCTATTTGGTAATATCAGGATCAATCTCCATACATGAATTTCATTTTAAGTGTAAAGGGTTTTTACGTTAAGATGGACTATTTTCAAAAAACGATTCTAGCAAATGTCTTCTTGTTTGTCAAACTTGTCTGAAGAAAGCACCAATACATTACCCAAAGCGGAAAAAAGATTCATCTACCAAGAAATAACATGAAAGTTGACTAATTCTTATCACCAAACAAGGAAATGAATAGCTCCTATATTGTTCAACTTATTAAGTTGCGTTCCTTCATTGAATAAAGGTCGCGGAGGGCAGCTTTTTGTAGGCTGTCACGGTGATTTCAAAGGCATCCTATACGTGAAATGGAATGCACAAGGAGAGCACTGTGCGGTCAGTAGTATAGGTACAATTCCAGATCACGCTGCATACTTGGGCGACTCATGTACCCGTTTGCCTGCTTTGTCACCTTCACTGCTGACATTTATACATGGTTGAAGCTGATTACCTTACCCATCTGGCCTGAAAAGACAACATGTCATAGCCTTTCAAAGTGTGATTTTTATCCATACCTGACCATAATGATGGTACAGTGTGAGTAAAAGCCACTTATCTCTAGCTTTCACTCCACTCAGCTTCATCTGCGTGGGTCAGGACACTCAACATTTCTCTTCTGGGGTAAGGTCTCTTCCAATGTAAGACCTCATAATAACGTGCTTCTTCTTGTTTCTGTTCCAAAATATTGTGCTCGCATCCGTATACTGCCTACAAAACTACTTAATCACTTATCCTATTCACCCAATCGACGTGAGATTTCTTGAGGAAAATCCGAAACATTCTCCGTGCAACTCTCCTGTCTGTTATTTATCCGACAGAGCCCAGTCCTCAGAATAATATTCAGAATAAAACAGTATGGCTACTCATGTCCGATGATGTAGCTCTGGAGAAAGCAGAGAGTTAGTGGGAAATATTCAGCCATGTTGTGATTTCCCTGTATACTGTTCCTACCCCGTTCACATACCACATACCTTGAAACTGTTGGATGATGCGAATTTCAAATAAAGTCATCTGAGCACCTAAATGTCAAGTAAAAAGGAACAGGAAAGTGTGCCGATCAAAGCATGCCTGGCCTTCCACCTCATTTTACTGGAGGACAGCGGCCTCGGTTTTCACTGTGGTTGAACATGTGGTAAACTTTGCTCAAGCAACTTTTAGGCTTTGTTTAATAGTGTAAGATCATGGTTTTGAGTCTCCCTTATATTTTGTTAAATACTTACTGCTGGTGACCCCCCAATAAGAATGGAATAACTGTACACTGGTTCAAAGCCCTTTGGGCATAGATCGACTTCACCTACAGAACGAAATCTCCACAGCTAATATGCCTGTCTCACAAAATGAGACTCAGTGGTGTATCGACCGGAGAAAGCATGGTTTTCCATCCCAATTTGTTGAAAAAAGTCGGTTCCAGTCTTTATTGTGACTGGACTAGTAACGAACAAGTTCAGTTGATTTTTAATCTGCATCCAGAAGAAGTGGACACAAGAAAGTGCCACAAAAGGGAGCCAGTGCGATAGACTGTGAAACATTATAATTCATAAAGGCAGCTGGTAAAAACAGTAACCCTTTTGACTCTAAAGAAAACATGAATAACTGTGGCAAATGTCTGTTCGATTCATTCTCGGGGGGGGTCATTTAATTTCCAAATCCTGGCCAGATTAAGGCTACTGCCAAAGTGACCCCTAATATATCCCTTCTGAACCCATAATGAGACAGATATTTTCCAGTGCAGCAAGTATGTGTTTCAGTGTCTCCCATGTGCCTTATACTAATAATCTGCTGCATTTGGGAAATCAGTTATGCAAATAAGGTTGGACGGACAATGGATGAGTTTCTGCGCATCCCTCCAGCAGAAGTAGGTCATTCGAGCGTACGCGGCCTGCTTAATCTTCCTGGGTTAATTGCATTTGAGAAAAAAGGAGCATGGTAACGATGGCGGGAGGTGGGCCAGTACATTGTCTGTCTCCCACATTAGCTTGGTGGAGCAGTATGAAACTCTAGCAGTCCGTCCATCCCGGGATAATATGGATCCCATCAACTTTGGCCCCAGTAGACTGGGTCATAAGTTCAAAAAAGAATAGTGAGACGGCAACATAATCGATGCTATCTGGAGTCAGGACAGATGGAATGAGAGTTGGGCAAAACGAAGCAGTGATCTCACGTCTGGACACAAAAATTCGTATGAAATTTTGAAGTTGGGAGTAGCATTCTGGGTCACACTGGCTTTAGACTTTCAGCGATATGTGACCTTCTCGTAGGAAGGTCATTTTGGATGCAGGAAAAATACTAAGGCTGGTAAGAAAGTTGAAGTAGTTCCAGATGGCCGAGTGCTATGGTCTTTACAATACTTATTTCTTATTTCTTATTTCTTCCTGTTCCAGCTGCAAGTTCGCCTTAAATTCAAGGTTATACAGTATTTCTCGGTTTATTCAATCGCCTTGTTGGTCGCTGCTTCCAAATTCTACCAATCGTTCTCACAACATCGGCTACAGTTTTCATGCATGGATTGGCTGTGAGATATTTGTTCTTCTTACGCACCACCACCGCGTGTGTCCAACTGTCAATCATTTGATCGGCCCTGTGGTCGGTCGAGGTGGGCTGCAACACCTCACGTGATTTGATTTGACCTTGTCTAAGGGTTTTTAAAACCGAAAACTTAAATTAAGGGGTTTTGTACCGGAAACGACGATCTTAAGTCTGTTTGGGCTAAAAACGCGCGGAAGAAAGGCTTTTTTGGCGAACAACATACTAATAAATTTTTGTGATTAATATCTATCTTAGTATTGACAGTCACATACAATCTTACCTAGCACTGACTTCATTCAGTCCGAAATGCAAATACATAGCGCCCAACCAGTTGGAATTGTTCGCACATGCCATATAAAAGTAACTCATATTGTGAAGCTTGGTGCACCTTTTTGTTAGTAGCATTTTGTCTCTTACAATATGATGCCATTATTAGTATTACATTGTTCCTAGCGCATTCAACCGAGCTCCACCTTCTGACTCAATAAAATCATTTGGCTTCATATGCACATCACCCTTGCTTGAACAGTCCTCCGACCGTTCTACCTCAACTGTCCACACCGAAGAGGAGGAGAAGTAGACTCTAGTTCAGCTCTATGGCTCCTTCACTGTTGAGCTATAACGGGAATGGAGCTCGAGTTAAATGCTTTCTCTTTGATGTAGACTCATCAGAAGATGTGCGCCAGGAGTGAATGATGAGGAGTGTTCAAACGAGTGATGTGAATGGGAATTACGCAGGTGTCATACAGATATCATATCACCATATACGGGGCACATCTAAACCGATCACGATGGGTACGATCCAGACTATTATTGATCGCAGAGGCAATTGGAATTCGACAGCTGGACCCACAAAGTTGCGTCCACAAAATTGTGCTTCAGCTGGCCCCACAAGACTGTCTGGCATTGAGGTCGCATACTTGATTTTGTGACCCATTGAACTGCTTTTCGTTCAACCCCCTTTCTATCCACTTCTATTTCACTAAGGTGTGTATACCCCCAATTTTAACCTTTTTCACGTAATTTCTGGTGTCATATAAATTAATGGTGTATTAGCCATGAGCACCTGTCACAGAGAACAAGCTTTGATCTTCGTTCTTCTAACTATTTCACGGATTCCAGCAAACTCGGTGGAATGGTAGTTTGTACGGGTAATAAATAAGATGTACAACGTCCTACTCTATCTGGCCAGGAGACTCCAAATACTCATACCAACATCCTTGACTCACAAACGGCAGATATGTGTACTGTCCTGACAAAGCAAACTGTTACGTTTCTTACTCATCGCTTCTGTGTACCAGCTTACGGTTCATTCGATCGGCGTTCCAGGCAGCCTTGTTTCTGAAACAATGTGTACAGCTTAGGATGGTACGTACCGGCGGTTAATGTGAAAGCATCACTTTGGGACACGAACGGGCGATGTTGAACTGTTAATCGACCACCATATCTACTCGGTCATCCGGGCCGAGTGCCTTGCTGACGTAACCACGTGCATTTTTTTCTTTTATTGCACTTCAGATATGATAAATCTAGAAAAGTGTGTAAGGCATCAGAACGGACCATGTCGTTTTTCCCAGAGTTCAAAGACTCAGATACTCTTCCTATATTTTGCTGAAAACTTTTCTTGACCGCCAATGCATGAAAACACTAACCAGCCTAGTGGAACCAGGAACAAACTTCTCAAAGCCTGATTAAGTTTGTGACATACACATCGTAGTCACATAGAGCCACCCGACAAATAGAATCTTACTTGACTATGATCCATACTCTGCATTGTCTGGCAGCGATGTTCGTAGAGTGAAGATGCAAATATACTCGAGTACGCGATGGTGCATCAGAAGATCATGTAACTTGAACTTATCCTCACATGTAACCCTCCGTATCGTCTCTGATTTCTGATGTCAGTTTGGACAAATTGCGTAAAAAAATTTGAACACATCGAACCTTAGTTTGTCTTCTTGATTTTAATTTTTTAGTTAGCATACCTGTTTTTACGGTTATTATCACGTTTCACACACAACGTATTATATTAAACTCCATCTATGCGAAACTCTGAAATGAATCTAACCGATTCGAAGACCAGTTAAGATGGGGTTTGTCACAGGACTAGAAGATTTTCCACAACAAAAATCGCATAAAACAGAACCATCACCTCGCCTAAAAAAATTTGTCAATATGATTCAGTGTGATGAATATGCAACCTCCCATGGAAAGGACAACATGAAGGGAGAAAATGGTCGTTGGCTTGTTAGCTCCCCAATAACGCACTGATGATGTCACCTCGATTGCTGTGGTTTGTTTTGCAGTCAAATTGCCCAGCTCAGCGAACAAGCCAACGGCCATCTGCCTTACCTGAGCTACCAACATTTTCCTCCATGGAGATATATGTAACTGAAATTGCCAACTGGATACAGACATAAACATTGTGGTCAACCATTTTGTTGAAATGAGTGGAGCTCAGATTGATAAACCTTCACAGTGATCTATGTAGCCTTATAGAATGTGGGCATTCAATATTAGACATAATGCAGGTCAACGTGATATCTACTACAACGCCAAAATATACCACATGAAATCGCTGGATGAATTTATAGAGAATACACAGCCGTTGCCCACCAAACAAGTGACGCGACTTACCATTATTAGATTGCACATCATGATTTATATCCGAACTGTTATCATTCAGGGATGCTGACGGACTGTTTGATGGGTTAAGTAGTTGAATCAGAGATAAGGGGTTCGCATGCTGGATTGTGGGGGAGATCACAGAACCGTTCGTATGTGAACTAGTAGGTGCGACGCAAACACCTGCGAATTGACCATGGGTTGGTTTATGGCAAGATCCCAATATTTTGCTTTCATGTTGTGAGAGGGAACATCCGTAATGGGCTGAACTTTTCAACAGAAGCTGCTGTACGGCAGCTGAAGTACAGTCCACAGAATTTCCCGACCAGCTGATGGACTTAAGTCCTAGCAAGGCAGACATCTCTTCAAGAGCTTTTTTTAGCCGTCGAATATGAAGGGGCTTTTTGTCCATACCAACGATTTTCACGAGTTCGGCGAATTCTTCAGGATCGCGCAAGGAATCAACTAGCTGACGAAGGTCATCACCTCCTGCAAAATTCCATAGTATAGTCAATGGTTTCGCAAACATACCATGATCGATAAAGGCCTTGAAGTACTGCGACAGATTAGCTCGCTGCAACAGACAGAGCACTTCGAATTCACCAGCTGTCAGCGTGGGCTGGTTTCCTGCTGGTTCCATCGACCCGAGTGATTTGCCGCATGGATCCGTTTGTATCAGGCTTTTTCCTCCGTCGACAATGTGCTGCTGGTCATTGGCCTCGCCTTCACTGTTCTTATTGCACACAACTGCGGACACGCACCCGCGCACCATGATCCATGCGGATGTCGGGCTCAGGCTTTTTCCTCCGTCGACAATGTGCTGCTGGTCATTGGCCTCGCCTTCACTGTTCTTATTGCACACAACTGCGGACACGCACCCGCGCACCATGATCCATGCGGATGTCGTCCCCCCCCCCCCCCCCCCCCACATCCACGCTCCTTATCTATGTTGCATTCCCAAGTGAACTTCAATTAACCACTTACCGCGTCTGGCTTCCGGATTAATGAACACGACTTCAGTTTTATCAACAAGGCAAGCGTTACTTCGCCTTTATCATCAATGGGAGATAGGGTGCAATTACATGGACGGAACGATAAAGTGGCAAGGACGATAGGAGCTTACGATCAGTTAAGAGATAAGCCGTCGCTTCAAGCTCCGATTCATTAGGTGTGGGGTTTATGTTAGTATTGGTGTTGAAATCACATGAACTTCTTGTGACGAGAGTCAAGCGAAAACCGAGCTTCGACAATATCACAGGAAACTAGTATCATTTCGTCCCGAGTGGTTTAATCAACTGATATTACCAAGGAGTCTCGCTGTACCAGACAATCAATAAACTCTTTATCTAGCTATTTCATCAGTTGCATTCGAAATTAGAATCGGCGAAATTGCGCATGTTTCACACACACAAAAAAAAACGCAAAATCAACGTGCACAGTCTTCTCATACGACACCTCTTATAAGATTGCTGTGACGCTCCGATAGCCCATAACCGGATTTGTCAGTCTAGAAGGTTATCAGTTAGACTTTTTGATCAGTCCTTTTACTGGCTTGATTTGCAAATGAGTATGTGTCATGAATTGCTTGCTCAAGAGAGCATAAAATTAGGACCATGCGGACGCTTCAAATGTATATGGTAAGATGGGATATTCTGCTAATCAAATTCTTCAATAAGGATCGAACGCAAAGTCCAGTTGTGATAAGCCACACGGATGGAATCATTCGCACTTGTTTATTGCTGCCAGATAGAATGGGTCTTCCGCTTCGGCCTCGCCACAGCTAGTCGATCACGTAGATACCTACTAATAGAATTGAGCGTCGAAACAGCTCGCTTATGGAAGTCGCACGCAGTTTAGTGTTACCCCTTTACCATTGCGTCAAGATGCACACGCGTTTTCCGGTCATCCACCTCGCTTGCACCAGGACACTGATCGCACCGTAATTTCAGCCGACCTGACACACACACACACACACACACACACACACACACACACACACACACACACACACACACACACACACACACACACACACACACACACACACACACACACACACACACACACACACACACACACACACACACACACACACACACAAGCATCTGTGCACATACGAACCAACTAATTGGAAAGTAAACCCTGGAGTCACGTATGCACTGAAACGCAACGCATCCATTGGGTGTGCTTGTAGATGAGCCAATGTCTCGGATTCTGTGAACAATGATAGCGGCTTGCGCATGCACAAGGTTTTCACCTCTCAGAAGGTAGTTTCCACTCGAAAGACTACGAAATTGCCATCCGGACACTACTAATGGTTTCAGTAAGACTTAAAGTCCTCTGACATCCTCAAAATAATCCAAGAAACGCCTTATGTGAGTCTGGGAGGCCTTAAAGTGAAGAAGATATGGTCATAGTGCAAACCAATCCACCTTGTCTCAGTTCAGTGTTGTCGGGCCGTCAGAAATTGTGGCTGCGATCACTCAGCAGTTCGGCTGGAGTGTGGCATCAATTTTAGCGTGCCCAAGCACGAATATTCGAATGGACCGATGACTGAAATCCTCTTTCAAGATGGCAAGCCGTCCAAAATAAAACCACGCAAGGCAGCTGCTAGTCAATAAATGTCGCATCTCAAATATGCCGAAGGAATGAATTCACACAATCGAAAACATGAAGCTCTGAAGGATGCTAGGACGGAGAAGACGAAGACCTACAAGCGTTTTCCTGTAGTCTACCAGAAAGACTGCAAACTTCGGCACACTTCTGAGAGAGAAAGTGAGAATATATCTAGTTTAAATCCTTCAGTAGTCAGCTAGTTAATTTCACATCCCTCAAGATATCTGTGGTTAACTTATTTACAGTTATTCAAATAGAGCATCCACCGACGTAGTGTGGTTTTGGAAAGAACGACTACAATTAATCGAACTGGATCTTTTACCTGGTAATTTGCGCAACTGGAATCAATATGCTTCTCGAACGACCCTAAGAAAAAGTGTTCCCCAAGAGCAACGAAAGTTCTTGAAATAGCATCTGAACACGAAAAGAATCTACCAGATTTTTGAAAGGAATGTGGCCATGTGATATGGACCTGTCACTGAAAGCAATAAAGATATTAAGTAGTCTGACCATCAACAGTTCAAAGGCAGTTGAAAATCAAATGTTTTTTGGTCACATGAAAACCCAATTCTTTTGTCCTTATGCTTTATGGCTAAAGAAATCGCCATTCGTTATTCTATTCTGTTCGAATATTCTGAAACTCTGAAGAAAGGAGATTTTATATTTGAATACATTTTGGTTGTGATCGAACTACAACTGCCACTGAGTTCATGACGAAGGGTGTTAACCCTGTGGCTAGCATTCACAAAAGCACCTACTCCTAAAAACATGAATAGACGACAAATGACATGACTGCCTTCATCTCCTGTTTCTTTTCATCGATCTCGGTTACGTAATCACTTAATCAAGTCATGACTTTAAGCTAACCCACACCGGATAAGATTGCCATCGACTGCACACAACGTGTGATCCAAGCTCATATGTTCGCGTCTTCTAGTAGCCATATTGATTAAGGATGATGAGCTAAAATAGCAAGCTCATGCTGGTTATGGGCATCATTCCAGGTGGTCGAATGAATTCACGGAGAACTCAGCACCGTTAAACTTACCGACGGATCAAGTTAGTTCGTCGGAATTGCATTGTCATTACTACTTACACTCAACGTCTCGCAAAAATGAGTAGTCGCATTTACCGATATTGTGACAGATATTCAGCTTGTCGGTTTGCTTTGCAAGCGTCTTCCTTTATAATGACCAAGTAAACAATCCCAACCGTCAATAGGCTTTGGATATTCCTGCAGAATTTCGCAACTATGTTTCGCAACATACGTTTGGTAATTCACATAACATAGAAGATGAAGGATGGCCGAATGAACTCTATATTGGCCCGTAAGTACCAGATTACTAACAGCAAAAAAACAAAACCTAATAGTCTCTACGACGTTCGGGGTAGTCGTGTGGTTAGCAAAATGATCAGTTAGTGAAAAGAGAGGACACGCATGTTCGGTTCAAGTTAATGTAAGTGTTATATTGAGCTACTTTTAGGCACACAATGATTGCAGCTCACTCAACGAATTTGCGAACATATGATTTCAGATGGCCGAGCAGAATGGTGAACTCTGAAGTCAAGTAAACTCAGCGGGCAGTGGCCAATAAAACGGAGTCTATGGGTAAGTGTAAAAACTATTTAGGTCACTGTCGATAGGCCTGAGCGGCCAGTGGTCATCCGAGTAGATCATGGAAGACCCGATGCGCGTACACACATATTTTGAGTGGACAGATTTTGTTTGCGTGAGTGAATCACGATTACTTCAGCTGTTGCCAGACAGTGATATTGAACAGATCTTAGTAGGTAGATAGGCTCATCGAAAAGTAGTCAAAAAGCAGTGTTGGAATTAATCACATGAATCGTATCAGTCAAATGGTCGACCAATGTGCCAGTAGTAGACTTCTCATTCCGGTTACCAGCCATAAGATTATACTCTTGGATTCTGTTGTACAACTGCCGTGTTGTGCACCTTAGGTATTCTGCTGTACAACAGTGGCTTTGAGCTTGGACCGACAGCTTATCTTTGAGATTTAGGGTATTAGATGAGTAGCTGTGAGTCACATTTTGGGTGAAGCGACTGGAAAGGTTTGCAGAATTGTGTGATGTAGATACGAAGTTATATGGTCAGCTGTCAGATCCCCTTTGAAAGGAAGACTGATGAAGATAGATTTCTGTGTGGCTGTGACCGGTTTGATTTTCCTAGTTTTAGCAGTCAAGTTTTGGGATGGACTTGCCCGGACAGTCATCTTCATGAAGCATGCCAGCTGGCGATTGAACTTCGGCTTTTCTTGCTGTGTCAGCAAGACGTCAAAATAAACTTCGTTTGTGTCAGTGGAACAAACCAGTTTTGAATAGGACAAATAGAGTCATTTGCATATCAATTTGGTTTCTGACGAATGACTCACCTGGGACCTGGCTGAATCTCCCGTTTATCATGTTTTGAAGCAACTGAATGTGCTGCAACAGGCCGCCGCATGTTTCAATTTAACGATATTCAAAAAAGCAGTGTTGGAATTAATCACATGAATCGTATCAGTCAAATGGTCGACCAATGTGCCAGTAGTAGACTTCTCATTCCGGTTACCAGCCATAAGATTATACTCTTGGATTCTGTTGTACAACTGCCGTGTTGTGCACCTTAGGTATTCTGCTGTACAACAGTGGCTTTGAGCTTGGACCGACAGCTTATCTTTGAGATTTAGGGTATTAGATGAGTAGCTGTGAGTCACATTTTGGGTGAAGCGACTGGAAAGGTTTGCAGAATTGTGTGATGTAGATACGAAGTTATATGGTCAGCTGTCAGATCCCCTTTGAAAGGAAGACTGATGAAGATAGATTTCTGTGTGGCTGTGACCGGTTTGATTTTCCTAGTTTTAGCAGTCAAGTTTTGGGATGGACTTGCCCGGACAGTCATCTTCATGAAGCATGCCAGCTGGCGATTGAACTTCGGCTTTTCTTGCTGTGTCAGCAAGACGTCAAAATAAACTTCGTTTGTGTCAGTGGAACAAACCAGTTTTGAATAGGACAAATAGAGTCATTTGCATATCAATTTGGTTTCTGACGAATGACTCACCTGGGACCTGGCTGAATCTCCCGTTTATCATGTTTTGAAGCAACTGAATGTGCTGCAACAGGCCGCCGCATGTTTCAATTTATACGATATTCAAAATATCATGATAAACTGCACAGACGTAATTTACTATTCATAAGGTTGCTGAGAGCTCTTCGGCAGCCCACGACCGGTTTCACCCTTCAAATACTTAAGAACAAGATAAACGAGAGATTCGGATGGGTTTTTGGTGAGTCTCCCGTCAAAAAACAAATTTATATGCAAATGAGTTTAGTTGTCGAAATCCGTCCAACTCGCGTTCAAGTAGGACATAAGGCTAACGAAAACTCCAGGACTGCATCTACCTGATAAGCCCCAAGAAGGGTTAACCGTTCGTGCGTTGCCGGATAGTTTCCAGCAAACTTATGAGCAGTGTGTAATGTCTAGCTTGAACCCCATGGGTCACGGCATATGACGTTTGTCTCTCAGGATGGGGTTTGTGTAAGTCTGTTTGTGTTTGTGTGTAGACACTAAGCAATGTGTTGGCTAGACGAAATGAGTAGCTTTCATGCTGTCAGATTACATCCAGATTGTCTGACTGATTCTTGGAGGTATAGGCACTTCGGGTGTTTGCTGTAGGCAACCGTAAGTGTACCTATTCTCTAGTAAGCCGTCAGTGTTCTCTCCAGACAATGCTTCCGACTATAACTATTATTCTAAGATATTTGTTGAAATTACTGTCCGCGAGTCAACTTCGTACTGCATCAAGACTAAACAATTAAGGCTGAAACTGTATCGTTTTTCCCTCTAGAAGCATAGAAGCCATTAAGATAAACTTCAAGCAGCAGCTTGAATGGTAGAAAGTTTTTGGTTTCACAGGACTACCAAAATGATCTTCACACTTGTTATCAAGCCTGGGATGATGAAATCTTCACCGGAACCACTAAACAACACTAATCAAATTAACCGCAATTCGGGTAAGCAGTGTGTTGCATCGTTACTTGTTTGAGTCCAGGATGGTTGTTAAAGAGTGAGTTTGCAGAAAGCTTGACTTCAGTCAGACCGGTTCAAGAATGACCCACTTACTTGCCGAACGATATATATCAGTAAATTCCAAATGACGCATGTATCTGACTACAATGCTGTCTGTACTGTTGCATGGCTACTTCGATCGGCGGGTCTGAGCGTCCTCAGATCTTTGACCACCCATGTCTCCGAACTATAGGTGTAATCGACTATGGCACTTGTTTTCTCGGTGTTGTCAGCCTAGCATTTATGAACCAGCATGAAATCCATATATCTATTCTGCACATCCATGTATTTCATCTAATTGTGTTTATTTTGGGATGGAATATATTCACGTCGGAAACACTTTTCGGAGTTTTGTGTGACATCCCTTCAGAAAAACAAGGCACATATCAACAACACAGAGAATTCATATTTTATTATTTATGCTTAGTAGGGCGGTATAAACTCTAAATCTTTGTTACTATTACATACAAAAACACCACAGGTGTTTACTAGCAAGTCCGTATCGGACAATAAATTTCCCATTCGGGTAGGTGGATCAGGCGACTAGCCATTCCAGGATCATCCACGATACTATAGAGTCTACCATAATTTATTATGATTGAGTATGGCCTTCACTGTAAAAGCTTTTTGTCATTATAAAGTCCTGTGCATTGCGCTTAACTTAGACCATAATTGTTACTTTTTCTTCAGTGGTCTGCCCACCGGTTTTGCAGCTGATGCAGAAGTGAAGCATGAAATATGGGTGTGAAATATCCCAGACCTGCACAGGTTACCAGAACCTATGCCACAACAATACCCTGGGAAGGCAACTTCAAGCAGGAAAAACTGCCCTGGATACAGTGAACTGAACTAAGAACATAGGCGGAAATCTCATATGCACATGTTGATTAAATTAGTGTTGTCTAGGTGAACCAAATATACTTCAGGTGCCCATTAATTGTGCGTTCCTTGGTCGCTTTTGTAGAACAAGGTGTACACATGTCGCGTAATGTAGTTACCTATTACAAAATGTAGACATGAATACCATGACACTGACAGTGATCTACTTACTGATATGTCAGATAAAACGTCGTTACAATGTCTGAACGAGTCATGCCATGGTTTGAGGCAATACCTGATCTGTATGGAACATTGGATACCGCATTACTCGTGTGCTGATTTATCTTCTGTTCGTCATTTATTAATTCGTTTCAGGGTGAAAACTCGTCTTGTACCGATTAGCACTCACCAACCAACCATACCTATTCAGTTCACCAAAGGTGACAATGCGATCGCAGTAACGGTATCAGAAGAATAATATTTGACATGCGAACACGTGAACAGTTCTTCACCCCATCCAACAAGCCAAATTCGAAAGCAGTTTCCTAACGCTGGAGAGAGCTGGAGGTCATCTACGGGAGATGCAATTTCTGGACGATGCAGTTGGAAAATTGTCCAAAACAGGCGGATATCATCTGACTGAAACCTTTGACGTGAATAACTAACGTTGCTATGGAAAGATTGGCGTGGATCTGAAAATTAGAACAATGTTTAACCACTGTCACGCCTGGCGTTCCCGATTTATTCGATTCATTCATTATGCTACCTAGAAGTCCAAAGTAGTATATAATTCACCCAAGTAATTGTTAGATACCGTTGGAAGAGCCTCGAAATTACGCTTCACCAGCATTTAAACAAACTTTCCTTGCTTCATATTCAGTTGTATTCAATACCGGTGTAAAAGTCTCCTTAGACAGAACATGTTCAATGACTGTTGGATCTAGATTGTAGCAGACGTCTCTAGCTCCCACTAAAATGTCACAGGGGTGTACGTGTGTTTAAAAATGATGGTATCCTGAGGTTGGGATTAACCTCTACGATCACCTTGCACGTTGAGTGGCTCACCTTGTCGGTAATTCAGGTCGATAGTCCGTGCATCAACTTCGCGGGGCCCATGAAACCAGATATCCCTCGTGGCATGGCAGTATTTTTATAGGGAATATCAAAATGAGTAGTTCTGAGGCAAGGAAAATTCTACCGTTTATTCTCGAAACTCTCATCTTGTGTTAAAATGAAAGTGAAGGGTTTCTTCACTACACAAAAAACCTACCAAAGAATAGAACGAATCAGAAAACACTCATCTTTGAAAAAATTATCCATTCTGGGGTCCTATCGTCACCTTAAGAAGGTAGTATTCTCGGTTTACCCGCTTAGAAAATCGACGACCAGGGTTTTTTTTAATTTGTTCAAGAATTTTCTATTCCAGCCATCGATGCTATATATTTAGCTCTTTTCGGTTGATAGAGAATGTTTCCCTCACCGGGCCCTAAATGGAATTGCACCGGACCTATCCGTTCTACCCATCAGCGCGGATAACCTCATAGGTTACTTTATGCATTTATTAGTTTCTGCCAGCATTGTTTATCGATGTGTCATAAGAGGCCAGAGAGGTGTAATTACGTGCACTTGGCGGGTTGAAAATCGGTAGGCATACCAAAACAACTTATGTGAACCAGTGGCCATGGCTGGTTCGATCAAGTGGAGGATTTAGCCAAGGCAGAAAGATGAAAATTATTCTAAAAGGCTAATCGTGAAATATGAGCTGTATGTTGCCAGATATTTATGGATTTTCACAAGGACGCCATGTTTTATTGATTTTTCAGTTTCACAACTGCTTTCCGGCAAAATGGGTGTATTCTAGAACACATCCATAGAAAGTCCCATAAATGGATCATAGTCTACGTTCCATACGTATTCAGTCTCTCAAGTAGCATGTAATCCATTAACTGTCCCTATGGACGCTTCCTGTGCACTGTGATAAACACTGCCCACGCAAACCGCCTATAAAAGTGACTTGTGCGTTTGACATTGGACATATGTGGAGGAAATCGTGCACCTTTTCACTGAAGCGAATTCCCGTAGATTTCCCTCACATACCTAAAACAATGAAATTGCGTTTTTTGGACGATTTGCATAAAATAGGATATTAGCAGCTGTAACCGTCCTCAAGGTATTGGATTGCTTGGGGTTTACAGCTGGCAGATTTGATAGGGCTTGTTTATGTCAGTAAGGTAGATCAACGGGGATGAGGAGCAAATGAACCGTTGTTGCTGCGATCAGACTGATGGGTTATCGTCATGTTGCTTAAAATTACACGGTTAAAGTTGTTCCAAATTCTGTCTGAGTAGCCAATCATCAAGGGATTTAATTCGACCAGACAAAATAGTGCTGGTGGGTACAATATAAAAAGGAGTTCCTCTTGAAGGACTAGGTCATGACATCTTATATAGAAGGAAAAATTTAGGAGTGATTGGAAGCTCACTGGGATTGGGGTCTAGGTGGATAAGAAACTCGTGGTTCTGCACCAAGGAGCGGACGTGTGCTTACTGGGTGAACCTCCCTCCAATTAAACTGTCTCAACACTCACAAGCCCACAAAGACCAACAAAATCTGCCAGTGGCAGCAGCGGTGAATTACCGGTTGATGCACCATTAAGTGGAAGATTAGGGAACCGAACCCGATTGGAACCAAACTGAAACTCTACTAACCAATCAATGCGAGATTGTGACAACCACACAAACCAACAAAAGACGCTAATAGACACTCGACGCTGATCTAGTGCGCTAATATGAAAACGTCTTAGTGATTGGTTCTCTGTCTGCCTTAAAGTCTGGCCAACTTGGTGATATACTCACTTGACCTGATGAAGCCTTCGTGTCAAAACTGAAATGTGCCCAATAGAAAATTACCGATTATTTACCACTCCCTTCTTTAACCAATCGTATTTATTCGTGATTTATTCATGATTGGTGTTGCGTAGTGTTTGTCGTTCTCGTGTTTGGCTGGTCCGGTAGTCTCCATACTGTTGTTCACTCTACTTTTGTTCGAACTGTTCCAATAGCGATGTAGGTTGTACCGTCATCTGTTCTGTGATTTGATTGGTGTTTCGTTTGCCTCCCTGTAAAAGGTTTTATTACCATTATTTTCCTGAACTGTGTGGATATACAAGAAGCAACGATTCTCTTCACCGTATACTTTGACAACTATTAGTGCACGGTTTACGATAGCCATAATATACTTAAAAAGGTAGAAGCACTAATAATAGTTTTTACTATGATTGACAGTAGTTTACAGTGGTGAGTTGCACCATGTATAGAATGAATACAATGCGAACAATGGAATAAGTCAAAGATGACTTATCGTTTGTGAATAACCCGTGAGAGTTCCTGGACGAAAGTCCTAACGGAGGACCGTGCTTTGTGCGCTGTACAGCTGATACATATATTCCGTATTTGTCCATGGATTTGTAGAATTTGGTCGACTCCTTGCTCCCTGGCCTCTCGGTGAACCTGATGGGTCTTGGAGGATTTTTAGCTGTTCGTGTGATATAGATGTCTCAAGAAATGCTGGGACTAAGCCCATATCGGGAGCCACCAGTAACCAAGTTACTCGACAGTCAGTTTAAGTCCCCAGATTCAAAATGTGGGATAGCCCAAGAATCAGTACTGATTGTGAAGGATGGAATAATACGTCATACTCGTCTAGCGGAAATACAAAGCAGTAGATGAGGCTAATGAGCAAGTTTCCTTATCATCTGTTGTTTATGATAAACCATATGTCATCACCAAATCTTAGGCTCGAACTAAGTAATGAGGGGTTAGGTTAGGAAGCATCAGAGTGCACTCTGCAAAAGGAGAAAGAAATGCGGGACCTCAGGAGTGGTCAAAGCGCGAGGTCATTCATGCTGCCATTGACTGGGTCATCTTGGGGAGGTTATGTTCCCACACGTCCTTCAACCCGTAAAATTCAATGAATATACAGGGATGACAGATATGAAAGAATGTAAGGATCGTTAAGCTGCTTAAGTTGGAGGAAGAAGTTTGTATCCAAGGGAGTCCGAGTGCACCAAAGTTTGAGAAGTGGGTAGCGCGCACCGGCGCAGTGAAAAGGTTGGTAGGTCTGACTAAGGAGTTTAGAATTAGGTAAGCGGACGCTAGATGGCGATGTGGCCCGTATCGGTATGGCACTCTATGGCATGAGTCAAGAGGTGATGGATTTTGATTCCCCCTGGGACTCAATGGGGAACAGCCCGATTTGTTTTGTCTAACACTGCTTCGTTCCTACTCAAGGTCTACTAATTCTTCAGCAACTGGTGTCAATGTTTTGTTACCCGTCCGTCATTGCTTGCATGGATTCACGGATTAACGGGTTGATACACAGGATCGAGGCCTTCGCCCAAGTTTCCCGGGTCGGTTTTGTTCTTGTCGGTCAGTGGCTGTCGTTCACCTGAAAGGCACAAGTGAAAAAAGGGTGTAGCACTGCTCTTTATGTTCTCAGCGAGGGGCAGTATGCTCGCCAGCGCGAGGATTCGCATAAATAAATGTCTAATAGTGCTTTAAATTGGGTTCGAGAAGGAGCGTGTACAACCGTCGGAGGAAGGTCATTCCACGCAGCTACTAACCGAAATGAAAAAAAGTTTTGTCTA
>NW_008751669.1:3311836-3317742 GCF_000715545.1 Opisthorchis viverrini
AGTGAGAATAGGCTCGACCTATTCCTCTCCAGCGCCGGTCTCCATTGGAGTTCCTCAAGGCTCCTTCTTGGGACCACTCCTGTTTCTGATCTACGTCAACGACCTCCCAGACGTTCTTGCGAGTCCATGTTTACTTTTTGCGGACGACTTGAAATCCTGGAGTTCCAATGCCAGTGCCCTCCAAATGGATGTAGACGCTGCCAAGCAGTGGTCGTTGGACTGGCACCTTCCTCTGAATGATGAAAAGTGCGTTCATATGTCGAGCATGCAAATTATAGCGCGGTCAAAACAATATTATTTGAACCTGACGGGCGACAACACAAAAATGGGGGTATGGCAGACCAAGAGTGAATTCTCATTTTGCGACAGACAGGTGTAAATAGTAAAAAACAAGACTCCAGAGTAACGACGCCAGAAAGGGGAACCACAGGGATAAAATCGTCGGCTTCGAAACTAAACTGAAGATATTTTCTGACAATGTGTGACCCTGAACAGTTAAATTATTAGACATAGTTATGTAAAGACCAAATCGGGGTGGCAAAGTCGAAGAATTTGCAATAGTGATGAGTAGCGGTAAGCGTTTCAGAATTATTATGGACACCGAAACCGGACAGATAGCCTGGATTTATAGGAGAGGAGTACACTGTGAAAGGCTTCTGGGTGCGTTGGACCGGTCGCGCGCCGTCGAAACCACCGAAGTTGTAGCAAACAAGCTGAAATTGTGGTCAGACTCGAAGGGAGTGTTCATAGGATCACAGCGAAATCATCCCAGTAAAGGTTGGGTTCACATTAGCAGTTTGTTCGCATTCGAGGAAAACGGGTCTGAGGAAAATGTTTGCTGATGCAATGCCAAGCTAGATATAACACTGCTATGCGATAGTTTTACCGACATACATATTTTTCTGGAATGTAGCCTTAGGGTGATAATCGTTGGGGCGCTTCGACAAAAGGTAGGCGCCGTCGTAGCTAACTGGCTCTGAGTTAATCATTTGGTCGGCACAAGAGGCATCAGAGAGACGCAGAATCGCAGATATTTTTGGTCAATTCATAGATCAGTGTACAGAGAAAGCTTACGGATATCCATAAAACTGGATTTTCACAGCAGCTACCTCCGAAACTGGGAAATTGTGAGCAGGGTATAATCAAATGGACTCAGTGGAGTCTGTTGTGTGGAGAGTTCTTGGTTAGCTTGGAGTGAAGTTCCACTGAAATATAAACTTTGGTACGGCTAGAGGACGGATAGCCGGTCAGTAAATGATATAGGTAGAAGCAAACAACTACCGACTCACTTGGCAGACAGGATGAGATTTTATAACCAATGAAACGGCACTGTAGTACTGACAGGAATCGTGCGAAAGAATATAGACGTGCTTCTGCTTAACGAGTGGGTAATACGCTCAGCTAGCGATGCAAGAGGCCAGCAGTGGTGGCAAAAAATGGGTCCCCATGTCTTCAATGTGCATCAGTTCACCAGTGGGTGTGAAATCATTTTGACAAAATGGGAACTCAGCCGATTCGATAACCAACAAGGAGGTCCAGTCGTAGGACCACTCAGTGGGGAAAATTTCAAGGAGGGTCCTCGAGACATTTTTGGGCAATTATTAGCCATGATGCAGTACCCATCAGAGGTGTTCGCTCACAAGATGCTTAGTTGATATGAAAAGGGGCAACAGACAGAAATGGAATCTTAAATGATGTAGTACACTGTTCTCAAAAGACCCCTCAAGGTCTATTTTATCCACCGCTCCGCTCCAACCCTCACTCTCCCCTAGCACGGTTCTAAAACTGTCCCGATTTTTGAATGTCCTAATTAATTATTGGATCCTCTTAATAAAGACGTCCATCAGTTTGTACGTAACACTGTGCCAAAATTCACCATCTCTTAATTATCATTCAAAATGTATGTCTCAGAATAAACTCTTGTCCCTCGTATAACGACCTCCTATTAGATGATAGGTCCACGAGTCCTACATATCCCTGGCTTTTTCCTTAACCAAATTTTTCAGCCTCGGTACAACACTAGCCCTAGAAACAACGGACACGAAGCGCAAAAGCCCGAAATTCCCTGGTACGGAGATTTCCTCATTGAAATGTATCTCCCATGTCGGCAATATGCCAAGATGGTTCGGACTGACGCACAGGGCTTCGCGACTAACCCTCTAGCTGCTTCTCCCGAAGTAATAACTTCCGATGCCTTTCGGGTCAGGCCGGACCGCCCGCCCCGTCAAACTTCCATCAGAGTCATTTCATGTCACCGAAATTGTTGGACATTGTGCCAAACCATAAAATTAGAAACATCTGCGTGAATCGCCGACCCTCTTACACGTTTCCATCGTCCTCTCAAAAAGGAATAAATACTCATATTCTATTGTTTTTTCGACCCATGTTCTCACATTTTCAGTGCCCTCACATACGGTCAGTTGGTGAAAGCTCCAAGTTTGACTGTCACTCATTCACTGACTATCAGGTGATCTCCGGCCTTACCTAGTGAAGCACGCATACTTACGTTAGTAACCCAAGCAAAAGATTTCATCGAATCTGACCTGTAACACCCCGAATTTTCGATAGGGGCTAAATGCACGCGTGTCATACCCAAATGACGCCCCACTTAACAAAATCAGTCACGTCATATACACAAATTACTGCGGTGATAAAAAGTTGATACTCCGTTTTCGGTCAGTCGATCTCTAAGCGTGAAGAGTCAATAACACCACCCTGTTAGAACGCATAACCATCCGTCTTCCTCTTCATGCACACAGCTATTGAGCCAAATGTGATCTGAAATTTGTTGTTCGCACTAAATGTTTGTAACTATGAGTAACAAACGTTTCGCGCCAAAATGATACCAAAACACGACATGCTGGCGGATGACAAAGATGATATATATGGCGGGTTTGACGATTATAATAGCAGACTCGAAGAAGAGAACTTTCTGAACGATCCAGGATTTCAGCACGCCGTGAAAGCGACAAGTCATGGCCGGAAACCCCCGGTGAGTCTGTAATTGTTGCTATTGCTGTAGTCAAAAGCCCTCAACTGCAAGTTCGTCCACAGTTGTTGGAGTATATTACGCGTCCATTTATTCAGAGAATGCAGATCGAGGGTCAAACCAGAGACTGCCAGAGAGAAGTATAATTAGCTCCTTTTGATTTGAGGGAAACAAATAGTTTGGGTGTTTTGTATTTCATCAGAAATCCTGACAACAAACATTTTGTCACACTCAGACTAACTGAGCATGGGTGAATCTTTCTACGTAACTGAAATGTACTTAAGTTCGGCACGATGCGTCCCTCGTATTCGTGAACTAATTGAAAAAATCTGGAACACTTTCAGTGGTAACCAGTTGTTCCAAGTCAAACCAGTGTTTGTCACTTCTTGAAAAAAGTAACACAGTGGACGATTACTTAATTTTATTAAGATCTCTGTGGTGTAACGGCATACAAACAGAGTGCCATTAAGCTTCACCGAACAACATCCTGTGACAGTTGATTTAGAGTGAGTTGCATTTTTCGGCACCATTACTTTCCCGCGATATCACCAGCCGAAGCCCTGAGCTCGCCGGAGCTACTGTCAGCTGATGTCAGTTGCCATTGGATCTGGAAATATGACAAAATAGTACAAATAGTACAAAATAATACGCACAAATAGCTCGAAATTCCTTGTTTCAAAAGTGCTAAATCACGGGCGGGGTGAGTAAATGTCTTATAATTACGATGGCAAGCGCTGCAGTGCCAGCGTTTTCTGGATTCTTGAAACTTTTCAACGTCTATTCAAGTATTCATACGTTCATCCATTTTTACGGAGATTCAGCATAGGTTCCATTTGAGAAGTAACAAAACGTGTCCTATTACCGGCCCTTGAGTGTTTATGGTACGGTAGTTTGGTATAAATCTACGACATTTTTTGGTACAGTATAAAACGTTGTGCGGAGACAGTGCCGTATGAAACCGTAGGTTTGACGTTTTCAATGACTGACATTGTCTGGTCGAGTTTGTACCCGAAAAGCTGAAGGTTGAGAAACAAATTAGGTACAATTTCACATCCTCTGCTGAATTTGCGGAAACAATCTTCAGTATGTCTTAAACATCCATTGGTTTCATGGAGTACTGAGTTTGAGATATTCGGCGTTCTTGTACGAAGCCCTAGTTGCACTGGTTTCCATTAGATATAATCTCGAAAATGTTGCTCTCTTGTGTGCTTTACTTACATTCATGAACTTGCTGTGCACGGGAGCAGCGTAGTGAGTTGCTTAGTTATTATTTTAATTCATGTATTGGCCTCCTAACTGGGGCAGCTCACAACAAAGGAAACAACCGTACTGCGGTATTAGCTACCAAACATCATGAAGCATGGGATAATAGCCCAAAGGCATAGAATTCTAGCCTACAATATTATGGTATGCAGTGTCTCCTGCAGTCACCTACATTCAGTATCTGTCTTTTTCAAAAGATGCTTATTTTGGGGCACGTGAAGGGAATCTCACGGTGCACGTAAAAAAGTTATTTATGATTACGCATCGGAATTTCTCTAAACGAAAGCATAGACGTTTGAGTACTTGGTCCTTCGGAGACAGTGAAAATCCAAAAACCAGGAAAATAGTGTAGCCTGAAGCATTCATAAAACTATCATTACTGTGGTCAGTACAAAAAGCTTATGTTTGAAGTTTGCTAGTTATTTAATTGGATTCACTGTTGCTATGAATGTTACTCGTTATCCAAGGGAAAGTTTCCCGCATGAATTTCCTCAACACTTATCGATGCCTGTGGCACATATGCAAACAAATGACATGTCCATAGAGTGCCTTGTAGTTTGGCTGTAACACGGTTTTAGTGTGTAGCTGTCATACCACCCCGGGGGAATCGCAAGGGCTGAGGTAACGGCAGGTTGTTCAGCTCTATACAAGAGCAGTCGAAAAGCCGGAGCTGGGTTTGGATTACAAACCTTTCGGTCAGTACGTTCGCTTTGTAAACCTACAGTAGCTCTAAAATACCCTATCCATATCAATACTTTATACCTCAGACAATACAAAAGGCGATCGATGACAACAATAATTTATAATCAAATAGTTTTCATCCTGTATCACTAGCGAGTTTTTGCCCCTTGTTGTAGGATAAATGAAGAATACAGGTTCTCTGACCGTTTTCCGAATTGGTATGTGGTGTAACTGTCACCACCGTCGATTAGTTGCATCATGTTGTTGAGTCCTAGTGAGTTTTTTGCAGACGTTTTTGATATCCCCATTTTTAGTCTGTAGTCTTAATTCAAAACTGCTGTCAGGGTTCAAACGGAGTTTACTTTGTTGGACGCCTATTGTTCGTTTGCATCGACCCTTTTTCTTTCGTTCTACCAGGTGGCAAAATATGCTTTCTGGCATTCCAATCAACCTCTATCCTTTCTTTGGAGAAATAACACTATGATATCTAGTGTATTTCGGCCGCCCCTCATAATGTTCTTGCACACAACAATGGCCACTTAAACCAAGTATGTGGAGGAAAAAACATGCATCCCTTTGAAATTCATCCATAATGTAATACCACTAGAATTGTTACACTCTGAAGTATTGATCAAGCGAGCTTGAAGTCTCATGTGGAGGGACGGCGTAATGATAATGGTCTAGTATCAATCCAGTATACGGTTACCAAAGGCCTCTTTAAGGCGTCAGTTTAAACTCAGCTAATATCTGCACAAATAATCCTATGACAGAATACCGAGACCCTCCTGTTACGTGCGGATCTAATCACCATCATCATTATCAGCTGTAATAACCGCGTACTGGTCGTGCACTGGTTGTAGCTGCCACAGTTTCGTTCACCGATGATTGGGGGGTAAGTAGCTGCGCATTGCACGCGCGAGCTGGTAAATTGGTGCATAAATCCAGCACTTTCAGTGAGTTGTCAAGCGGGGGG
>NW_008751669.1:3318188-3477813 GCF_000715545.1 Opisthorchis viverrini
CACCGCAGCATTGTAAACCCGACCCTTGACAGAGAAGCTGATGTCACGCCTACGCCACAGGTGACGTAGGTTCGCAAAAGCTGCTCTGGCCTTCCCAATCCGGATGGAAATATCATCTTTCGCGAGACCACCGGGACTGATACAGCTGCCCAGGTAGACTAATTTGTCTACTACCTCAATCGGTTCATCCGCAAGCATGAGGCTAGGGTTCGAGCCCACCCAGTCTTGCAGTAGCACTTTACACTTTGCAGGTGTGAAGCGCATACCAAACCGCGAGGCAGAATTATTTAGATTATTTAGTATTGTTTGCAATGCCACGGGGTCAGATCCTAGATCTAAAGCTGAGATTCACAGTGCTTACTTATTTTGGAGATGTCGTGGAAGGTTGCCGAAATTTTTTTTAGGATACTGGGGAAATCGACTCTCTAAAAACAAGCCTCGGATACCCGTCACTTCATACTGGGAGAATTATTAGTACCATAAACTTAAGTCTAATATCCGTGTAAGGACGTGAAAAGTTGACGTCAGTAAAAAAATCCACTAAAATCTGTAACAGTGAAAGGTTGAAATTAAACTGGAAGTGTTCTTATGGGATTCGAGTGCATAACTTAAGCGTGCTTCATGCATTTTGCCTTTGAAATATTGGAAGATTCGGGCGCACAATCTCAACTTTTAAACGGAGAGAAAAGTTTTGTTTTGCCGGCACATGGTTTCTTATTTATGGGATGGCTCAAATAACTACTAACCAGGCTTACGCAAGTTGCCTTAAGGAAGATCAACAAACGTATCACGTTTAGTACTAACTCACTAAACAAAGTGCCCTTAGACAAAATTTGCGTCTAGTTGTGGGATCTTGGAACAAAGCTCTTAGTCAGAATACTTTCGCTACCACCCAGTGGTTATAGTACTCTACATCAACACGTTCTAGTTGGTGTTCTTTTAAGTTCCCTGGGAAGGCTACGAATCAAGCTGCTTTCGTTTGAGAAGCAACCAGTTACTTCGTGTATTTTCCATACGTACGGATTTTACACTTAATAAGCCTACGCAGGCGGGTAAAAATTACTTTTTTCTGCCACCTTCAGGGCCCATCTGCAAGTTCTGCACACAGAATACTGACAAACCCACTGTTTTAAAGGGTTAAATGGCATTGAGGGTCAAAACGCTGAATCCACAGCTGATGCTCCCTATGGCCCCCAGATTACGTGGAATTGTCTGGATGATACTGATTGACGGTGCGCAAAGTCCTCGAGGTGAAGAAAACCGATAAGCATCTAAAAGGCCGTACACTTTCAGATACACATTATCGAATGCTTCGCCACTTCTCGAGGTTCTGTGTGCTAAACCCTCACTTTAATGTTATCTTGATATTTGCAGTGCGTTAGGGACAGTTAATGGCCCAACTCCATGGTGATCAGGTTTTGTGGCAAAAAGCCGCACTTACAACGTAACGCTGCAAGATGTTGAAAGCTCTGCTTGTGGAAAGGCGCAATCAGCAAGGCCTAAGTGCTGGGCGTCGAATACCACATAAAAACTGCTGGAAACTTGGACGCATATAACACCAATCAACAAGTTGCTAGATTTCAGATGAAAAGATAGATTTGCGCGGGTCGATTGGCTTGGTAGTTATAGAAGGTTGAATAGACAGAAGAGGCAAAAAACCTTGGTAATATACACAAAACTACCTAGCCGATACTCACAATAGGCACAAGAGGCCGCTGGCGTGCGAAACATTCAGTTGCAACTACAGTTGATTTATCCCTGAAGGCGAAGAGTGCCCTAGTTGCTGGGTTGGACAGTCTCAACAAAAATTCAATTGAGTAATGTAATGATTTATCTGGATGTTCAAACTGAGACACAGTGGTAAACCGTAAACGAAAAGACTCTGACAGCTTTAGAATTAAGGGATTGCATTTTTCCCATAAATGTAGCCGAGCTGTTGGTCCAGAAGATGACCTCTTATCTGTCCTATTCAGAGATGAGGGTGGTATCCTCAGTCGGCAGTTTTGCCATTTATTTTCCACTAACTGAACAAAAGAGACCATTCCAACCGATTGATTTGATTCCGCTATGCTAGCGGTGAGTTCGGCAATCACAGAGGAATCAGCTCGATTTCCGTTATAACCAAGCTTTCGGGACCACCCAATCTTCGTCGTCTTACGAAGGCGTGCGATGACCAAGAACAGAAGGCGGAACTCTGGGCTAGAACGTACTGTGTAAATCAAACCTTTACAATGTGTCAATTGTCAGAAAAACCGCATCCGTATAGTTACCTTACAATCTTGGTTTTCTTTGACTTCGAGAGGGCGTTCGTGTCCGTTAACCTGTTCGTTCTTTCAAACATGTTTGCTCAACAGAATATGCTCCAAAATTTTGTGAATAGGATGCGCTATTTGAGCAACATAATTGTGTGCGCCAGGTGTGCCAGAAGCTCATCAAATCTTCCTCACAAACAGTAGCGTCCGACAAGGAGCCCATTCTCTCTATTTTTTGTTCACTTTCGGCCGCTGGTGATTGAATGCGGCGAACATTGGAAATTCCCCAAAACACCCGTATTCAGATCTCCGAGAGGGAACCTTGTCGACCTGGAGTATGCAGGTGACAATCTTGTCCTTTTTTGAGAAAGAGTGCAGGAAGCACGTGCTTTAATTTAAAAGTGGCCAACTTCAACCAATACTTCAGCATGAGGTTCGCGTTAACAAAGTGCGGGATCATGCTGCAGAATGCACAGTTTTTGAACGTGCCACTAATAACTTAGGAATGGGCACCAGAAGTGGGGCGCACTATAAATTTCGACAGTGCATTAGCTCCAACATAATAGCTTCTTATCCTTTGAATAATTCAACCCTATTCAGACACTGCTTGTCATCATCCTACTCAGTCCCACGCTTCCTTCCTGTGACGTGGCAGCTAGACAGCGAAAGGGTGCTACAACTTAACGATGCCTTTGGCCACCAGCAGCTGCAGCACACGGAACAGTATTTGGTGCACTTCTTATTGGAAGAACTTTTAGCTCATGGAATGGGGCTCCTTGAGTGGTTAATTCTAGTTATTTGTGTTGTAAACACTGAATTCTCTCTTAGTCAGCCACAGGTGTATGAAGAAACGTCCTTTCATTTCTGTTTGAAAAGCTGCATTTAATGTTCCCGATCGATAACTATAAGCCAATTAATAATCGCACACCAGAGCCTCAAACTAGGATTTTCAAACGCAGGTACCAAAGCGATGAGTGTTCTATCTATTCACTGACACTTTTATTCTGGGGCTTGATTGAACACTAAAAGCGGTACCCTTGGTGGCTTCGGTATAAAAGCTTTATCTTTCTCCCTTTCTTAGTGCCAAGAACAATGTATCCAATTTTTTAGTCATTTCAACCTCAGATCAACCTTAAGCCTAGTCCATACTTTCGGTGACTGCACAGCACTCGGTACCTGAAAGCACGAGAAGCATGTTCGTGATCCTACTGTGACTAAAGTACACAGCCAAAGTGCATACACACCAGTAATCAAACTTTTTGAAGAGGTTTTAGGTCTTATGTACCGTATGAAAGTGACGAACTCTCACATCACGGTGGTTTTGGGACTCATGTCTACCTGTGGTAGTGATTTATCCTTTCAATTTGATGACGTGTTCATTTATTTTACTTGCTGCAGGGCAATCATGGATTACAGGGCTATAAAATCGTTCAGCTCTAATGCCCTTCCAGTACCCAGCTGTCATGCTACCCTAAGGAAGCACGGGGGCTGGGATACTGCCAAGATGCCCAGGCCACAAAAGAGCAACCTAATCCGAACATCAATTGCTTAAGCTAAAATGTCACAAAAGTGTCATCGTTGAGCAGGACTAGGTGTCTTCAGGCCCAAATTGTACGTAAAAACAAGTGACCACGTACAACTTGCCAGTTAGATTTCGTCACAAGATGGTTCTGTTTTTTTTTTCAAATTTAGGTATGTGGTCTTCATTGAGACACCAGTGGAAAGTGGTACAAGAACAAAAGGCTACAGGATACAGCCATGACCGAGTTCACTAGAACCGGAAGAAATATTTAGTCTGTTGTAAAACTCAATAAGACGAAAAGTTTGTGATATCCTGCTTTAAAGAATGACTAAAACATCAAACTAATTCTTTTTCGAACGAGTGATTGCAGAATAGGTGAACAGAATAGAATAGAATAGAATAGAATAGAATAGAATAGAATAGAATAGAATAGAATGGAATAGAACAGAATAGAATAGGTGAATCGAAGGCTGTTTCATGGTCAAAGAAAACGTCAAGTGCTGGTTACAGATCCGTAATATGCTTTCTGTTCAACTTTCAGTATTGAAATTTTGATCTATTTGGGCCGATTTCCATGTGTTTCAAGGGGGCTGTTTCCTGTTGTACGATTCACATCACAATGTAGACCGGCTAATGGATAGGTCAGTACCAAAGCCATCAAACTATATGCTACGATGTTGACAACTAATACTTTTCAAGTACTAAGCTAGCAGTGGGTTGTTTCTGAGTGTCGTTGAGGACGCTGAATTTTCATACATATTTTATTTCCGCCTCCTCATGTGTGGGAATCTATAGGGCTGGCTTGAAAATAACTTTGGTGAATCGCCTATAAATCTTTGAGGCGATTATGGAGGATCTGAAAAGAAAAAAGAACAGCTAGGATCCACTGGTGTGTTTGAAACTAGCAGCAAGCTGCTGCAAACTTCCTAAAACTCTAAAAACATGACACACTGCTCATAAGGTTCCTGGAAACTTTTCAGCAGAACACGACCGGTTTCGTTCTTCTGCTTTGGGTTCATCAGGTAGGCGCAGTCCCCCAGTTCCAATTAATCTTCAGTTACAGTTGAACCTAACTTGCACGACACTCGACAAATACACTCATTTGCATACCAGTTTAGTTTTCAAGGAAGACTCATTTGAATCCCAGCTGCAACTCTTGCTTATGGGGTTCTTCTTTATCTGGAATTCAGGTGAGTCTTTCACGAAAACCAACTATGAATGCCACTGAGCGTATTTGCCCTAAACTTTTGTTCTACCTTTGTTGTTTAATTTCAAGCAAGAAGTTGTTTTGAACGGTACCGCACTGAACTGGGACATACGGTGCGACTCGATTTGCAGACGCAATGGCCTACCAGAGGATCTTTTAAAGGGTTTATTATCTGGAGGGCTAAATGCTGTGAGACCCTTGGATGTCAGTCTCGTATTAATCAAATGCAATTTTCTGTCTTTCTCTCCATCTCACAATAATGTTATGCTATGTTCTTTGCCTATTTATGGCAAACTTGAGTTAATGGTCCTGATTTGGTTTATGTTGGTTGAATCCACCATATAACTCTTAATGATAAGTTCCGTCCATCATTTATACCAAGACCAACTGCCGAAATTTACTGTAATTTTGCTTATGATTTTCATAGGTTCTGGGTTGCTTTCGTCAGGCGCTTCCCATCTAGTTTAAAGCTAACTACACATGCCTTAACAATGCAAAATTGCTATCAGGTACTTGGACGCAACCTATCCACAGCAGCTACCAGGGCTGCAATCACCACGTCACTTGGTCGGCTGCAAACTGGCGTTCGCCTTACAACCGCAGCTGGACCAAACTTCACAGACGGTAGTCGCCCAATGACTTCAGTGCGTGCAGCTGGGTATTCATCAATGGGTCGCCGAATGTCGAGCGCTATGGGCCTCGGTACGGGCCAGGCACCACCAGAGATAGCTGCCGCACCACCACTTGAAGCAAAGCCAGAGGATAGTCCGGAGGAGCGCATAAGGGCCATGGAGAAAGGAGTAAGAGATTTAGCTACGTTGTGCTTATACATTTGACCCTATGTATTTTATTTGCAATGTGAGACGTTTTGTGAAACTATGGCGGAGATTTTGTCCCTTCAGTGAAACCAGTCTATGCTGAAAAGACAACAAGCACTACACAGCTGCTTCATTCTTATTGAGAATCATCAACACTGTGGATCTCAAAACTCCAAGTATTTTTTAACTCGCCACTTCGCGACCACTTGTTTGACTTGGCATGGCCGATTATCACTTTACTGCCTTATGGAACGTCTCAGCCCACCAAAATATATCATTCATTGTTAGATATTCATATTCATGACATTTTAGTTTGTTATTCCTGAGAAAATTCAACCTTCTTTCCAGTAGTCTAGTCCTGTCAACTGACTAATTAAACCAGCGCTGTCATTTAACCGAACTAACCGTGGTTTCTGCACCCGAATGCACCTAAAAATACTGAAACTATTGAAACCACATTGGCGGGTTCCACCGAGGTGCTTACCAGGCAGTGTTATACGACTGTCTATTTCGTGGGTAATGTCGCGAGACTACCAGTGTCTCTGGCCTGCTGATTTTTTTCTGAACTTTCTGCTTACTTGTGAGTAGACAAATGCTTAAGAAAGTGTTAGCGGTGGAGTTGCTCGCCCATTCTTAAGTGTGATGGATGGGACGAATGCATTATTCATTAGATTCCGTCAATAAACTGGGTTTTTCACCTAATAAAGTTCGATAAACGTATGGAAGTCATTTTTTCAGCTACACTCCGTGTGCCGAATTACATCGGGTCCAGCTGCCACAGTCCTGTTCACCGAGGATAAGGAGAACGATGAAATGCAGCCATGCATTGGAAGCAGTAGCTAACTTCGGTTTTCATTCAACAGTGGGATGTCAAGGAGTCATGCCAGACAATACCTGGAAGTAAGTCAGGCCATAGTGAAGGAAGGAACATCAGAATGACCCTCTTCCCAAGGGTTTTAGATGTGATCTTTCACGAATTCGCAGTGAATTTGGCACCGACAGCTCAGTAGCTGAAAGCGATGTTAACTCTATAAGAGAATGGACCGGGTGCTCTTCTGAGGATGCTGAATAGACAGCTGACGGTTTCGAACTTCGATTGATCCAGTTTCCGACAGAAGGCGCTCCAATTTACTGGCGGTTTTGGCTGAATTCTGATTACCTTTTCGTTGCAACCCTTTCTATGCTTTTTAGTCGCATCACCGGAAGACGGTGCAACTAGAACTGTTCCAATGAATTTTACTGACATCTTGATGAGTAGTTTTGTTTCACAGGATAGTGTGTGTGTATGTGTTCTCTCAAGCGCCACCAAGCTTCTTTTCCGGATGACCTCCCACTCACATTCTTCAAAGACGGAGTTGAAGTCAGCGCTTGTCTGATCTGTCCGCTTGCATTTGGAAGAAGGATTCTGCTCCAGACATCTGGGAAGTGATAGTGCTCACTTTCAAAACAGGGGCTCGTACTGGCTATGTTAACCGCAGGGCTATCAGATTGACCCCGATCGTAACGAGACTGTTGGCGTCTCTGGTGCTTCGTCGATTTATGGTGGCTCGTGAAGCACTGACTTCAGAGAAGCAAGCAGGATTCTGGCGCGGTAGATGTTGCGTTTACTAAATCTTTAAACTTCACCAGGTGCTAGAAAAAGGTCATACGTACAAGCCACGCACAATTCTAGTGTTCCTGGATTTCCAAGGCGCATTCGACCCCTGTGATCGGTCTGTTCTTCTTGACACGCTCACACACCCAGGAAGGCCCCAGGAGTTTGTATTCTCAGACTTCCGAACGTGTGAGAGTGTACGGAGAGCTCTCCATAAGCTTCCGTACACAATGGGGTGTCCGTCAGGAGTGTTAACTCTCCCATTTCCTGTTTAACTTCGCCGTCGATGAAATAATGAGACGAACGCTTGAAGGTCTCCAAAACCTCTGTGTTCAAAAAGCCTGTGACGAAAACCTTGTCGATCTGGAACATGCAGATGACATCGTTCTCATCCTCGAATAGGAGAAAATAAACTGACCAAAGTCATCCAGTCCTTTGGTGTGCACTTTGCACCCACAAAGTGTAAGGTCATGCTCGTGAACGTGCAGTCACTGAACACGCCACTTACAATCCACGGAGAGATATTGGAAGCTGTGGAGCCTTTTACGCATCTTGGAAGGTGTATTAGTTCTGATTGTAGTGTGACAGATGAAGTCAATTCACGAATCTGCAAGGCACGGGTCGCGTTTGCTAATTTGAGACACTTATAGAGTCCAAGTGGTGTGTCCCTGAATCCCAAGAGACGTGTGCATCAAGCTACGGTGCGGCTCTTTTGTCGTATGACTGAGAGACTTGGCCTGTTCGAGCAGCGAAACTGAGACGTCTTTAGGTCGTCGTTGTCTCAGAACCACAGCTCGTGTGGGTTGGTGTTGGCGAATCCGTAACGTGGTACTTAGAAAGCGAGTGTTCGTTTGTGCAGCGGGCACTTCCGTTTAAGAGTATGTCCATCACCAGAAGCTGTGTTGGTTGGGATATGCGCTGCATACGCCGAACCATCGTTTGCTGAAGAGGGCGCTGTTTTTTATGTCCAACTGAGAGTGGTGGAAGCAGAGAGGTGGCCAACCATTGACCCGGCAGAAGGGTGTGAAAGAGATTACGGAAGGTATGGGTGCTGTCGGTGATACTCGCCTTGCAAGATGAGGACCACTTGGTCCTCACTGAGGCTGGTTGGGGATACTCCAAAATATGGCCACCAACCGGTGTTAGTGACGTTCTTGTTGTCAGTTTCTATCCAGACTGCCTGAATGGGGGTCTGCAATGATTAGCAAACTGACACTAATTCCCTTCTCCATCCACTTATATTCTTTACTTCACAGTAAGGCTTTCAAATAAATCATGGTTGTACAGCGGTGAAGCACCGGTGCTGAACAGTAATGTCATGCTGTGGATGATGATGATAATGTGTGTATGTGTAAGTGAGGGTTCTATGCTCACACCAATCTACAGAATCATCTAATGAATTTGGAATGGAGTGTTCTTTTACACAATACTACTTGGGACTTTACAAGTATTTAGTGATTTTTACGACAATAGATAATTCTTCATAGACGTAATACACTACTCATAAATTTGCTAAGGACTGTGACGCAGCCCTTCTTGGGGCTCATCAGGTTGGTGAGGTCCCCGAGCTTTCTTCAACCTTGGGATCTACTTGAACCCAAGTTGCACGAACCTAGCGAAATACACTCATTTGCATACCAGTTTGGTTTTGACGGGAGACTCACCTGGAACCCAACTGATTTTCTCTTTTATGGTGTTCTTTAAAAAACTATGTTGCGATATCTCAGACATGGTGCCAAACGAAAATTAAGGTGGCCTGGTGTAGCACATTCAGTTGCTTAAGGACATGATAAATGAGAGATTTAGCTGGGTTCTCAGTGAGCATACCGTCAAGACCACATTAGATATAACTTCAGTTTGCATAATTTTCGACGGTTTGACCTGAAAGGTGTACCCGGTATATGCATGGTCACTGAAGTATGGCGTTAAATGCTGTCACTATATTCATCTATCTCGTAAACTAACATGCCTTGCGCTCATCAGGCCCTCGTCTGTCCACAATACTTCCAGGTCAATCAGCTTATCGAAGAAAGCTGTATTGCTGCCTGCCGTGGGGAAATAACTACTGCATTCGAGAAGGCAAAAGAAGCCGGTCGTAAAGAACGTGTTCTCGTCAGGCAACGAGAGCAACTCGGTGTGGCCGATCAGATAAATCTCGACCTGACCTACTCTGTACTCTTTAATCTGGCAAATCGCTACACAGCTAGTGGAATGTACCAAGAGGCACTGAACACTTACCAGGCTATAGTACGAAATAAACTATTCGCTCATGCCGGTAAGTCCTCAGTCAATTAGGTCTCGTCCATTATTTACGTCATGGTTAACTGACAAACGTGTGACTTAGTGTTTTCCTTTGGCAAATAGTTAACGAAGCACTATTGTCACTTAAACGTATTCACGCTCCCTTATGTAAGTAGAGGAAACCTATCAATTCCCAATAAATAGTAGCGTCTTCATTTGTACAGTCCCACAGAATTGTCACAGAGAAAGGGTCTCTATAGGCAGAGCCGTCCGCATAGAAGCATCTTATGTGCTGCACCAAGATATCACTGAAACTAGTAACAATGTAAGTGTCAGCACTGATGATGTCACGCTTAAGGGTCTCTATAGGCAGAGCCGTCCGCATAGAAGCATCTTATGTGCTGCACCAAGATATCACTGAAACTAGTAACAATGTAAGTGTCAGCACTGATGATGTCACGCTTATTGGTGATGAAGTGTTTGCAATCCAACTGCTAGGCTCGGTGAAAAGAACAACAATGAGATCAGAGTGTTGATGTTAATAGTTCTTATGGTTCCAGATATTCTGTGGTTTTTCCACTTTTTCAGAAGTAATATGTTATCCATATTTTCTTTGTTGATTTCACCAGAACGTCCCTGCAGTAACGTTAACCTCTCGACCTTAGTTGTATTTTCATTGCTATACGTATTGATTATTATCAAATTACCCTTCAACAACCATCGGTCAACACAGACAAACAGAAATTTCGCGTTTTCTGCGGTCGGAGTTTACCAGTCATGAAGCATTAATTCTAATCTATTTTACACGTCCGTGGCAAAAAGGACAGATTTAATGCCATGCCAGGCTTCGTACAGTTGTGGTGTTATTTAAAATCTTGGCTACCTAACTATTCTACACGGCCGTTTCTTAAATAAAGCTTAATTACACTTAATACCTTTCTGAATTTTCGCTGCTCATGATTGTGTTTTAGACCCAAAAACACTGTTGACCAGTTTTTGTTTAAGATTTGGAACTGGATTGGTGGTCTGTGCAACACCATTTCAGTTTAGTCGGAAGTGACGAATTCTCCGATACCATACCTTTTGCTATTTGGTGTTGTGTTTTCAATGGTGGGTTAACCTAAATTTTCTCTAATCTTCTCTTGAAGGTCGTCTTAAAGTAAACATTGGCAATATTTACTTTGCTCAGAAGAATTATTCCAAGGCGATAAAGTTTTACCGAATGGGTCTTGATCAACTTCCCAACACACACAAATCAATGAGGTAAGTTGATTGCCCCTCTCCTACGAGGGGGCGAGAACTAAATGACCAATGATTCAGAATCAAAATCATGCAGAACATTGGCATCACGTTTGTCAAACTTGGGCAGTTCAGCGAAGCGATAACTTCTTTTGAACACATCATGCAAGAAGAGCCTGACGTGAAGACCGGTTTCAATTTGATTTTGTGCTACTTTTTGACTGGTGATCGGAATAAGATGAGATACGCTTTCCAGCAATTGCTCCGAGTGGATTTACACTTGGATGACGAGGATAGATATCTCTCGCACAATGTGAGTGCTTTGTTGTTGGCGCGCGATTGCACGTTTTCGTCCAGGCTTAATTCGCACATTCCAGACTGAGACCTAGTCAGTATACAATTAATAAACAAGGTGAACATCAAGACATATGTCCTGTCGGTACCACGTGAAATATGTGAAAATTTCCTCGTAAGTTCGCGAGCTGTTTCGACGGATTCGTGTCGCCTTCACTAAAGAGGAAAGTTTCTTCATAAAGTGTTTTAGTGAAAACAGACATTTTAATATAAACATTCCTGTGTTTATTAGTAATTATCGCACTTTATCAGCCGATTGTTTTTGAAAACTGCTCAGTAACTGAAGCGAGAGTTTAAATCACGTACCTCTGAGAAAGCGCACTCCTTCCGATATATCTTGCTGAGGGAGATTAAAGTCACCTGAATGCATTCTGAAAGTCCCCCCGACATTAAGTGTCTGGTTGATAGCCAACTAATAATCCGTGCTCTCAAGCTTCGAGTTATGTGGCCATTCGTCAAAGTCCACAAAGACCTACTAATTTATTCATTTAATCGCACTCTGATATGAATAATTTTCAATATTGGTTGCAAACCCCAGTCTGTTTTCATTATCCTCGTGACTGAATGCCTATGCGAAGTTTCGCACGAAACTCTACTTCCTGCATCTTCACTTCCTAAGTCCTCAGATTGCTTAAAGCACTCATTTGGCTCAGATCTCCCGAGGGGCATTATATCTAACTGTTTGCCAATGTAGAATCTCATCAACAGTTGTAACTTAAAATCTCCAACTGATGTTTGCATCAAAGTATTGTTTCCAGAAGTTTGGCTATCTGAAACGCAATATGCAAGGCTCATAGGCAAAAAAGTTTGTATGGATTGTATAAAGAACCTTGCCGGCGTTTTGACAGGAATATCTCCTGATAATCAGTGTCTAAATCCGCTCACTCCATTTTTTAGGACGACAAGCAATACGAACTCATCCTGGAGGTGATACGTAATGATGAACTCCGATTATTCGAAAAGAAAAGGTAGATATGTTCCTTTGAATACAGTTTATTTATTCGACTACTGATGTGCAGAAAAGCGGAGGCTGAGAACTTCATCAAATTGGCTGCAAAGTTGATCGCTCCTGCAATCGAATCCAACTTCAACACTGGGTACGATTGGTGTATAGAACAAGTGAAGATGTCCATGTATCACGAAATTGCCAATGACCTCGAGATTGACAAAGCTGTGATGTACTTAAAACAAAGGGATTTCCACCAGGTTGGTTGTGTAGCCATCACTACACTTTGATTTGGTATATTTTGATCACTTTCCTGCTAAGGATAAGGACTAAGTTACGAATGAAAACCACCTCCGAAGCTTGGCGTTTTGGGGATGGATGTGCAGCGACAGACGCCTCCTACAGTGATGTACTGATGACAATCCACTTATGTGCAGAACTAACTTCCGAAACAACAAAACCACCTGGCGACGTGGTGCCACCACAAGCTATTAGACCTCCAAAACAGGTAGAGCACATCGCCATTGGCCATGGATTGCTTGGATCAGTCACTGGCTTTCGCTAGTCCTGGATCACCCAAGTGGATTCTGACCACGCCCTAATCCCTAATACTCCTAGTTGAGCGTTTTATGGATTCTGATGCGGAACAAGTCTACCAGAATCAGGTACTGAATTTCTTTTCAGACAAGACTTCTTCCGATGCTGACTTTTAGTGCAACTCTGAAAGATACTAGGTGCTCCGCTTTTCGAACGGCGAAACCAACAAGATCCAAGCACTGGATATCAAGCAACATTCGGAAATTGCTCACTGCTTGGACGAGTAAATAGTCGATGAGCTGCAAACTTCAGGTGGAAATAGTGCCTGTGCGCACCAGTAATCCTGGTAGATTCAGGAAGCTGAAAAAATAGAGGAGGCACTAACCTCTGGTAACGTGAGGAAACAAGTTAAGCTGTTACTCACAATAGGCCCAAGGAGGCCGCCGATAGGCGAACTAATCAGTGGAAAAAACAGCTTACTTATATTTTAAAAAGAGCGCCCCAGTCGTGTGGTTAAGCACTTTCAGCGACAATTCAACTAACCACATGCAGAAGCCCAGCCAGATTACTGACTCACTGTTTGAAAATGGAAGCCTCGATGGGTTCCGGAGGGTCTCCCAAGGGTCACAGAGCTGCTGATGCTGAAGATTTTCCAGCCACCCTGCTCAGAGATGGAGGTGGAATATCCATTTACTTATTTTCCAGTTTGCTCGTCCCTAAGTGAATCTGTAGTGGTTACCATAGGTCCCTGTTGTGTGGTCGCAGTGAGCTTGCCAATCTCAGAATAATTAGTCTGACCCCGACGTAAGGCTCTTTGTGTCGCCTGTTCTACATTGACTTAGGAAGGCGCGAGAAGACGTGCCCAGGGAACAGCAAGCAGGATTCTGGCCCGGAAGATGCTGTGTGAATCATACTCTTACACTCCGTCAATTGTTAGCGAAGGCGCATATTCGTATAGGCACCCTACAATCTTGGTGTTCCTTGACTTCAAGAGCTGGCTTCTGTCAAGCAGTTCGTTCTTGTCAACATGCATGCTGCATAGAATATGCTCCAGAAGTTTGTGAATATCATGCGCTGTTTGATTCAGATAATTGTTGGCACCAGAATATGCATGGAAAACTCTTCAAAAGCTTTCCTCCTCATTTTTGTTTAGTATAGTTGATAGTGAGATATTAGGCCAAAAACGGGAAGGTCTGCAAAGCCCTGTAGTTCAGAACACCTACATCAGCGTGGAGATGCAGAGGACATTGTCCTCATTTTTGGAAGCATGCGAGGATCGCAAGTATTTCTTGAAAATTTGATCAAGAACATCCAGTCCTTCGGTACGTGGGTTGCGGCCAAAATGTACAGTTTTATCGCAGAAAGTACAGTCCTTGCAGACGCTTCTGACAATTTGAGGAGTTACACCCAATGTTGTGGAAGGCTATACAAGAACTTGGCAGTTGCACTGGCTCTGACGGTATTACGACAGACGAAGTGAACGCGTGGATCTTAAAGGCCAGAATTGCTTTTACCATTTTGCAGCACTCGTGGCATTAGTAGAACATCTCAGTGGGTCACAAATGGGTGCTTTCATCAGACTATAGTGCTGGCCTGCCATATGGCTGCGAGACTTGGTCGATTTTGTTGGAGGATCTAAGGCATTTTCAGGCTTTTGGCTGTCAATGTCTCAATTATAGTTGGAATTGGCCCAAAAACTCGAATTCCCAAAGAGGTGATTAGGAGATAATCATATATTGGAAGATAATGACCACCACAGACAGTTCAGAAACCACTATATCAACTGTCAGACTGGGAGATGAACAAGATGGCGAATCTAAGTGGAATTATACTGTAGGCATCAATTAATCATCTTTAATCAGCACATGCTATTGTTGATGATAGTATGAGGGAGTTTGTTAATTTTTAGTTGAGATTTTTATTCATGTAATTGAAACCAGTCTACGCTGGAAAGCCGAGAAGCGCTGTACAATGACTTCATCCTTGTTGAAAACCATCAACTGTGCGGATCTCACAAAACACCAAGAGAGACTGAAAAGCAACGCCATTGGCTCTCACTTTAACGGAGTGTGGCATTGCTCATTCCTTAGTTGCAGAATCCACGTCCCGTAGTCATGTTTGACTGACTCCTCGAATGACGGCTTCTCAGATGGAATTTTCGCAAGATGGACACTGATTATGATTCCCCATAGAGATCAACGGCTGTACAGTGCTTTTCGGTTTTTTATCATTGATCGGCTTCACTGGCAAAACGATATCTCAGATGAGGATCTTATCACTACCTGTATGTGAATTTTTGAATACAAGCGCTTCGGGGGTGTCAAGCGAGCACCACTTCAGCCTAAGAGGAAATGGGGCAAGGGAATCTCAGCTGCGAGTGATTTAAGATATTTCAACCTTTAAAACAATAATCAGGAGTTACAATCATTCTTAGGCATATCAAATTCAGAACAGTGCAAACTGACATGACAACCGGTCAATTTTTGATAATAGTGATTACAAAGGTAGATAAGTACAATGCTGTAAATTCAATGGGCGTTGTGGATGAGTTGAAGCTTTTGATTTGGAGAGTGAAAACTTCTGCCCTGTACAGGTGCAGTCGCTTTGTACAAGCGTCACACTATTGAAAACTGCCGATTTTGTGTATTCCGTCTTTCGATTGGAATATTCCGGTTTCCCATTCCAGCAGTATCCGAAGATATCAATGTTCATTTGTTGAATTGGCCTATAAACTATTCGACGACTTCGCACTTGACAGTCCACTTGTTCCAGTTTCCGTCTTTTCTCATCATACAAATGGAAGCAAGTTTACCATTGATGTTATGTAGATGATGCTCTAGTGGAAGCTGAAGGTACTGAAATTATTTGGTGTTCAGTTCAGAGTATTAAAAGTACTCAATCAAATCCTCCAACAACGTGAGGGGGAAGCCAATGATTTTTTACCACACTTGCGGGCCTAGATTAGTTGGAAAGCTGACGAACCTCTTAAAAGTTATGTTTGGAGAAAACTTGCGTTGTCAGGTCAGTAAAATGCATTTATGTGGTTCCAGCCGTCGTAATAGCCTATCCTCTACAGATTTGTTGGGCCAATGATTGAAACTTCTTGGAAAGGCTTCGAAAAAAATGAGGTGCCCTTCACAACTCACTAGTACACACGTAATATAAGGTTCAAGCCCTGGAGCCGCAGTAGTATATTAAAGGGAACTAACAGTGCGGTAGAATGTATAGTTATCAGGGGTTCCAGCTACCCTAAATTGAAAGGAACCAATCTGTTGCACCAAAGTCACACTATGTAACTTTGATGCAATTTAAATATGCAGGAAAGATAGGTGTTTCGTTACCAGAATTGGATAGTACACGTCTCTTATTGTTCCAGGTTTTTTCAGCCATCTGCGGCCAGAGGTCTTCCGGGCGTAGACTGCCAATCTGATCTTGCTTCTTCATTATGGTTGCAATAAATTGACCGAAGCTTTCAGTGTGTTCATAAGTAACTTGATTTCGTTCTAAGCTACCTTAGACTTACTTACAGGTCATACTTTTTGTGTATTTGGCTTACCTGTGACTAAGTTGGAAACTTTGCTTCACAGGCAGATATGAACATCCTTCCGGTTATTGGTGCTGAACTACGAAGGTCACCCATCAGTTTCCATGCTCTCATTGCTTTGTAGAAACTTCGAACTTCAGACTAGGAAGTGGTCGGCACGCGTTTGTTTTTTGTGTATGCAACTACTTATTTCTGCCAATTCGTTTTAGGATGGCGGAAAGTCTTTACATACAAAGGTTGGTGCGAGGACCCCTGTTTGTTTTCACTGTTTTCTTACCTGTCGTTGTTGTCCGATAAGGACAGCATTACAAATGTGTTGAACACGTTTTAAATTTCTGTATACTTACAGGCAATCGAAACACTCAAGTCATTTGAGCGGAAAGATGCACGTGTGGCTAGTACAGCCGCTACGAATTTATCCTTTCTGCACTTTCTTGAAGGTGACCTCACGCAGGCTGATCGATACGCCGACCAGGCTTTGGCAGCTGACCGCTACAATCCATCAGGCATGTTATTGTATCTTCCTGTTTATTTACTGTGAGCTGGAAAACTACGGTAGCTTTAACCGGCACATTTATCATCATTCTACCAAGTAACATTTAGCATAAAAGTGAGTGAGTGAGTAAGCATGTATGAATGTAAGTGGGCAAGTAAGTAAACAGGCAAGCAGGCAAGCAAGTAGGTAAATAAGTAGATAAGCAAGTTAGTAAGCAAGTATGTAAATATTTGAGTAAGTAAATAGTAGTGGGTAGGGATTGAGAAAGTTGTCAAAGGAATAAATACTGTTTGTTGTTTCCGTCTCAGTGAGCTTAATGAACAAATAAAAGTGCAGCAGTATGCGGACCCGCATGAGCAAACTCAGCCAGCCCACTGAACGAAATGACCACACAGTAGCAACAACTTGTACGCAATATAGCAAATAAGAAATTGCAGCTCTACTAGGGATGAGTTTACATGTTCATGGAGAGGTTAACAACAGGATTCTTGTTTGGCGAATCACTTACTTTCACTGACTTAATTTTTACACAAATATTTTATTCTAGCTCTGGTGAACAAGGGCAATGTATTGTTCAAACAGCAAAACTACGAGAGAGCCCGAGACTGCTACGCCGAAGCGCTACAAGATGATTCCAGTTGTGTTGAGGCTCTGTATAACCTGGGCCTGGTGTGCAAAAAACTAGAGCGTTTTGAGGAGGCATTGGAAGCGTTCTTCAAACTTCACGCCGTGCTACGCAATAGTGCCCCCGTGGTCTACCAAATCATGGACATATATGAGAAAATTGATGATTCAACACAGGCACAAGAATGGTACGTTTTTCGTTACTAGCTCGTCTAGAGTGCTAGTGTATACAGTTACCAGATAACTGACTGCCTTATCTAGCAAAACCACCCTATGTCGTAGTTTCGCTTAAGGATAAAGACAACAGCGTTCGCTTGCTGGCGTATGAAAGCAATAAGTTGGCACGATTTGTCGTAGGCAATTTAATAGGAATAATTGGTTTCTTCAAAGTTCATTTATGGTCAACCGGTAAATGATCTTGTAACCCTCTGTTGTAAAGTACGCTTTGCCTGATCGCAATATAAGCGCTAAGGAATATTAGCTTGCAGGATGCCATTAACAGTCCATAAGTTTATTCATGCTTTCCCACCGGCCAGGGCGGAACTCAAAGTCCTTTACAGATTCGACATCTTAAGTATCCCACATGTGTTCTTTACCGGTTTTAAAACGAATGAGCTGATCCTCAGTCACCTAATCGTATCAAGGTATATCAACTGATCTTTCGCAAGCCGTATTAAGGCCAGCAGCAAACGGGGAAGTACCCACTCAAACGCGTACTGACGTTTCTGCGAGTGCTGACTAAACGCTGGAAGCAAAATTCCAAGTCTGGCGAACCAAACAACAGCCGTCTGATCTACAAAAAAGCAGAGCAGTCGGGCTTCTAACATTCCGAAATATTGACGAAAATGTTTAATGAATAGGCAACTCTTTAACATAGCAGCTATTCAAGAGCTATTCCCCACTCGAAGTTAACTAATTCTGGCATTTCCACATTTAATATAGAATCCCGCAACCAAGATCCAATAGCCCTCCACATCAATCCTCCGCTAACAGATTCTGAGGTGCTATGCAACCGTTGCAAAATAGTTCTTTACTGCTGATCGAGATGTTGCTGACGAATGAGTTTCGGATAGGTAAGGCTGTCAGGACGGAGGTACTGCCAGCTTTTCTGGTCACATCAGTGATTGATACAACACAATCACTTGTGGTGAAGTCACAAACGGGGGAATAGATGGTTGCTCCCGTCTAGGCTTGCGAAACTTAATAGCACCTCACCTCTCAAGCTCCTCTCGGGGGGAGGGCATAACAACTAGTCACCAATAGGTGGCTAAACATATTACATCGAACCATGTTACTGTTCAAGCCGATAAGCACACTTGCTGAAGGTCATTAGGTGCCGTAACGAATGCCGCAACTTTGTGGTCAGAGCAAACGTGGATGCTACTCGAAATCCTAAGGTTATTTATTTATATATATATTTTTTCACCAATGCGAATAGACAGCAGAACATTAGCAATGTTTGTCTCTGTCATTCTAGCGCACAAAGATAGTAGAAGTCTTACTTTTGGCAAGCAACTGAATGCTACTAATCAGCACATGAGGAGACTTGTACTGGGTTCTGGCATTAGTTCACACAAAAGTGGCAAGTTTTCCCGGAACAAGCTTCCCCTAACTTTTATCGGTAGAACTAAAGCAGGTCGGCTACACCGTCCGGCTTTGAACAGCTATTGCCCTCCCAAGCGGACGAGTTTTCATTTTCCCCATGTGTCTGCAGTAAACGCCAACATGTGTTATTGATGTGTTTCTATCACTGATGATGAGGAGGGGAACGAACAAAACCGCAAGGGGTCTAACGATGCTTGCTTATTCACCTTACTTGACTCTTGCCTCGTAATTGTTGAGAACATATAATCCGCATGGAAATCTATATAGGTGGTAACCCAGTCTTTCTTAAAGCCTTTTAAACCCCAGACAAAATGGAGGCTAGTAGTGTACATTTGTATATATATATATATATATATATATATATATCCGTCAATCTCACTCCACGAAAGTAGCGTGTTACAAGCTCTCTCAGAAAACATTTACAGTTTTCATCAATAATTCGATAAATGATATCCTAGGCCATACCACAAGAGATTTATAAGCTCTTTTTTTCTCACCTACGACATTAACAGGGCAATGCAACTGCATGGCCTAGTTCCATCGGATCCATTCTTGCTTCAACGTCTGGGTGACAACTACGAACAGGAAGGCGACAAATCCCAGGCTTTCTCCTACTACTATGATGTATGTCTAGAAAAATATTTGATCAAACTAGTGTTTTTGCTCCAATAATACTGTTGCACTTCATACTGGAGCCAGAGGGTGCTGAGTCCCCATGTATGACCCCTGTATTGTAGTAGCATTCCATTGCAAACTAAATTAGTGTCCAGGTGGGTGTATTTGGCAAATTGCGTCCAATCTGGCTTAACACAGAATATAAGGTTTTACAGAAACCTACCTGGTGAGCCTCAGTATGGGAGAAACCATTCGTGAACCGTAAAAGGTCCTTCAATGATCTTATCAGTAGTGTTCCCTCGAGAAAAAACTCCTTAGTGTAATATACAATAAAATGCCTATTTTAAGCCAAAAATATATTAGTTATTTTGATCCAACCCAGCTCACCTGGGCTGAATTCTACCTGCTTATTTTAGCTTTGGGCGTCAACGTCATTGTTTTCTCGTAATGACTCTGGTTTAGTAAATGTGTCGTTTCCTTCAAAAATGGCTTGATGTGCACATGCTTGAATCACACCTCTAGCAACCACATCACCCCTGGTTATTAGTTAAAAATAGACATCAATTTCTCGTTCGGATATTACCACTCAATAGAAAAAAGTTACCTCATTCCGCTGAAAATTCAAGCACGGGAAAACATTGATTGGGTGGATATTTATTCTTTGGAGACGTAGACAAGCCTGATCACTGTTATAGTATCCAAGTTCTCACCGAACACCTACTATATTTTGGTTATCTTGCTCAGGAGTGCGCTTTGAAAGAATGCACGAATGAGTAAAATTCGTGTTTTGCCTCAAGTAACCAAAGAGTGGAAGAGATTCATTCTGCTGAGTAAAAATATTTTGCGCAATTATCTTTCGACTGTCACAGAAACGTTTTTCCTTCTCCGCTTTATTCGTTAGTCCTTCAAGTACTTCCCATGCAATTTTGATGTGATCGAATGGCTTGGTGCCTACTACATCGAGTCACAGTTCTGCGAAAAAGCCATTGCCTATTTTGAACGAGCTAGTCTGATGCAGTAAGTTGTGTGCAGTTTTTCATTCTATAGCACAATACGGGTGGTTTATTTGGATCAGAAAGATACACTCATTTAGACTAGATAAGGTTTGCCTGTCACCAAATTGTGTTGCAACTAAGACATATATTTGTCGTATAGCAAGCAATGGGCGTGCATCACGTCTGCATTTCTGACTTCGCTTTATTCAAACATGCTGCTCAGTAGGCTCGGCTAACCAGAAGAATATGGGGGAAACATTATATAATCAGGATTTTGCCATCTTCAGCATCGCCTAGTCCTTGTTTCCTGCTGCCCTGTGGAAAAGCGCGGTTGGACGCCACACTGTAAAACTACACGCTATCCCGGACTGAAACGATCGACCGAATCTAGTGTTTGAACTACTCTGATAGGCTCTAAGACCCGTCACTTAAGAGTGAATGTTGCCTGTCCTGGCCGCTTAACAACAAGCCTGTACTGAATATGTCATTTAAACTGAAAAAACTCAGCCTTCGTTCTAACTACACAGCCTACAGCTATGTGTAGTTTAGTAGTTGACTGCCCATGTGTGCATTGCGGTGAATGATTTGCGCGCTACAGTAATTTCGATCAATCACCTAACAGAGTAGAAAAACGGTTTCACATAAAAACACACCCATTCAGTTAGACAATCTTGTTTGGGTCGAAACATGTCCTCTTTGGTGACTATTACTGGTCTTTGTCATCCACTTAGTGCCTACTAAATTTAAGGCTGGTGTCAAAATAGCGGCGGCAAGCGTGTCCAGTTAATTCCATTCCCCATACATTCCGACTAGTGGAGCATTTGGCCTTGATATGATGATTCCTTACAGTTTGGAAAGAATTCATTCTCTTCATACCTATTGATTGCTTCATACTTGGGGATGAACAGTTCCTACAAGGAAAAGTTTGACTTTCTGGAAAGTTTTTTTGCTCACTGATATATCTTGCAGTAGAATTTCTCGTTGAATGGTAGTTTTCTCGGAGATATTGTCAGGTGGGAAGTTGCCTGTTGCAAAAGTGTAAAAGATATACGAAGTGAATGGTTAGTTAGCTTTGATTTTGTGGGACCAACTGCTTATTTTGATAATAGTATTTCTGCCTTGATATGTAGGATTTGCTTAAAAGACGAGTTACATTAGTATAGCGCAGTTGTTTGGTTCAAACTGCATTTTAATCAGAAAGGAGCTTTGTTATTGGTATCTGCAAAATGCGTCTTCTTTTAATAAGTCTCACTTGAGTAAGTCCTCAACCCGACATTTATTCCAAGTCTCCCAATTCGTCCTAAATCCTCTGCAGACCGAATCAAACCAAATGGCTTTTGATGATCGCTTCCTGTCACCGCCGGAGCGGAAATTACCAGCAGGCGTTAGAAACGTACAAAACAATGCACAGACAGTTCCCGGACAACATTGACTGTAAGCATCCGCTCTTGTGTATTCTTACATGTCCGGATATTCATCATTAGTCAGCTTCACATGCCCTCTAAGGAAATTTCGGGGAATTTAACAAACGATGAAAGCTGAACTATCCGTTAACGTAAGCATTCCCACAGTGTTCCATTACAGAACTTTCCCGAATACTAACCAACACACTCTCCTTTCACTCCTGTGATTTAATAGACCCCGTAATTTGCGTTAAATCGTAGACATTTACAACATAGGTTACATCGCTGAGGCTAAGAAGAATGTGCAGCATTTCCACTGCACTTTACTCTTTAGAAAGGGTGCACTAACCTAAAGAAATTGGTTGCATATTTAATAGCTTTGTGCTTTTTGTCCTGCTCATATTTTACACGAATACATCATATCTATTGTTATTCGGTAGCTTGATGTGCTCACAAGGACATGCTGCTTATGCTCATGTTTGCTTGTCGGTGTGACAGCCACGTAGGATAAAACCATATGGCGCAACCTAATCTCTCTGGCATGTACCATAGTGGCCCATAAAACTCCCTCAAAGAGCCAGATACTGAGGTTTTTTATATGAACAACTGTATCGTAATCTTCAAGTGGCTAAAAACGTAACAAAGTTCTCCTCTCCCACACTTTCCCCCATCAGGTCTAAGATTCCTTGTTCGTCTGTGTGCTGACATGGGACTTCCCGAGGCACAGGAATACGCAAACCGCTTAAAACGCGCAGAAAAAGTAAAGGAAGCCCGAGAACAACGTCAACTCTCTGCCAGTAGCCGAAGAGGTGGCGGCGCTGCCCGACCGAATGGAAGTCGCGAGAATTCCGCCAGTGCTAGCAGCGGGGGTGAGAAAGACTCAGTTTTAATTTTCAGACTAACGAGAGACGGCTGATATTTGGTTGATTTCACGTTAGCGCCAAATAATTTGCCACTATGTGTATAACTTTACTGTCATCGTTTGGGTTCTAAGCATTGCTACTTTATATAGCTGTTTTCGTCGGTGGCATTTAGTCAGGTTCTATTTGATCAGAACTGTATGAAGACTTATTTGACAATATTTGTTAAATCTAAGAGAAACTGTAGTTTTTTGGGAGAACAGCAGCTGTATGTCTTTTTCGGGCTCTACCAGCGTCAAGTAGCCATTCCATGGTAGGCATGGATTCATTTCCTCTTTCTCTCTTTTTCATTGTACAAATGTTTGTGGCTTGGTGGGAGGCATTTAATTGGTTCCGTTTACAGACTGTTGGAACGGAATTTGGGAACTTGCTGCTTTGCGGTAGGTGGTGAAGGTTAATATGTTATCCGGTGTCTTCGAAGTGGAAAATCTAAGCAAACTAATGTATTGGTGAAATATACTCATTTGCGAATTCAGTCGATGTTAACGGGAGACGCAAATGAGTCCCAGATGGACCTCCTATTTATGATGGCTCTAAACTGAATGTGCTGCACAAAACCCCCCTCATGTTGCAGTAAACAGGATAGTGGAGACATCAGCAACCTTACGAGTAGTTTGGCAGCTAACTACCGATATTTATTACTAGTGTATTGTTGTTGATGAGGATGGTGATGATTAGGGTGTTCCATTAAGCTAAAAAATATGCTCTGATGTACCGTAATACTAGCCCATTTAGTTGGATAATATCATAAGCAAGAGAATTTGCTTGGATTCCGTTGAGTTTGCTCTTGGCGTTCACTGAATTTGCGAGTGATTGTATCTTGCCAGTTGCATCAAAGTGTATGTACAAGTTGAAAATACGATTGACGAAGACTTGGGAACTGCGCTTTCTTGACAAGCCCCGAGGAGGATAAAGCCAGTGTCGGGTTGTCGAAGTTGTTTAAATCGGTTTTATGAGTACCGTGTTCCACCAGGAAACTAAGGTATTTTTGACCTATTCCGTGTTACGAATAAATTGGAACAATTAGTATTACTGTCATTGTCATTACTGTTACTGTCGGCAACAAAATCACAGGAAATCTGTCCATAGTGACAGTGGTACCTGACCGCTCCTTTCTTTTGTGACTCTTCTTAATTATGTTGTTTCCCTCATCACAACTTTAGCTAATGCACATATATATAAGATAAGTAAAGAAGGAAACGCAAAAGTTTCAAACCCAATTGAGTTACCTTATCGTAGGATCCGGAGAATAGTCGGTTTCAATTAAACGAAGGAGGGGCGCATTTTACACTCCTACCAATAGGTGAAGAGAAGACAAGATTGACTGAAATCACTGCACACAGAGTTCAAAATGACAGCGTGTGCTCAAACGGGATAAGTTCACTCTCATAGATCCTCAAAAATTTTATAGTTGATATACAGCTCGATTAGTGGATCAAGCGCGGAAGTACAATACGAAGACAGCTCTAAAAGATGGCTGTTTTTATTTTGTAATTAGAACACGATTATTGATGAAATATTCACAATCGGTTTTGCCGTATGGAAGTATTTTCAGATAGCTTTGGTTAATTTTCAAGATAGAAGCTCAATACTATTTTGCCCCTTATTTGTAAGACGTACTGCTTACTTTTATACTCACTGTAATAGGTAGAGCTGAAGAGATTGCCGGTGTTAAGCGCTTAGTAGTATGTCCCGGCACCTCTTTGGTGTTATCCTCCCGCATATACACCTTGATGATGAGATTCTCTTAATGGAACTAATCTAATACGAAAACCTGGGAACTGCCATATATATGCTTGATCCTTATTGCGAACCATCGACAGTGAGCATCTGAACAAATATTATAAGTGTAAGACTTTACAAACTTCGACAGCTCGAACACGAATGGCCACGTGTGGCCCATTAGGTGTGTGATTGACTCGCACTTGGACAGGATATAGCGCCACTCATCTTCTGGTCATGGAATGCACATCGCGTGGCTACATACTGAGCGGCTTCTTGAGTGACAACTTTTCTTATCGAAGGTTGACGAAACTTTTAAATTACTCCCCTCTTGAGCTGATCAAACTCTGATTTCTCTCTAAGTTCAGTTTTTCCCACCAACTCAGCTAACCCTTATAGTAAAGCATGAAAGGGCAAATCGCACTTATCCAAAATAGGTCGTAAAAGTGCTTCCTCTTTATGGGTCGACATATGGCTCGGTGAAGGCTCTGTCTCAGCCAGAGCACTCAAACATTCTGTAGAGTTGCTTTTTGCCTTTGAGCACTGGTAGGCGTTCTAGGATACTCAACGCTTTTGTGGCATCCATCTGGAATAATCTCGTTGCCTTATCTGTCTCAATAGTGATCAACTAAATGTATTGGCGTAGTGATGCTAACTCTAGAAACTCGGTAACTCATATACTTATAGCAAGAGCTCACAGTAGCTGATGTAAATCTGTCCGTGTCCATTCAGGGTAGAAAAGGAAACGAGTTAAAGATACATTCTTGACAACATAGCCTAGAAACTGCCGAACCATTGCTCACACTTCGTTGAACGTCGTGTTATGTTTACGGAGAAAAAATCTCATTTTAGCCGGAAAATGATCAAATCAGCAAACTCTTTGTTTTTTGTTAGAAGTTAGCCTTGAGGTTTCTGTCAGTATGACATTCGATAAATTTAGAATGTTAAAAAGGGCAGAATCTCAATGGTACCAGTTTCGCGAATGCTGTATTCATCTCCCGAGCTCGTCAGTTTCATATGGTGCTAGCTAGTAACATGGGCAAAGTTAATGTTACATATTAAATTTCGCCCAGCCGTGAAACCATTAAATAATCGGCACAAACGGTAGATCAATAGTGTAACGAACATACCAGATGAATTGATAAGCCACACAGAGTTAACATTCAGGGTAATGCTAGCCACTACAACGAAGACTGCTATGGGAACGGTGGGAATAACCGACCTGTGAGTGTCATTTCAAATTATTTGACGATACTATGAAAACTTCAAAGTCGAAAAGTAGCATAATGAAATAAGATGCTATAATCTGAAGATTAGGTTGACGTGGGCAACCTATTTCAAGGATTTCTATAGTCACTATTTTTGCCGATATGTCTAAACAGTCGTGACGTTTGTAAATAGCTGCTTTGTTGATTAAGTACCATGACGAATAAGTGTCAAGGGTTCACATGTAAATTATGCTTCCTGGCAAAAGGAACATATACCCATGCAGTCTTGACGGGCGGTGGACGACTGTTGGATGAATCCGCGAGCTGAATCAGAAAAAACTGAGGGGCTGACAAAAACTCGCGAGAGCGACGGTTACATTCCATCTTTTTAAAAGACCACATCATCACTTGAAATTTATCAACGGTATCAGGCGCAAACGGACCAAAAACAACCCTTCAGGCAGAATAGCAATGCAACTGACAGCACACTACTGCTGTTAGTCTCGGTGGATGATCAATAGTTCCGGTTTAGGACATCCAACAATCCCCAAAGGCCGTCACTGTTACGGTACGCAACAAGGCACGCTGAATTTCATGTAAAGCGATTATGGATGCACCTCAACAAAGTTCCTCACTTCGGAGTCCTCTGAAATGCTGCAACTTTCTTTATTAAAAACGACAGTTTTTTATAGTTTTTTTTTCATATAGTATTCAATACAGTGAAAGTGTTGATTGCCTTACTGAGTGCCCCGCCTAGGTCTTGCCTCCTAGGCGAAAAACCACCTATTTTAACCACTTATATGCAGCTGAAATAGGCATCTGACACAAGGTCGTTCAGAGAGGAGGAGCCATTTATGGAATGTTTAAGCCAAATGTCAAACTGTCTCAAAGCATGCTTTCCAAGCATCCGCTGATGCATTTGTCATATTCACGGTGGTGCTGCTACGTTAGATGGCAGCCGAGACCCGTGATCGACACGACCAGGTTCGATATGGAGGTGTTCGGTGCATCTGTGCTGACCTAGTTTCTAACCGCCTTTCGTCCATGGTGACTGCACAGAACACCTGCAAAGCTGGCTCTCCCTGTTACAAGAGCCAATCAACGTGATATTAAATACCAGAACTAGCGTGTAGGCGAAAGTAGCATAACAGTTTTGTCCAGAAACTTTCTAGCTTTGTTGCAGCTGTCCGTCTAATTAACTTAGGAAGCTGAAATTTTCAAAGCAGGTCTTAATCAGCATAGCCTTAGTTATCTTTAGGTCGCAAAATGTTGAAGGCTTCTGCCGAAAAGATCTCGTGACAAGCCGATGTGTTCCTATAATTCTACCACGCAATTCATGCCCGATTATCGTTATCAATAAGGAAGTGCACTTATGATAAATTCTCGAGGCTCCGTTATATTGTTTTATCCATGCGTGGGCCAGTCAGAGTGCTGAACGTAACCTTTGTACCTACCCACTGTGTGATAAACTTTCTCGGAGTCCCAATGTCATTGAACAGAATCTTCAAATTATAGGACCAGGTGGAAACCATGAGGAATCTTGCATTAGCTTTCCCGCCTATTTTGCCGTGACAGAAAGCTGGTAGGTCCAAAATGGTAGCAGCTAGCTCTAACCATGCTTCAATGGATTCGTTCAAATGTTTACTCTAGGAGTCACTACGTCGGTTCTAAAAAGATGCTGTTGCTGTTTGAAAACCCACAATTCTCTAGAAAATTCATAAATATGGATTGATATCGACCCAGTAGGATGTGACTCATTTAACCGTTTACGAGAGTACCCTCGACTGTCGTTTTGCACCGCGACGGCAGAAAATGACTAATTACACCACAAGTAGACTTTGTGGGTCTTCATTTGTGGAATTCGGAACAACTTCTCCCTTTGGCCTTTTTGAGAAGAACATTGAGAAGGCATAAATCAAAGGCCGGAAGCACTTCATCTGATTTTGTCAGCCAAAGTAGCAAAACTAGCAGTCAATCCAGTCACATTATTTCACAAGTCTGCCACTAAGCTCTAAAGCTTTACCAAGGATACTGTCAGTGGGACCATAATCAAAACCTTAATGGAATCACAGCCTTAATGGAATATTGTGCTTTTGTAAAAATGGTCGCGTTTTGCATCGTTTCTTCTGATGCATTGGATGTTCCAGCTTACGTTTACTTAAGTGATATTCGGTAGTCAGTGTATCCAGTGTGTTTCGCTTTTTCCACACATAAACAATCCCACTTCTCCGGACAAAACTTGCAGGAATATTTTTCCTCGTTCACAGGGGATAGTCGTGAAGGTAGTGCTAAGCGAGACCTAGCACGAATGGCACTAATGAGAGGCAATATCAGTGCCCTTCCAAAACAACCAGAGACAAATGACGAAACTTCACATGACGCTGACCAAGGGAGTAGCGGTTCATTCATATATAGTGATCCATTGGGACCGGCTGCCGAAAGACCCAAAACGGCAGCTCGGTCGCGACCGGTACAAGATGAATTCGCTGACGAGGAAGTGGACGACGCCCTGCTTCCAGATTGACCTATCAGTATGTGCCCTGTTTCAAGTTGTGTACTGCATATATTCATCTGTGACTGTGTTGAATAAATCCCTCTTGTTTTCTAAAACTTGGTCTTATTTCCGTTTTCGTCAGTTTTATGTTGAAGCAGGTTTGTATGATGTTGACCTAACACAAAATAAGGTAAGAAAGTTTAAGGTTATTTAAATGCTATTCATGAACTTCCTCACAATAAAAACGTTTCACTGAATAGAATGGTACATAGACCATAACCTGTTGAGGCCTAATAACGTAGTGAGATAAGGCGGACCACGTAGGGTAACACTTGAAAGGCCGTGTGATCACCTCTGGCTGGAAGTAGTTTTTGAAAGAATGTACGTCCAACTTGTACACGCACCTACAAAAAACTGCATGAATTTTCCATAAATGGTCACTTCATAACTTCTGACAGTTACGGATATTGTTAAGACCAATTTTACGACCCATTTTTAGCTGGATATGCATTGAGATGTTGAAGTTGTCGCCTTTTCCTTGAGTAAAATTCGCTCAACGCACGTGACAGTAAACTTTGCCTTCTGGAGCCAATCAAGATAAGAACGCAACAGTATTCGCATTAACCGAGTTGGGGAATTCGTGACAGATCTTGAATCCTCTCAGGTGACTCAGTTTTCTCTATTTAGTGCGGTACTTATGATTCACTCTGTGACAAATTTGCGAAAGTTGTCCTTGGTACTATCCAAGGAACACACAATATGCACTGAAGGGCAGAGATCTCGATTTACTGATTAAAGCATTATAACGGATTTGGCGCCTGGTTATTTCGCTTGCACGGGTTTCAGTTCTGCTTTGCAAGCAGATTTGACAGTGACAGCTTCGGTGGGATCGAATTTTTTCGGTCGTTCTGGTGTTCCCCTCTCAATAACGCTACTCAACAGCTTAAACAATATTTTTACCGCAGAACAGCAAAGTGATTGGTATGGATCAAGAGGGGTTTATCATTTTCCGAGAAAATCATCTGTCATCTGGGAATTCCTCATGTGAAGCGCAGCCAGCTAAGTTCAGGACATTGTTGCCCTTGAACGTAGTCCTATCATAACAGCGAAAACAAGAATAGATGAACAGGACTTATCGGTTGATAGACATTTCACTCTCGGTCATTTCCGTACTGTTATCAATAAGCCGCATATGTTAGCCACAACTTATTCTGAAAAATCATCAGATTATGATATTGTAATGTGGAGTCCAAAGGTCTGTATTCCTCAAGATAAACACGTTTTCAAAAGACCATCCTTCGAAAGGGGAAGGACTCCAACGTAATTACAGGATTTTCGTTCCAATACTATTGTCGGGTAACTGCAAAAGCAGCAAGTTTTTACACTGACTAATTTGAAGTGATGAACCTAGACCAAGCACATGATGCATCGTTTTAGCTTGCTAAGAGTTTGTGACGACACTCTACAGAACTATCAAAGACAGTTTCGATTTATCTCGATCGGGTAATGATGTAATCAAAATAAGAAATGAGTCCGTTATTTTTCGACAGCTATTTACGGAAGCTATTCATATTAATTGCAATAAAGTAACTCCGCCATCTGTTATCCTCCTAATCCCTTCGCCATTCTGGTCTCGCACCGTGCCTAATCTTACCTGTAATTCGGAAGGCGCCATCTTCTTTATGCCAAGTAAAATTTGTGTACCGACTAAACCGACAGACTGACTAGACTCACTTTCTAATAAGTCATTATTTGGCCTTATAATCAGGAATTGATGTTACTCTCTATATTTCTCTCTAGCCTTCTGCCTATCCCTTTCATTTGCTTGTTGATTTTATCTGTTTTCATTTCTTGGAATCTTATGATCATGCTAATGTTATAGAACGAGTTCTTTCTGAATTTAACAATGAAATGTAAAAGCCAACTGCGTTGGTCACTGTCGTCCTCCTGGATAGGGACCCCTAGGGCGAGTAGGTTCAAATGGTTAGAGTGCGAATTTACTGACCGGAAGGTCCACGGTTCGAACCCGACCTCTGCCTCTCGACTTCCCCTGTCTAGGCTTGCGCAACCTGACAGTGTCCTAGCCCTTTTGCTTCCTTCGGGTGGCATGGCAGCTAGGCACCGAAAGGGTGCTACGGCTGAACGATTATTATTTCTATTTATTAGAGACACTGACGGACATGGTCCAGTCGGGCCCTCAATGGCACCCTTGCATCCAAACTATTGTCTTTAATGCATAGCTCCCCCAACCCACTCCCTCCTTTAAGGTCCACTGACAGGTATGTGTTTACGCAACAACTCATCAGGTTCCACAGCTACATACCCCACCTCCCCAAATCATCGCTGAACGAAAATATGGCAGCGACAACCACTGTACGACAAGCACGAGCTTCTTACAGCTGTTGATGATTATGATTATGATGGTGATGATGATGATGATTAATTTAGCAGTTCGAAAAGACCGAGTGCACCGCTATCCGGAATGTCATTGAGTGGCTACTTTGAGGGTGATAATTTACTCACCGGAAATGTTCCTGGAGCGAAATATTCGGATACTGATGTGGCATCTAACACTTGCCTGCCACAAGCCCTCTGTAGTACCCACATGTTCACTCATTCAGGCAGTTTGTAATGAATATCACATCATAAATGTGACGGACATTAACAACTGGTCTTAATTTGCATAACCTTTGCCCGAGAATAAGTAAATAGCACGTATTTGTATGCAAATCACTGCCCACCACATGCAACCGATGAGTTACCGTCGGTAAAAACTTGTTTGTCAGTGTCTAATTCTTACTAATCCCGGTTGGTCATCTGCCATCATGAAACGCCTGTCCTTGTTCATGCCCAGACTAAACCTTGAAGCTGCATATTATCTCAAAGCAAGGCGTTTGGAGACGTCATCCGAGTGCAAGGCAGTTCTTGTCAATACCGGTTTGGACAATAAACTTTCCACAAATCAAAATGTACAACCTTGACGGCATCATCATCGTCTTCATCAGCTATGAAGAACGGGTAATCGCCGTACACGTGTCCGCCACGCTCTTGTTCGCCGATGACTTAGGAAGGGTAGGTAGCTATGCATTGGAGGCGGTAGGTGATTAATTTACGTGTCAATACAGGGATGCGAGTAGAATTCTCATTACATGTCCATAAAATGTGGGTAAGTTGGCGGTGGCAAAGGTCTACACCGGTGATTGAGTCAGGTTCGGATAATCTGACAAACGGCCTGCTTCATTGAACTCACACAAAGCTGCCTCCAATCCACAGAGAGAAGCATCCAATAAAAGCCGCAACATGAGCACATCTGAATTCCAGTGTCCAAATCAGTACTCACAGACAAATGAAGCTATTTTGTAAGCATAATTCCACAAACATTTCTGTTCATTTGCAACACTATGTATGAGGCCGTGAGATCTGCTGAGTTCCAACAAGGGTTTTGAATGACATTATTTTTCAATTGAGATTTCAGGCTGTAAGCGAAGCTAGTCTATGCTTAAAGGCCGAGAACCACTGTACAGTTGCTTCATCCCTATTAAGAATCATCACCAGTGCCATCTCACAAAAATCCATGAGTTCTCGAACTGCCGGTTAGTAGTATGACCGCTTAATTATTCAGTCATGGGAGGCTGGTCAGCAGTGCGACTAAGTTGCACTACCTGATGCATCACGAAAAATTCTAATTTGAATGTATTGCTACACGTGAATGGCTATATAGTTCTGGTGGAGCCACCACAAATAACATTCAGCCTCCGATTAGTGACATGTATAGTTTACCAGCATCTAATACATGGGTGTTCCAGATGTCGTCTTTCAATGGTGGGGTTCATTGATTTATCCCCTAAGATTTCTTATTCATTTAAGCCAGTTGGCAAACACAGCTACTGAAGTGCGCTGCTAGGTTGGTAAGTTGAAAACGTTACCTGTGTCAAAAAGTAACGAAATAATCCCCGTGATCAAATAGGGTTTCAGAAGTTTTGGCAATTCATTTCCCTCAAGCCTGACCAGAGTAATTTCTTTGGCAGGCTAGGATGAGCAGAAACGGCCTTCCGTGGGGTTAAAAATTGGGAACGCATCAACTTAGACCGACACGCACTTCTGGACTGATCTATCACACCCGAAAAAACCGCCCCGCACAATGGGTCGTGTCACACGCAGTTTGAGGTTAGCCCCCGGCATATAGGTGAAGGAAAAATGGAACGATGAACAGAAGGCGTTCTAAGTCCATTACTTTGCATAGATGGTGGTCCATGATGTTGAAGTGCGATGGGGATAACCAGAGAAATGTGACCGAAATTGTCTGTCAAACATGGTCTGGTAACCCGTACCACTTATAAGACTCATCTAAAAGACACATGGCTGACCAGTTCAGGTTATTATTCAGTTCGATCTGTTCCACGAGAATGACAGAAATTCATGTGCAACGCCGTTTTAGGCTTAACACTCCACAATGTCCAGCGTGTCAGTAGGAGTCCAGTCATGCAGATGAAAGGCATATTAAGTTAACACCAGCTCAATGGATAACAATGCGACACCGTGCAGTACAACAGAACGAATACAAATGAGCGACCGGAATGCCTAAACCAAGGGTATTTATTAGCGAAGCACTTAAGTTTCCTATGGTCTTGGGCGGCTACTCACGCAACAGCGGGAGCTATATACCACTCACATACAGGAAAAGTAGAGGTTGACGACTGCACCCTATCTAACAAATGGTTCCTGAATAGGCGCCATTGGCTAGAGTCACTCTTGACTTAGTCGCATATCTAATGGCATATTCACATTTGATTATTCTTTTTCCGTATTCATACGCTCCCTCGTCGGTGATTCAGTCCCAGCGGTACATTCTATTAATACGTGAGCATAGAAAGCTCTTAAAGAAATCGAATAGTAGGCTGCTTTTTGCGCTTTGTGTATATTTTATCGATCGATATTCACTGCACTTCTGAAGCCTTGGTGCGAGACCTAAGTGGAGTAATAGACGACATTTCTATCCACATGCTACCAACCATGAACTCAAGTAACTCAGCAGTGGCTGCAGTGGGCTACGGCGATGTTGAAGAAGCCCTCGATTTCTCACCCCTGACTTACTTATCGAAGGTAAACAGAGCCTAACTTGGTCATACAGCCACCCTATCGTCGATTTCCTCTGGAGCTGACATTGTTTGAAAGGCTAACCGCTCATTGTCTGTAATGTATAATAATGTATAATGTATAATGTATAATTATGTGCCAAAACACCGTAGGTCTGGTAAGGTGATAGGCAATTTCCCTGAGAATTAACAACACGCTAGTCTACCAGGACGGACGGATCGGACATCTTCTTAGCACCTGAAACTTCTACACACAACAATGTGTGACACAGGTCGTCAGGCGTGTTCTGATGGAATGTGTGGTTAAAGTGCAAACAATAATAATACTGATGAACACCCCTGCAACTTTGTGACGAGTGCCAGTTGTTTCGCACCAGTATTAAATGTGGATTTTGTTTGGTGCTCGACACTTATGCGACCAAGCCAATCACATCACCGTCAGCTACAGAAGATGATGTTCAGGTCTCGAATGCCTATCACTGTGAAATACACGTGATTCCGGTCTCTCTGTCCCGTTGGATATTTTCACCAAATTCTTTTCCAACAAACCAAAGAAGCTGATTTCTCATTTAGCAGCCGAACGGTATTGTTAACCGTAGGTTAAAAAAACGCACTGGAGCTCACTACACAATCCGCTTCAAAAGACAGTAACAGTAAATAGGTAAAGTTAACCTCATCTAACACTCCGTACTTCCTCCTTCCCAATGTGGAAATATACGTCAGCGAATATCAGGATGCTGCGGTTATTGCTTGATGGGAGAAACTCTATCCTTCTGAACTAAGGTCATCAACTGGCTGGACAGACCTGAATCCGAATGAAGCCCCATGTAGGCAGCAAAGCGTGATTGTGCCAGGAGTTTCATGAAACAAGGGAGACCAATGCAATTGGGGATACTCAGATGTTGGGTTACTGACGATGCAGGCCTGCGATTTGACCTTTGAGCCGACGGTCTTCCTGACAGCTTCTGAAGTACATACCGTAGAAACTTCTGCCACACGATCTGTTAGGCATCTCCTCAATCGCAGAACGTCGTGCAACCTAAGTTATCATACGAACAACTGGTATGATTTGGTTAGAGGGATGAAATGTGAGCAAACTAACGCCGATTAGTAATTTGCTGCAAGTGACAGATCAAGGCTGAACAGATGAGAATGCGCGAGGGATCTTGAGACTACAACATTTTAGAATCTACCGAAATCACAAAAACATTTCCAGCTTCTTTTTAAACACCTCGGTGGATAGATTTCAGTGTACTGAAGCCAGTTTTATGTTGTCACGTTAGCGATTTCATTAACTCTCGAGATGAAACTAAAATATCCTTAGAAATGCAAAATTTCAGTTTATACTTCTGAAAATTTACCTCCTCATGTTCTGTGACGTAAAATGTACCGAAATACAGTCGCTGTGTTTTTCACTGGAGATCATCATATTTGCATCTTCATCATAGGCATGCCGGCGACAACTGCTAAATGAGCAATGGGTTTATTGCTTGGGGACATCTCGCTATTAACACAAGGTTTTTTTAAGCCAAGTGAGTAGATGACCAGGTTGGCCCAGAAGAAGCAATCAGCAAGGTAACTTCAGCAGAACATTAAATCAGTATTGGATGTTAGTTAAAATGTCTTGTAGGTTAATGAGGGTGCTTAATTGTTACGATCGATGGGGTGGGAGGATTGTATATCATTCTAATTGGGTTTGGATCTGTGATCTTGAGGTACAAGGCAATGAAGCGGATGACTGCCCGAATGCGTCATTTGACATTTCTGTCAGTCTGTGTATATTACCAAGCGCTATGAGAGCTGGTTAGAGAAGCACGATTACGTGGAATTTGGCTGACTTCGATTGTCGGCTTCAGGTCCAAGTTACTTCTACTGATTACTAATTTTCGCTGATAACGACATGCGTTAGCCCGACTGATTTAGACCCGTTCGGCATGCAATCGCTAGTTCTACCCCTCCTATATTATTCACACCTGGATGCATGACGACTTCTACCTCCTTGGCCATCAGAGAGTGTAAAGTGAAACGTAATCCCCGCCTCGATATGTCAAGATATTCCAAATCTCTTTGGTATTTCGTGTCCAGCAAATTACCCATCTTCGTCGAATTTTATACTAGCGCCCATCATTGAGCTGCGTTTGTCGTTTCTTCTGTTCCACTTGTTGGTCATGACAGGAAGTCCTCATTCGGTTTGTCCATTTGGGACCTTAATTTAGTTGGTAAATTTTATTAGGTAAACGGTCACCTGTATTATCGGAAAAGGATTCTACATGTTCTACATCAGTGAAGAGAGCTGTGCTTCCCGTCTGCATGTTTTGCATCTTTTGAACAGGTTCAATTAGAAAAAAGGTTGACAGAAACTCAGTAACTGCACCTATCTGGTGTGCTCCAAGAAGAGCGAAACCAGTCGTGGGCTGTCAAAGAGTTTTCAGAAACCTTGTGAATAGTATCCTTTTCTCAATTTGAGTTGCTGTTCGATCAAAAAACGTCCTTTTTCAACTAGACGATAGTGGGGAGATGCATACTGCGTGAGAATGGACAAACGAATAGTTCAAATTTGATTTGTGTTAATGGGTGAATTTTTGTTTATCGGACGGTGAAAGAAGTGTAGCGTGTTTGAAACGGGCTCCGTCTTCATATTGCCTTTGATGTGAGGATTCAAATTGTTGGGTTAATTGTGAAATCCTTTGATGTTTATCGTTGGATCAAAGAGCGGTGTCATCTACTTAAGGCGTCATATATCATATATCACGGAAAAGAGCGGATTAACTTTGTGGTTGCATTATCCGAAATAACCTCTGACTGGATATTTCTGTTATTCTACGTAGAAAATACCTGCTTAAGATCTGGAGGAAATACTCACTGGAAAATTGATAAGTTTACCGGGCTTACGTGTTCTGGCAAACATAGAAAACTAGATATTTTGCAAAAAATTTGATTTACATTTCTGATAAACATCTCCTTTCAGTCCTTAATGTTTTGCACAATATTCACCCTACCTTACTAGTGTCTGTTTGAGGCGAGTTCAACAGGGGCAAGATCTTCTGGAGTTTCTTGTTCCTGGAACCGACAACACATAGTCCATCGTAGAGCCATATACATCTGTGAGCAGTTACAGTTCATCATATTTCCTATGGTGCCTTGTGAACGGATCCTAGTGAAATCCCCTGTTTGTAGTATTAGAAAAGCTCGCACAACAGATCACTGCCTAAAGATAGAAAATACAAAACGACACATTGCTAAGCAACAGATGCCACGTAAAGTGCACTGCCCTACGCAACAAACTAATTACAGGGCATTGTCAAGAGCGCAACCCATAAGAAGTGGCTATGATTTTCGTACGACCCAGATGAAGCTTCAAACCACCTCAAACAGAAACTAAATTTTGCCTTAAACCGCATCTGTGATGGATTGCGACAGCCCGAGAGATTTTGTTTTACGTAATTCTCAGGACCGCGCTTCTAACTCATACGCCGTATGCCATTTTACTTGAAGTTGCAGTGAAGCTACAGTAGTATTACTAAGGTTCTTACGAGCCCCATGAGGACTTCTAAACCCTGTATAGACTTCTCGATCTAGGGAATCAGTGTCATAGGCCGTAACTAATAACTGGAGGCAGTCGATTGTCAAACATGTCTATGATATGGGGCCTTTGGTCGACCCTTCACATGCGCTCACCACACTGCTACGTAATGGGATTCCGAGAATGCTGGCCACTAACAAGGAGCATATGAATAAGGACTACCGGCTCAACCCGTCCCTCTGTAACCCACACCTCAGAACACGTCGATGGATCATTCTTTTGGCATTGGTAAAATTTAGCGTTGCATATACAGTGCTCTACGCTGGCACTTTGTTCTCACATGGTAACTTGACCACCGCATGGGTAAAAACTGTCATCAACAGCAGCCTCACATCAGTGGTTTAGTTCATTCTAAGAGACCAGAAAGTACTCTTAGTGTATCTTTCCCTTGCTTCACACATCTATTCTCTTGGGTAATCCATAAGATAATTTCCACCAAAATATTCACACAGTTTTGGGAGGCCAGCTATAGGCTGCAAGCTGTTTTCTATATAAAGTTTAACTCTCAGCTTAGCGGTCATCATGTTTATCTTATATACAGGACGCAATTTTGCAATGGGACATGCCGCCAGAATGACATGGCGGAAAACGAACTGTTTCTAAGAGCCACACCGTCGATCCAAGTCATTCAGGAATCATTTAGAACAAAACGGTATAAAACTATAGTATCCGCTGAGCACTAACGGAGAAACGTAATTCGGGAGCAAGTCAACTTCAAGTTAGGGTACTTTACATCGAGAGGGTGACCAAATTTGACATCAACGAGGGAAGAGTTTTCCTTTTGTGTAAAGGCAGTGGTCAGTTAACTAATTCAAATCGTTCAAAGCCTCAGAAGTCAGCCTACCCTCAACCTGTTTGTGAAGACATGGTATGGCCCGTTTTGCAAGAATAATGCGGATTTAGTGGCTTTCTACATGAAAACCAAAAGAACGGTGGCAACATGTCTACACATGATCCTCTGCTGGAGGCGCGATCAATTGTTAGCGTTTCATCAGGGAGTTGACGGCTACATAAAAGCAGTTGTGTAAACATTCTCGTGATTTTCAGACGGTGTAGGCTAGCGTGCACTGAAATAATCGACCTATCTTGGTGGAACTCCCAAAAATTCACGGCAAATGTCCATTCAATAGTGTCAGTTGAAAGTCTTCCGCATTCCCTAGGTTTCAAAATTATCTTTGTTTTCAGACGTCGGAGATTTTTAAGTTGGAGGTAGCTGTTGTCCTTTTTTCACACTGTATTCCGGAAGGCAGGAGCATTCCGTTAACCTTCAGTAATTCAGAAAAAAACACTTCAACGATCGCTTCAAACGTGTGGCTTATTGAATATTGGAAATGATTCCAGTCACATATGCTGCGCGTTCATTCGTACGGCTCTGACTTCATTCTATATCGTACTGTACACAATTTATTCAGATTTTCGAATATACGTCACTTCCATGCACTCCCGTAGTCTTGGTCAGTGACCTCTGTAAGAAAAAAAGGAGTGAAGAAACGCAACCTAGTCCACCTACTACATAACGGTAGGGCATCTTTCGTGTCAGGAATAGTTAATACCTGATTCACACGTCTTCGTTGATTATGGATGGACGATAAACTACTACACTTCATATTCTCCTAAATTGCCAGTGAATTTGTAGACGATTGAGATCTCACAATATCCTGTCAGCATAAGTCATTGAGTTTGCTCAGAACTCTAGCTGCTTCTTCAGATAACAGTTCGTCTACCTCCGAAGTTGAGTGGCATTTGATCGAGGTAAACTTCAATCCCCGAGGTAATGGAACCACTTGCTTACTAACTTCATTCACAACGAAACGGCTGTTAGTAAGTGTAAAAAACCGAAACAAGTGAACTATTCATCGTTTATTTTATCTTATGAAATGGAATGGACGAAACAAAGGTAGACAGAAGGCATAGAATACACCAAGCCAAAAGTGTTGCACATTCAAAATTGTGATAAGTTTGTAGATGATGAACAACTAGGCGGCCTGAAAATGTGAAAATATCGGGCGATAGACACAGCCATGGTTTCATTTTATTGAAAGACAATAAGTTGCTTTTTTGATGAATTAACTGAAGAAATGAGGAGACTAAAAAATAAGTCACAGCACATATCAAGAGAAGCACGCGCCAGAGGTTCAAGAAGAAGGAATGAACCTGTCGTTAATTCAGCTGTGCAAACTGTGCTCAACACAAAGAGCGGCCAGTTCCTTGCAGAACTCTTCGTACACAACGGCGCATAGAACCATATTTTTTGTTTCCTGCCAAGAAACAGTCTCTTTTGAAGACGGCTTTAATGATTTGGACTTCGACATCTTGGGTTGTTTGCGCCGTGAACGCTTTCTAGTCGGATTGGACGCATTGGATAACTCGTCAAAGCTAGGATCTGGAAGCCAAAGAAAACGGCTTGGACATTCTTCACTATTGAAGCTGGCAGATAGACGAGTTCGATTGGCTTCGTTCACGAATGGATTGCGATTTATAGGAAAATGTTTGTCTTTCTGTGCGGCCTGACTGATATTTTTGGATTTGGTCCTCCTACTGGATAGTCTGAATAGCCGACGGAAAAACGATGGGTTACGATGAGCTTCTGGAGCTAAACGGGAAAGGAAGAGACAATTATGAAAGAATAAATTCAGTTTTGAGGGTGCCGCTTCTGAAATTGCAAACTACCGCGACCTACTAAACTCTACTTCGGACAGTAGAAATCTCACTCGATTGTGATCGATCACAACGGATTCACAGCGTTGCAACATGCATGAGACAGAAAAACTAACCAACTGAATCACCTCATTCGAAGTTATTCCATCAGGTTTCGCTAGTAGGTGCAACTTTATAGGGCCAATCCACAGTACCACACACGTAATTCACTCTACATTTCACAAAAAAACAACTTCCCTACCGGGTAACGTTCCGAACATACACCGGAGAATTGGAGCCGTCAAGTACACTGTTTCACTCCGTGCACCGCTGGGCTAAGGACATTAGGTTTGTAAATCCAACGTCCGCAAAAAAGTAGAGCACTAATCAACAAACCTGTCACATTGTTGACTGTCGGTTCCCTAGTCGGAGATCTCGGAACTATGTACATCCGCGGTTGGCAACACTGACGGCCATGAACTAACCATGTGCTCAATGGCATCCATGTACCACGATGCCATTCCTAATCTGCGACCCAGAGGACTCAAAACTACAACACGCCAGTTTGCTTCACCACCAAAATATACATATTCAAAGTGCTTGTCACGACATCAAACAAACTGGAGTCGGCTCTTCTGAGAATCTATGCAGTTCGGTGATATGTACCTTGTTAGATGTGATCATTTTGACCGAAGCCTCAGGAAGAAACAAACGGGTTGTGCCTTCTGCGGTTCATTATTGAAGAACAGCTGAAAGTTCAGAACCTTGTTGCTTTTCAGATGTCAAAAAGTTCATGAGAAAACGTTCCTTTTACCAGGCACGAGCGGTTTTCTAACCGAGAAGGAACAGAGGAGGACATTTGGCACTTTCGAAGGAACCGTTAAAAATGCTGTAACTGGACCTTGTGATTCATAATCAAATAGTATTGTAAGCCGAATTCACAACAGGACAAATGGTTACGGATTTGAGCGAGGATATGATTGTGTGACGGCACCTGATCATATAAACACAAATTCTCAGGGTTGAAAGTAAGTGAAAACCATAGACCACAACTAGCTGAGGGATGTCTCACCGAAGTACACAGTGGTGCTTGATGTATATGCAAATTTGGAAGTTAAGCTCATCTTTCTGATAGTTCACATCCACATTCGGAGGCTATAGCAAAGTGATGAACTGAACCATGGATTCCCATCCCCCTTGCCAACTAATCGATCTTCATAAAGCGAATGACAGGGTCCAAATGTTTCAGCGTAAAAGGGTTATCGGACTGTTTCTCAGATGGGAGCATTAAGGTCAGCCATGATGCATATTCTTCATTGTTCGCTCCGCATTTCAGCTAATCCTCAAGTGAATGAAAATTTCAAATGCATCAGGGACCAAAGAATGTCACCACACCTGGATATGGCAAACAGTCGTAACATATGAGCATATCTAGTGCATGCGGAAATGGAACAAGTAGAGAAACTTTTCTGGAGTGAAGCAACGTGAAGGCTGGTCGGCAAGGGGCAATCTTTCATGGCAGTGATGGTAGGTTGATATGACGTAAGTTTGTACGTGCACGCGTTGGTTCGTGTGTTACAAATTCAACACACTGCTTCCACTAGTGCCGCTGCATGACACGGTGAGGCTAATTAGGTAGACGAAAGAGTGAAACCACTGCGCTCGACATATGCTGGCTGGGCATAGAACTGAGGTTTTTCGGTATGTAGTCATTTCGTGTGTGAACAGATACATAGTCGAATATTCCGTGAGTGCAAATATTCGACCAAATGGTAGTCCATCCAGGTAGTAATCAAGTTAAGACTGTATGATAATATTTAGAAGTCTTGCCACCTGCGAAGAATCCCGTATCTCGGGCATGGACACCATATGATGCTGAACCTAATTAACAGCGCGTAGCTGAAAAGCGCCCTTCACCCATCCAGAGAAACGTTAGCAACACATATGCGGTGGTTGGATTGAGTATTACAATAATCTTACATTGGCTAGAAATTCGCTCCACAAAATACAACGATGCTAGTAAGGCCAAAGGGACGCATTTAGATCGGAAGCAGAGAGACACCGTACCAAGAGTGATCGGGCTATGAAGCGGTCTGGGGCTAAAGTCATACTGTCCTCTGCGATAGAGGCATGAAGGCAAGGTATTCCTCCAGAAGACCAGCATGTTCGTAGTCATGGAATTAGTGGTACTGCCTTCCTTCAAAAAGGACGGTTAGCCCTAGAACCCACATTCCGATCGCCCAACGGCTGATCGTGACGGCCAGCGTTTTACGCAGTACGGTCGAAATAGTTTTAAAACCAACTGACGCTACTCAAAGAGCAACTTCTGTCCGCAGCCGCATCAGAAGTGAGATAGTAACGCCCTAATTCATGAGCTTCCGAGTTGGCCAACATCCTAGTAGCTCTGAAAGTCATACTTTCATCTCTGAGCAGGATCTCCAAAGAAAACCCTACTGCCCGCAGTCAGAATTTCGAGTCAAAGGCTAGAAATAGGTTAGCTGAACCAAACCCCGTTCCTTGGCATGGGTAAATGGGAGTTACTGTTTGTACATACAACTCTTTGTCCGCTGTTATTTCCCGCACCACACAAGCAAACGTTGCTTGGTCATTTATCTGTCGGTTATCTAACCGATGTGTCTTATGAACCCAGTTGCCGAATAACCCAAAAGATCATTTCAACATAGGAATTTTTAACGCCCATACTCTATGTCACACTAATAAACACGTAACGCTAGCCGATCCTTTATATTCCATTAAAATTGATGTACACTGTGTCTCCGAAACACGCATACAGGACCCAAGCGTGGTTATGCATCTCACAATGACAAGGACGAACTCAGCTGTTTCACATTTCCCCATCCGTTTGTCCAGTGATCCGGAAGCGATGACTAATGGAATACATGGCGTAAGAGTTGCACTCAGCCACAGGATTGAAGGCACTCTGCTGGAGTGGATCCCAATGAACAGTCGTCTTTGTGCCGTCTAGTTATCCAGCTCAATCAACCCTAATGCCTCTTGACGTAAAACGAGGCTTGGTTGTAGTATCGGCCTATGCCCAACGACGATGAGAAGAATCATTTCTACCGAGAGTTATTCGGGCTCACTTGTTAAGGAAGAAGCACTGGCATAGTGATCCTAGTGGGCGATACGAATGCCGAAGCCGGCCTCTGAGCTCCTTGGAATCACACCTGGGTGGTCGATTCGAAGTCGATGTTAATCGTATAGGCAACGGTTGTGTGCTGATCATGAACCGTTTCTGACCAGCCCGAACGTTCAGCGTAAACGTCCGAATCGCGTAACCTGGCGGTCACCAATTGCAAATCAACACTGGATCCAGCTGGATCGCGTGACCATCAGCCACCGGGGGAGAGCCATTCCTTCTGGGGCATACAATTTGATTCCGACCACGCCATAAAGCCAGAAAGCCTGAAATTTCGCCTCCCTTCAGACCCTCAGAATGCCATTTCACATCTTCCGAGAACTACTATAGCCCAGTAGAATCGCTCTGAGGTAGCTCACCCCATTCTACAGTAACCCATGCGATGGTAGTCAGCATAGATGAAGTATGGCAAAATGTGGAAGGAACCATGCTAGCGGCGTTCAGTTCTGTCTGTCTACTCCTCCGATACGGTCCGTTGGCAACCGGATATCGCAGAGAACTCTAGCAGTGACGGATGTCAAGAAATTCATACCATTCATACCTCAAGTTCTAAATAGTAAAGAGCCTAAGGAAAGACTGAGAGGTTTGGTGGACATTGAAAGCCCAGGAGATGAAGAAGGCTCTTGCTACCGGAAACGGACGTGTTCTATATCAGTTGATACGATCGACTAGCCACAGGAAAGCAACGGACGTTGAAATGATAACCAAAAAAGATGGGCAGTTCAACCGCGAAAACGTCGACTGGAACGTTGATTAGGCCAAGTACTTCGAAGAACAGTTTAGCTGGCCTCTTGCAACAGTCTCTGAGTAGCTCATTGAAGCAAATGGAATGTAAACCCTAGTCGCCCGTTGAGAGAAGAAGCAAAGTACGAAATATCCGAGAAGGCATCAGGATCGAACGGTCTATATCCAGTCCTCTTCACAAAAGACGGCGGATCTCTGTTGACGTATCTAAGGAAACTCACTGGCGAAATACGGAGTGAGGGAAACGTTCCCGCAAAATAGGGCATATCCCATCATCAAAAGGGTACGAGGACCCTGTTTGAAAGCCACTGTAGCATCGGCTTGGTAGCTGTGGCATCTAAGGTCTCTCTCGTCTCATCTTTTGCAGGTTGACTTAACACAGGAAGAGACGAAGCTGGATTCTGTCCTGGAAGTGGATACGTCGATCATACACCTAACAGATTCTTGAGCGGCGACACTGCTTCCAGCACCCAACAATGGTAGTCGCCTTGACTTGAAAGCCACCTAGGATTCTGTGGCAGTGTCTTTGGAGAAAAGGTGCTCTCCATAAATTCTTGGACATCATCAAGGCGCTGTACGCACACTCGCGGACACGTGAAAGTCTACGGGAAGCTCCCATTTGAGTTCATTACATCGAGCGTTGACATGCAAGACATGGTGGGTTTTAACTTTAAGCTTGGAGGTAAGACAATTGAGTTAGTACACAAATTTGCCTACTTGAGCAAACCCGGTTGTCTAGTCAAACATGATATTTCCATCCGGGTTCGGAAGGCCAGATCAGCTTTCGAGAACCTGTGTGGGAGCGATATCAGCGTATCAGTCAATGGTCGACTTAACAATACTGCGGTGTGCTCTATACTACTATACAGGTCAGAAACCTGACCGATGCGCACTAATAACATAAAAAATGGTCTCAGTGATTGACCATCACTGTCATAGGAGCATTGCCTAATCTGATTGGGACACCAGATCAATAATGCTGAAGTAAGTTGAATGGTTTTCCGAAGAAGTAAATCGTTCGCGATAGATGAACTGATCACACTCCAAAGGTTGCGCCCCTCGTTCGTGCTCTGAATGATAGACCTTCTCGAACAGCCCTTTTCGCACAAATACTCGAAAGGTAGAAACGAGCCAGTGGAGGTTAAACACTGACTTGTCACCGAAGTATGAAGGCCTTTATTAGCAAACTCGTCTGCGCTGGTCATTGCCGTCTCCCCAGATGAAAACCCCAAGACGAGACACCAATGGTTAAAGACACTGTTAGACATGATCTAGTCAAGCCCTCATGACGCTCGTGCACCCAAGTTTGTTACCTTTAATCCATACCTTCCCCTTCAGTCTCTTCAATGAAACGTCCTCTGACATACTTGTTTTTACCCATCAGTTATACCGGTTACCGTCTCCAATGCGAAGCTTTCTACCCCATCTTCCCAAATCGTTGGTGAACAAAACGTTGGCAGCTAGAAACGCTGTACAGTAATTGCGGGGTTTTTATAGCTGATGATGATGATGACGATGTAACCTTGGTCCGTCTCACCTTTTGCGCGTAGCCATCAGTAAACCCAGCGTACCGAATTTTACCTTCTTGCCTATAGGGATACTAATAGGAATGTAGACAAACTGGGGCTCCAATAGAAGTTCATATATTACGTCTAATTCAAAATGGTCCAAAAAATTAGTCAAAACATAAATATGGGTAAGCGAATCTACTAGCTATCACATGGTTTCTCACATCGGGTTAGTTATTAGGGCACCACTGAATACTGCAACTTCGTGGACTTCAAATTTTGCGGTTACCGAAACTAAAGTTATGCCACGCCTAAATCCGATTATCGTGCGATTAAAACCGTTACCCATGTACATGGAACCGCTCACCTCAGTAAGCCGTGTCTGATCGTACGATCCGCTTTGTTACGTAACACGTGACTGCTATCTAACGGCTAACTACGGAGCAACCGGTCGATTCAAGTAACACCATAACAAATGCGTGTCAAACCGTCTTAATCTGACCATAAACACAGAGAACGGAATCTACCTGTGAAAAAATGATGTGTATATATACAACGGAAAGACTGTACCATACACGCTGTGATTGCATGCGCAAGTATGGCTGACTTGAGTGTTCTTGCCCATGGAATTCCACTGAATCCGCTTCCAGCATGGAGGCCACGCGATCCGAACATCGCGCATGCACCGGCATTGAAACCGCAGTTGACCCAGATGGAAAAGAGAATGGCAGTGGCCAATGCTCTACGCTACATTCCCGCCAAATTTCACGAGGAGCTGGCCACGGAATTTGCAGCGGAACTGGCCACTCACGGACATATCTATATGTATCGATTTCGTCCAGACCCTATCTTGCTTAAGGCTCAGCCAGTCAGTCTCTATCCGGCCACATGCGTCGAAGCAGCGGCAATTATGTTGATGATATGCAACAATCTTGACAGACAGGTTGGTGCTTTAATCGTGTGACACAGCGGTTTTCGGATTCCCCCGTTATTTGCTTTTTCCGGCTTATTGTGAAAGGTAATTCTCAGCTTTAATTTGAGCACATCCGAAACGATTTGTCACAGCTAATAGGGGAACCGTTCACTGTTACTTTATTAGTTTCCATATAAATAGCAACCAAAAGAGTAACAGACTTTAAAAAATCAATAACTTTAGTCATCTCGAAGAAGATACAAGTTATTTGGAAAGATGGAGGCAGTTCTCTTATAGTTGGGTCCAATAGAGACGGAGGAGGCGTAAAAAGGCACGGCATAGCCTTAAATTTGCTTCAGTCCCTTGATTTAATCTGTTGGTGACATGATAACCGACCTAAAAAGTGAGCTCGTCTACATGATGGAAATTTTAAGATAGCTCAGATATGAAGTGAAATTCAAGGACCCAAATTATTGAGTTTGCCACTCAAAATATGAAATGCTTCATACATCAAATCACGCGTGAATGGAATTGATCGAAATACGACGAGAGTGGTATGGCAGCCAGTACGACATTGCCAAACTGTATGGTTCCTGGCGAGTCTCAGTAATGTACAGCATTCAGTCACTAAATGCGCCGCACTGCTCGTGTGGCCTAAACAGGGAGACTTATCCAATAAGCTCTACATCTGATGCTCTTTTCTGTTAGATGTTTAAACTACGCCTACCACAAAACCAAAACATTAAACAGCATGTCAGGATTATTCCTACGGTCTCAATATTTAGGCCAGCCTACAATATTGTGAAGTAGTCAGTCAACTGGTCAGGCCCTACAACGTTTTTTGCACCTGTGCGAAAATTTTAGGTTGCACAGTTTCCGGATGAGCTGGTCACATATGGTGGAAACGGTCAAGTCTTCTCCAACTGGGGACAGTTTTGGTTGGTTATGAAAGCACTTAGCAAGCTCAGTCGAAAACAAACGTTGGTTCTGTATTCTGGACATCCACTTGGCACATTCCCAAGTCATAAATGGGCTCCCCGCTTGGTTGTTACCAATGGGATGCTTGTCCCAAGACCTGGACTGGAACAAGGTTACCAAAAGCTTTTTGCGCTGGGTGTCACCCAATATGGTCAAATGACAGCCGGATCCTTTTGCTACATTGGACCGCAGGGTATTGTTCATGGAACCACACTGACAATTATGAGTGCATTTCGAAAACGCTATGGAATTGACGGGAATGATACAGGATCATTCAAAGGACGAGTTTTCCTCAGTTCCGGACTCGGTGGAATGAGCGGTGCGCAGGTAAGACCTTAGGTTAAGCAATAAATGATTCAATGTTGCTGTTTGCCAAAAACCCGCCTAGCACGTATAACTCTACTACAGTACTCAAAACCAACACGCAATAACGAGGTAGTCACGTTATGTGTACACAACTGAATTTTCAAACACTGGTAGCATTTGACCGGCCACAATGTGAGGTGTAATGGGAGGTGACTTCGATACTGTGATTTCTATTAACTTTATCAGGCTTGAATTTGCCTCGTAAACTAACGACGGTGGACGTAATAACTGAGTAGGGATCACCTGGCTTAGCAGATAATTCAGAGGCATCGCTGAGCCGTATGAAATAGACCTCGATCACAACGTGTTCAAGTGACCTTTTAGTCATAAGCTTGTTAGCGAATTCAGAAAAGCAGGTAATGCTTCTAAGCGTCACAAATCCAAGTAAGCCAAGTGCGTTAAAAATTGCACGTGTTTTTTTACATGATATCGTAGCAACACTGCAGCTTCAATCCACCATACTACGTTGTACCGAAATTTATTTGGCCCTTCTCTGGAGTAACACAAAAATCACTCAAAAGATGCATCTTCAGTGTTGACAACCCAGGACAGTTCCGACAACCGCCATGTTTGTATTCTGATGCATGTAGCAGTTGGCACCGTAATAAAGTTATCAATCGCATATTTTCGAAGTAGACTCAATGCAGAATGGCCTTCACACAACAGTCAGCAGGTATAAAAGGTGCCGTAGAGTTTTTCGCAAGCTGCCAACAAGTATTTCCGTCTTTTATTCAAACAGTCTCCGAATAACTTTCCTGGGTTAATCTTATTTGGATTCACTCTTCCTTGAGACGTTATCCCAAACGAATAGGTGTGAGACGAATTTGCACTTTCAACCGTTTGTCGAGAGGCTCTAAACTGGGATAAGAATTACTAAACAGGCCTGTCATAGGAGGTAATTAATTTCGTCGGACGGCTTGAACTATTTTAAAACGGCAGCAAATTGAATCCTAACCTTAACGTTTGACAGCGCCGATCCGTTTGTAAATAAGTGCAATAATGCAATAATGTAATAATGCAAATTAACTGCATTATCAGGATGTTGCAGTACACTCACTTACTTGGTGTTCCTTGTCAACTACTTCCATCTATCCAAAGCTGCTTCCGCGACGTACGGTCCGACGCGGTACTATAAACTTACGGGGCGTAGTTCTGGGAGTCCAGTTTAAAGCCGTTTACCCATAACTGGTTTGGTCAGCGAACCCATGTTTTCGGAGTGAGAAAATTTCGAGAAGGTTCACCATAAGTTGTCGTTGTAAAGCGACAGTCATTTTCGTTGGGCAGCTGAGCACATCTCCAGCTACTACGAACAACTAATTTGGCATAGACGAGTGTGTTCACTTAGGCTGATCCGAGTACAGCCAGACATGACTATCTTAACCACATCTGATTGAGATTAGCAAATCAGCTGTTGAACAAACGTTCACCAGGTATCATAGTAAATAAATGAATAAATCATAGATTTCTATGTTGGTCCTAACTGATACCAGTTCTAGCTGGCCAGTCCCGACAATACAACAGGTATTCAGCCACATAATTGTCTCGGTTTCAATTTCTAGCACCGATGTTAACATCGAATAAGTCTTAATTGAGGTTGTTTACAGCTGCTTTCCAATTGGTTGTATCAAATTGCAGGAGTTACCTACAGGAGAGCTATCAGTTACTATCACCAACATACCAAGGACATGAAAGTAATTAACAAGTCTTTTTTGTTGACGAAATGATAGGCAAAAGCCGCTGTGATCGTCGGATGCGTCGGCGTGATTGCCGAGATTAGCGAGGAAGCACTGAACAAACGTTTTGCGCAAGGATGGCTCACCGAAAAGGTTACCGATTTGGATAAGTTGGTAAAACGGATAAGAGAATGCCGTGAAGCGAAGATGGCTATCAGCATCGGTTACCTGGGTAATATTGTGGATGTCTGGGAGCGACTGTTAAAGGAGTACCAGCGCACGGGTGAACTACTTGTGGATGTAGCATCGGACCAAACATCATGCCACAACCCATTCCACGGAGGCTATTATCCTTGTGGTAAGTCGAACAAAGTTAAACCATTACCACGACAGCAGATCGACGCACCCGTGGGGGTCAGTTTAGTAACAATGTGCTGGCCGTAATTAAAACCAGAAGTGATGAAGATTCCTTTATAAATAAACCGAATGACTGTAACTCATATAAAATTGAATGAAACTGCTGTACTAGCTTAGGTAATGTAGGAGCACAAAATTGGTGCGTCAACAAGTTCTGTGTTCCCGTTTTTTCTATGTGAGTAGCAGCCACATGTAAAATTAATAGCAACACATTTGTCTAAACAGTAAGGAGTTTCAACATTCATTTTGTTCAATCAAACCTACCAACGGAAAAATAAATCGCACACGTCCTACGTGAGGTGATTTGTTGTTTCAGGAATAACCACACTTTCCCATAGTAGCTGCACAAGTTCCACTTATTGGCATTGATACAATGGAGGGCATTGTCACAATTTTCCTGAGTGACTCTGTGGTTGATATGTCAAAATCCGCTCACTACTGATAGTTGCATTTATGCGTTCCTCGATTTGTCACACGGACTAAACCTTTTCTTTGTAAGGCAAATTTTAAACTCCAGATTGAGAACCTCAACTGCTATGTACGTACTCATCGAGTCGCTGTAATAGTAGTCATGAGAATATCCGTCAAATTAGTTGCCGCGTCAATCCAAAACATTAATGTGTCAACGGGTTAAACTTCTCAATCCAACGAAAATTGGTCGAACACGTTTACTGCATTGTGGCTGATGCACATTTATTGAAATTCCACGCAAGGTTGGGTGGGTTTTAACTAGCTGTGACGTATTCGGCGGGTACTTTAATCATCCGGGAGCTAACAACGAAACGCACGCCAAGCGTGTGACTTCACTGGTAACGCGATCCACCCATGGTTTTTCAAACGACCGACTTATCAAAAACCTCAGTTTCGACAGTAAAGTATCTAAGTGCAGGCCAAATTTATGGGTCGAGTTTTCGTCATTTGAATGAGGCTAAAACTAGTGCATCGTACACTGAAACTCCCCTTTATTCGTTTAAACAGTCGACGTTTTGCTGGCATCCAACCGGCACAATGTTCTTGTATCACAATGATCAAGAATATCTTTCACTTCACAGGGGTTCAAATATTTCTTGCAAGTCTGTTTCGATATCAAGTTAAGTGATGTCGAAAGCTACTTCAGACAAGAATGATGTATTTTGTTAAACAGAAAAACGATGACGAGAATGCATGACTCAAGTGTTTCGTGAGCCAGAAAAGTAGGTTGATGGATCAATGGTGTTTTACCGATTTCAGGATATACTTATGAAGAGTCAAGAGAACTGATGTCCAGAGACAACGAAGCATTTCAAAAGGCCGTAAAGTTCAGTCTGAGAAAGCAGGTAAGTTGATTGGCTAGCGGAATGTTTTCTGACGCATGAGGCCTCCGTCTGAGAAAATATTTACTTCTCCGTATAGTTTGAACCTTTGAGGTCGGTATCATGAAGTCAGGGTCACGGGGTCCTTCAGGCACATGCCATACGGCCGTGAATTTCCCACCTAAATACTCTGTTCCTAGGCCCAATATGGAAGTGGTACTGCTTGTCTAATGACGGACCTTCTTATTATTCACTACTCGAAGACCCACAGTTAAAGACTGGGGCTATGCCAGTTGCCCCAAAAATCACTCATATCAAATAATTAAGGTTCTATTTTCCTATAACTCCGTTGCACAAATGAAATATAACACCCTACAACTCAAAAGAATAACTCACTACGCATCATTATCGTTTTTAGGTGAACGCAATTAACCAAATGGCGGAAGCCGGTGTGTACTTTTTCGACTATGGTAATGCATTTCTACTACAATCCAAATTGGCGGGGGCCGACCTGGAGCCGACGGAAGAACAACTGGCTGAGGCCAATAGAAAGCGCATTAGAAAAGAATTTCGATACCCGTCCTATTTTCAGGTGAGATGGACTAATGAGTTTCCAATTGTTTCAAATCCGTAATAACATGTTCTATCAGTCAAAATCAGGTTGACTCTGGGTTTCGACGGCGCAGACCACGGAGGCTTGCAGTGCAATAAAACGATACATTCTGGGAGAACGCCTGTTTGATTTCTGCTACCGGCATAGTGCACCAGGTCTACCTTACGAACAAACAATTGCTACTTCGGTTAATATGAGAGTATGCATCCCCATCCCCATCACAACGACCTGTATCATCATCATTATCACTAAACTAGAGAGAATGTCTATAAGTATCCTGATCTAGAACATTTGACTAAGGAGCCGGCATGCAAGGAAGCAGTGAATGGCGTGAACTTCCTAGATCGATAGGATCTGACCAGAAGTAAGTCACCGCAAAAGTTCCAAAACGTGACACGATGGAAAGTAAAGAAAGTGTTATTCCAGCCTTTATTCACTGAACACCGTTTAGGGCATTTTGAGGGCTTACCAAGGTACATAAATCATTGTGTCGTGTTAGGATCCAGCGGAGTGGCAAAATAATTGGTTCTATTGCCCAGGCACATCCAAAACTTTCCAGTCAAGAATCAACCTATCATTTCGATGGTAAAACTGTTCGGATGAAAACTGAACCAAACTATACAGTAAAATAACTTTGTCAGTGTGGTTCTCGAAAGAATGTGCCTTTCTGTGGCGGCCCGATAGGGTGAGTCTCTGTGGATTTCTGCTATGGTAATTTCAGAATAAACGCCCTTTTTCTCGTAATTAGGGTTATTCAAGTCGGTGGCAACGTTGCCACTCACACTGTCCCTTCTAAAATGTTAGAGAATAAACGTTGAAGTTGTATTGGAATTCAAATAAATTTATGAGTGAATGTTCGGTAAATAAACTCCAGTCGCGCTCGTCACTCTGGAGAAGCTGTCCTGATTAGTCTCGCCGGTGGTCGCTGCGAAGAAGTTTTTTGTTCCTCTAAACTAGCATACATTTCAAGCAAATAAGTGAATAAACATGCACAATCTACTCCATTTATACACATATCGGACACATAAAACCATTCAAAGTTTATTACGGAAACGATTTTTTTCATAAAGACAAATGTCCGGCTGTTTTCCGTGGATTACCTTTTGAAACCTGATTGAATTTTGGTCCACCACACATCAAAGGTAATTCAATGTAGTTCACATTGGTGTGAAACGACTGGGTGTGCACATAAGCGGAAACAAGAACCCAAGTGAATAAAATACAAGCGGCGTAAGGCAGCATCCGCGGTAGATGGATCAGACGAGCGACCGTTTGGTCAAATTTGCATTCTGGCAGGTTTTATGTACTTACCTGGAGACTTATTATCTGGTTTTGTTTCGCCAATCTTGAAATCCAACTCAATGGTAAGAATCCTAAGTTGTGAGAGTTTTCACACTCTTGTGGGATCAGCGACTGTTTGGGACTAAAATTGGAATTTTTCAGCTACGTCACCTTTTTTGACACCAAGTTTTCGTCAAAGATCCTGGTCGTCGCAAATCTTATTCCCAGAAAACCGTTTCACAATCAAGTAATTTGCTTGTGAAAATACCTGCGCTTCATCCAACTGTAGGTATAGAGTAGCGTTCGTTCCTGATCTGAAAAATTGCCGCCGCACAAACATGGCTCACCAACACAAGTCCTGGTTTTGGTTTCCAGTCTGCCTATCTTACTTTCATACAAATATCAGACACCTTTTCTACATCATACACGATGTGGACATCATGACAGTTATTTCCTGTACAGCTGCGCTCGAAAGGAAATTCAATTAAGAGAACCATGACTAATACATTTTAAAATAATTAAATGAAACTCACGCTTGCGGTCATAAAAACGAACCTGTACAACTCTCGCTGGTCATCTGTACCTTCAGCAATCCCGAAACATTACAATAATCAGGATATATGATGGCTTTCATGATGGGCTGTGATCGTGGTAAGTCAATGGTGCTTTTGGTTAGTGCCTGTTTACAAGCAGGTGTTTGGAGATGGTGTTCCAGCCCCTGGTCGCCGAAACACACCATTTGGAAGTCTTATCCAACATACTAGCTGTTTGGGTTGTAGTTATTGTGCAATAATTTAGCTTGGTTAAACATGTACTCGTACAAACAAGAAGCTAGCAATTAGCACCCACTTCAATCGAGTTTCAGTACTTTTCACAGAAACAAACGACGCGTAACCACGCGCCTTCAAGACCAAACAGGGAGATTTGATATGCAACGAGGTGGCTCAAAATTCCGTAGGAGTGACAGCTTTCGGATCCCTCGGAAACCTTAGGCGTTCGACCAGAAGCTCAACTAACTGACAAAGCTCATACTAGGTACCGTTTAGAAGGGCGCATCCATTCTACGAGGTAGTCGTCAAGGAGGCAGCACTGTGAATTAGCTGCGTATTACCCAAGTTTGAAACGGGCCAGTGCCTGGAATCTCTCTTTTGGAACAAACCCAAGAGATTGAGCAAGGCGGAATAACTCAGACTAGTGTGATAAACGAGTGAACAATCGCCTTCGAGAAAGTAGATAACCTGGTTATTTCCAGTGTGAGTTGCCTCCTATCGGAACAGGAAAAATTCACCGGAACCGTCTAGCTCACGTACATTGCTTCAACCGCAGCATCAGATGAGCTCCGTCGTTAGTAGTCTACTGAAGGCGGCTGAATATACCCGTTGTAGTCATGAGAACGAAGAAGATAGCGAACAAAGCTTGTTTTCTGTTCCTCTTGGCTAGTACATCACAAATTTATATGGTAGCAGAAATCACGTGGAAAATGTTAAGATCGGGGTTAAATACACTTTAGAGAAATAGAAGTCAAAGGAAGGGGGGTTGGGTGAGGGGTAGGTCAATGGGTCACGGAGTCAAGTAAGTGACGTCAATGTCAGACAAACTTGTGGGACCAGATGTTTCGTGGGCCAGTTCAAGTTCAGAGGTCGCACAAGTTTCTTTTGGATGCAAAGTTGTGGATCCAGCAGTCGGATTCCTATCACCTCTGCGATTGATAGTAGTCTGGATCGTACCAGTCGTGATCCGCTCAGAGGTACTCGGTATATGATGGTGAAGGCTTGCTCTTTGTCTATGACATGACAGGTTTCGGCCAAGTGTGCTGCAATCGCGCTTGAGCCTAGTTTCTTTCCACTACCACTCAGAGATACGGGATTGTGTTCTCGTATTCTGTCCGACAAATGCCTTGTCGTACGACCAACGTATGATGCATCATACTTGGCCGAAACCTGTCATGTCATAGACAAAGAGCAAGCCTTCACCATCATATACCGAGTACCTCTGAGCGGATCACGACTGGTACGATCCAGACTACTATCAATCGCAGAGGTGATAGGAATCCGACTGCTGGATCCACAACTTTGCATCCAAAAGAAACTTGTGCGACCTCTGAACTTGAACTGGCCCACGAAACATCTGGTCCCACAAGTTTGTCTGACATTGACGTCACTTACTTGACTCCGTGACCCATTGACCTACCCCTCACCCAACCCCCCTTCCTTTGACTTCTATTTCTCTAAAGTGTATTTAACCCCGATCTTAACATTTTCCACGTGATTTCTGCTACCATATAAATTTGTGATGTACTAGCCAAGAGGAACAATCACAGAAAACAAGCTTTGTTCTACTGAAGGCATTCAACTCTGTCCAACGTCCCGGTACGCGCAATGGTCAGGGTGTCATGCACACTATAACATTTTAGGAGTTGAATATATGGTCCACCTCAACAATATAGACATTCTGTGGTGTTAAGCCCACAATGGTACTAGAAGCAACTCTGTATGGCACACCGAATGTTTGTTCACACTAACCGACTATGTTTATGTCCCGAGTGGGCCTTCCGAGTAGTGTGGACCACTGGGCCGCTCTCCGCATACGCTGTGGGCTTATATCGTTTAGTTCTTATAACCTCGAGTTCACGCCAGGCAGAGAAAATTCAGCTGGTTTTACACGCTGCTCAGAGAAAATCACGCGTGAAAATACCCGTTCTGCGCGAACGATGGGCATATGCGTATGTTTCGCTGTCGCAGATGAATTCGGAGAGGTGCCATCCAACTGTCTTCTTCCTTAGTTGGTCCTATTCGGTTAGCCTACCTACATCAGTTTATCGTTTAGATGTAGAAGTTCCTGAGACGACTGACAGGACACTAATGCCCGCTTCAGTAGTTCTTGGTGCCGGTCCGAGATTCTTATATGATAACCAACTGTTTCCAGATTTTCTGTCAGCTAAGTGTGTTTGAAGACTGGACTTCCATCTCAAAGACTTGCTGAGCACATACTCTCAAGCAGTGGAACCAGACACGCAAAACACGTGGCGTGAAAGAAGCGATTCCCGCGATCGATACAATAAATCGGTTGAATTCAATCGAAGCGTTCAGTCTAATGTATCGAGTACAGATAAATAGCCCCAAGGTAGTTGGGGGAAGTTCATTGGCAACAGAAGATAGACAGTTGAGTACACCAACTAAGCTTGCGTCGCCGAAAATCTCAAGTCAAAATGTTGACTCCACCCCGATTAATTAATCACTGTTTTTACTCATCAACTTTTTCACTATATGCTTCTATACCTAACCATTCATTTCACATATCTATCAGCTGAGGCTTTGTCGAAGGCAACTACGTGCAATATCAGGTAATCCTACTGTACTCCACGGTTGTTATGTTTTGAAAGAAAAGCGACAAAGTATTTTCGAGGAGGATCATCCCGGCGGGCTAAGGAACATCGGACTTTAAAACGTTACAAGTTACTAACCAGCGAATGTGGTTCCGAGTGAACAGAGTTAATCGCAACTTAAAGTATATGAAAAATAGCCATTACTGTCCCTTTCACAGGATATCATGGGTGACATTTTCTCAATGGGATTTGGACCCTTCCGCTGGGTCTGTACGTCTGGACTTCCAGAGGATCTCAAGTTAACGGACAAGTTGGCTGAGGCCGAGCTGGTATGCTTACTGGCCCAAGAAGGTTTGCCACAGCCAATTAGGCAGCAATACTTGGATAATTTAAACTGGATCCGAAAGGCCGATGGTCACAAATTGGTCGTTGGGTCACAAGTAAGTCAATGTTTCGAATAAAAAACAGATTAACCCTTACTGAACGTTAACCAGGAAATCAAATACTGTAACATTTTACTAACTTTTGGAGAATCTTTTATATTGTTAGTGCATTGGAGAGCTTTCCTGCTCGAATTCTACAGCCTAATTGAGTTTCCCATGGTATTTAAGCTCTTTCATTCTGTGGTACGACGTAAATGTAGGATGCGACTTAGTCAGCAACCTAAGCTTTTTTCGACGAAGAAAAAGATTCATTCCGTCCCAGTTCTTGTTTGCAAATGTGGTGCAAAGAACAAGCGATACCTAATTGTTCTGTTTTGTTGAAAAAAACGTCGCACGATCCGTCTAACTCATATGGTTTGGGACTCATTTAACGAGGGCAAGCAATTTTCGCCTCATTTTGACATTTCTCTTCAGGGGCTCTCAAAGATTAACTTATGAGAACAGAGCTCCTCCAACGAGGGCTTAGCCGCCAAAATACACTTGCTGGAAATATCTAAACGTGGTACCTTCTGACAGGTGGTCCCGCCAAAGTAGATCTGTGAATGCTATGTACAGGTCAGTCAAAGAAGCGTCTGGCGTACTGGCAAGTAGCTTCCGCTAGCAGAACTGCAATGATTTGCGATTCGCTTCATCATACAGAAGAAATACAGTGAACACGTTCCACTGCTTTACTCTGAGTATGAACCGGTAATATGCTTTCCGTATACACAAATCCTAGTTGAACGCTACTAAGGCACAATTTTGACACAAAAGAAGAGTAACGAGAACCTTGAGACTTTAAGGAACCGCGAATCAGTCACTAACAGACCGAACGAATGGTGCCGTTGGTCAAGACAAGCTACAAGAAATTTCCATTGAGTTCCCATTTATTACTAGACCATACTACAGTACTAAAACCACCAGGAAGTCTTTGTATTCTGATTTGAGAAAGATGTTTCTGCTCCTAAAAGGCTCTAGAAGTGTATTTTCGTCATCGTGTGTGATAGCTCGGCGGTGAGGTCTGGACAAAATCCAAGTTATGGCAATTCATTGTACTCACCGGTCTTTTTCTCATGTATTTTCCAGATTGAATTACACAAGCATTTGTAATTATTGACTGTGTAACAGTTTTCAACGTTGTTTTGATTCTGAAGGCACGAATCTTGTACTCAGACGAAGCAGGACGCATTCGGATTGCGAAGGCTTTTCACGAAGCGGTGAGAAGCGGAAAACTCAACGGACCTGTGGTACTAGCTCGTGATCACCACGACGTGAGTGGAACGGATAGCCCCTATCGGGAAACAGCAGATATCTACGATGGTTCAGCTGTGTGCGCGGATATGTCTGTAAGTACACGTATTACGTCACACCAACTGAGGTGGAGTAATTACACCTTTTGGATAACGAATGGACGTAGATTTACCCTTCACCTCATAAGTAAAAAATGGAGAAACCTCGCAAAGATTTAATCCAAAGCAAGTACTAAAAATACCATATTAAAGAAAACGATTTGGCCCATGGGGAATAGGAATTTCTTTTAACAACTTCAGTTCAGGGACCACATGAGTACAGATTGTCAAAGCCACCAACCGACTAAAGGCATCCCGGGATTATCTGGACGTTAATCGATAGTGTATTTACTTGGCCGCCTCAGTCCTAACGGAGAACATGTTTTTCTAGTATGGACGTAATACACTACCAGTAAGGTTGCTGGAAAAAACTATTCGAGAGCCCGTGATCGATTTAGCCCTTCTTGGGGATCACAGGTAGGCGCAGTCTCCAGGCAGAAATATCACAAAAGGTAGATTAAGCTGGGTTCCGGGTGAGTCTCCCGTTAAAACCAAAATGATGTGCAAATGAATGTACTTGTCGAAATGCTTTTCTAGTGGTCCGAAAAACATAACCCCACTCCATGTGATTTTTCAGTCAGACATTTCCAAAATGTATACCGGGATGATCAACAGCTTCATGTTACAGGGGATTGCTAGAATATTTCTCGACTTTTAATAACAATGGAGATAATAAAAAAAAAACCGGCGGCTTCAGAGAACCCCTTCAAGCATTATTTCCAGGTAACTAAACCCGACTTTCCTACAGTGTTGAAATCACTCAAAGCGATAGATCAGAACACAGGATTTCTTTGACTCATTGAATACTCCCATTTATGCCGTCTCTTGTTTTCAGGTTCACAATGTTATTGGAGGAGCGATTAGAGGTGCCTCGTGGGTATCGTTACACAACGGTGGTGGAGTTGGCTGGGGTGAAGTAACGAATGGAGGATTCGGACATGTACTAGATGGGACAGATGAATCGATAAAGAAAGCGTGTCGAATGTTGTCTTGGGATGTGACAAATGGAATGGCAAGAAGAGCCTGGGCCGGGCACCCGCTAGCTCGTCTGGCACTGGAGTACGCTCCGGATCGAGATAGAGTTGCATCCGAGGATCGACCGGATGTGTTAATGCCTGTGCTAGTAAATGATGCCAATCTTCTTGATCGGGCATTGAATGCGGCTTACAAGGGATAACACGGCAAGAGCATCGAGGTTTGATTCCAACCTGAGTAGCAATTTGCTGTGACTTCTGAAGTTTCTTTTGATGTGGTGCTGAAGCACGTGTTTGCTTGCAGGCAATTGCGGGTTCAACAGTATCTAATTTACCCAACCGAAGTTAACATCACAGAGCAATTTGTATTAGCTTCGTTGAACTGCTGTGCATATGGATAATGGAAATAACTTATAGTATAATGTAGCCGACACGTTGCTTTTTATGAACACAGAAGAAAGGAAAAACACTAAACAAACAGTATGTTAGATAGAGGATGGACAGCCAAAAGGTAGGAGACAGCACCATAAAATTTTATTCACCATATCAGTGAATGAACTTGCTAAGAGCTGATCAGCTGCTCTAGTGACCCGATTACGGTCAATCATGTGCTGATATCTGCATCCAGGAACGAGCTCACTACATTTATCTAACCTGTAGCCTAAGTGTTGGAGAGGTAGAGCTAACCTGGTTGGCACTTCTGTCTTTAACACAGTTTTGATATACAATCAACACAGAAGATATAGTTAACTCCGAGTTTCTGTTTGGCTGTCAAGAGCGCGAAATTCTCCAGCTAACTAATGGGGACTTCGTATCAGGGTTCGTATCACCGAGTCTCCACATAAAACCTAGCCTACTGATGTTCACTAGTGTTCTACAGCACTAAAGATGTCCATCTCTATCACTAGTATTTAGAAAAACCGGAGGTCAGTAATCACTATCATGCATATTGGTTATGTTTCTGCGGGAATCCGAAAGTAATTCATTCAATTAATGCACTGGTAGCAGGTTTCTCGTATTCTAGTTAGGTAGCTCAATCTCCATGTTTTTGACAGGATGAAATCTGGTAAAAGGCGAGGAAAGCACCATGTGGGAATCGGAGCAGGTATATGAATGAGAGCATCACTATCGAGATGTCCATCCAGAGGATGTTCAGTGTGCAGGTATTCCTTCTTATATCCCCATAATGGCGGTAACTAACCAACCCGCGTAGACTGAGACGAAAGTGAGGTATGACGCTCCAAATTAAAAGTAAGTACATATCGAACTGCCGTTTCAATCGCTAAATCAAACAGTCTCATTACCATGAATTCTACAAATTATCTCCGATAATTTCCATATTATCAACAGAACAAACTTACTCGTCACTAGGTCGGATTCCAAGTAACCGTTTGACAACCCATTCGTACCAGCCGTAGACTTGGCCGATTCAGCAGCCGATCGGAAGTAATGCTTAGCATCGGCCACAAGATCCATAAACGTCACTTCAGATCGAAGCGGTGAGTAGGTTGCGTACTGTAGCACAAATGCATCTAGTTGTTTGCGAACGGCTGACAGAGCTGCATGAGGTAGTTGGTTGAAAGTTTCCTGTAGCGTTTTCACTCTCTTGTGATCAGCAGAGTTTACAGGGTCCTGTTGATCGTCGGTTTTCGAGGAGGGCGCATAGAGGAGAACAGCTCGCAGCAATGGGATTGGGTAGGCGGCGAGATTTGAGAGCAGATTGGTCAAGTAAAGGTTGGCGTAAAAACAGTTGTGTTGCATACTTTCCAATCTTGCTAATACCGTAGAGAGGAATGGGCCTGAATGCGAAAGAGAGTGAAGGCAAACATTAAATCTGAACTATTCCTATCTTATATAGTAAATTTGACCTTATTCAGTCTGCCGTCGTTCGTAACACCGCTAAACCGTTTGAAATTAGATGGTTAACTGCATAGATAAGTATTAACCGACCAACTCGGAAGATCATATCTTTGCATCTCAGCTAGCCTGGAGTTTGGGAATGTCTTCCTGAGAGTTGTTGATAGCCATCTCGTGTGAAAGATCACCGGTGATTTGATCAAGGAAATGCAAGCCATGTCAGAATGAGCCAGTAGCAGGAGACGGCGACCGATCGAATACCATACACCATTCTTAAAAATACGTCTTCGTAGAATCCGTTAGATGACTCCCTAGCAATGTCACCATAGAAATCCAAAGATGATTTGATGTGAAGATGGAATTTTTAAGCTCTGACATGAAGACAGAGGGATATCACAACTTAGAATCGAATTACCCTGAGGATTTACATAAAGTCACCTCAGGAATTTCACCGCCCCTCAGTGAACTTGAAGCCAAACACCAAGAAATAATGTTGATATAAACTACCCACATCGTTTGCAGTAAATAACGTACACGGAGAAATGGAGAGCCATAAACAATCCGCTAGAAATTGCTTCACGCCTAGCTGGTTTGTTATGAAAGATGGAACGTCATCCACTCTCAAAAGGCTTGTTCAGAGTGTCAAGTAGACTGTGAGGTATGGAGGCCATTGTTAAACAATTTATGCGCTCTACAATGAGAAGCATTTAGCGTTTGGGAGAGAACACAGGGCATATCTTGGCTAATAAAAGCTGGAGGAAGGTGATGAAGGGAAAAGCTGACGAGCCCTGCTATAATAACACTGGCAAATTTATTGTCCTTAACGATAAAATAACGTTTGTCTTCACAATGATGATAACTCTGAACTGCCAAGTAAACAAGCTCTGAAATCTGACATTAAAACTAGAACTACAGCTGAGAGTGAGCCTGAGTTACCACAAAGTAGCGTGACGTGTGGGATGTAGATGAGATGGTTGCTGATCTGTTCACTGAGGTTGATAATTTGCTTGCAAACGTTTTGACACTAGTCGGTTGTGCGTTAGAGTTAATGTGCGGTTGGGTGAGTGGGGTACTTAACACCAGGACAGGGGAGAGGAAATAACTCCTGCCCAGGACACAGTTCCATTTTTCCCTTCAGTTCAGAGTGCAACGTCTTGGAGAGATTATTTAGGACTCATTCAAGAACCAATTACAATCTACAGAAAATAAGGTGGAAAATTTATTTTTAGTTTAAAAGCAGACCCTGGGAAACTTTTCGACAGATCACATAATTGGCACTGCATAGTGTCTGATGGGTCTAGTAATGCTGCTAACATAGGGTACTGCCAAGCTGTGTAATCAGCTAGATTTCAGACAAGTGCGAAAACTACTCAGACTCGATTTATGAGTCACTGAAGGTTCGGAACCAAGTAGCAGCCACCGACGCGGAGGATTAACGGGGTACATTGTTACGGGGTACTATTTCGTATGTGCCTGGCTATACCTGGAGCCCGAGATGCATTTTTGTACAAAACCTGTGTGGGATTTACATCGCATCACCTTTGCGACATATAATTTTCAAATTATCGGTGTTGCTGTCCCTCAAATAACCAAAAACGTCTAACGGAATTCGGATAGGCTACAGGCGTCCTGCTTTCAGGGAAACTTAGCGAGACTAGGACATCGAATTTGAAACGATGCGAGTGTTCAAAATTTACGATTTTACGGGGAAACTGTGTATTCTAGTGCTAATTTAAGACGTGCCAATAAAGCCCTTGATATGGGCTGAGGTGTACGTCAACACATGTGCAGCCATGGTCAATCCGTAAAGATCGAAAACCTTCAAGATATGGAAGAAAACTTTGCTCCGGCAGGAATCAATCCCTATAGGTAACAGAATCGTCATCCAATGTTCGAAAAACTGTAGAGCTAAGGAACCATAAGGACACATTCCATTTCGAGAGTAATTTTGACAGATTAGCAGGTTTTACAGCTTTATTGAAGTGCCTGTTGGACTTGTTACGTGTAACAACTACACTTTTCTATCCACCTACAGCAGTGGATCTTTGTGTGGGGGTTCCCGAATGTATGCAAACTGTTCCAGTGGACACGAACTGTTGTCAGAATACGCACACGTGAATTGTGTGTGTTGGTATACTCAGACGTGCCCAGTCGTCAGTGTCAGTTTGTTCACAGAAGTGGTTGCGAATCCTTATTGCTCAGCGTAGGCCATGACAAAATAGTCATGAATGAACTGTTCTGCTGGAGTGAAACTTAGCCAAGAAAGTTTTTGATACGTTGACAAGACACAAATGCAATCTCTTACCCCAGTACATCTAATGATATGTCAGTTTCCTGCTTGACAGATTGCAGCGCCAAGCTATAAATCGGTAGATTCCATACAATACTCTCCTAGAGTGAACTAAGTAGCAGACATGTTCCATGCCAAGCTGCAGAGTAATTTTAGTCCAACGGGAGCCCCATTGGAGCCACGATTGCCCAATATTTATCACCACTATATATCTGTTCTGATTTCGTTATTTGTGTACCACCCAGGAGGTGGGAGGATAACCACATCGTGCACAAAACGACAAGCAGGATGATGGGATGAAAAAGTTTAGTAATGCCGGTCTGCAGTGAAGGTCATGTGCTGTCGTGAAACCCAGTGCAAAGGTATGGGCATCAAATGGAGGAACTACGTTGGAATGCAGACAGGCACAAGATGTGTCTTCAGTCAAAGCTTAGTAAGTTCACAAGAAACACGAGGATTGGGTAAGGATCCTGCCGTCCCACAAGTGACCGGTTTACGTGGTTTGGTTGAGGAAAATGTTATGGCTTTAGACGAATCATGTTTTGTAAGTAATTGTCAATTAAATCACCTTGAGTAGACGGGTGCACATAGTTAAGGTGAGTCGCAAGAAGAGTGTACTTACCTAGAGTAGGAAATGCAACTTGTGAACGTAGGCCAGATTCAGATTTGCTCGAAGTTCTCCGGCTGGTGGCTGATTTGTCGATTGACAATGCCCTACTTCCCGCGGACTGTCTTCTAAGAAGTGTGTTCAAATACTGAACTGACGATGAACTAACCGTATCGTAAACGGGTTCGTAGGGCACTGCCTGAATGTACAAACCAAGAGAGTGAAGTGAAGAAGGGTGCACACCAAACGTACTATTGTCCTGTTCGGGAAAACAAGAATCATAAAGATCACCGGTAGATTCTGTGCGCATTCCGTTAGAGTTTATCAACACTTCGTCATTACCGATTTCAGGTTCCCGTGAACTTGCTGTTTCTGGCTCGCAGCAAGCTTGTTTAAAATTGGTTTCTTCACTGGACATGGAAGAATTCCTACAGCATGCGTTGGTCACTAGGGTATCATGCACCTCAAGTCCATCACAGGAATCGGGTGACTGGTCGTGAGCTGATGCGACCGGATCAGCCTGTGAGCTTCGAAAGTAATTTTCCAAATCAAGTGAGTGTCTTCGCGATGCATCTTCGGAATTCGATGTCTGAGGACTCAGTTTGTTAAGACAGTCAATAAACTTATTCAGGTCTTCAGAATCACTTCCACCTGATATAATTTGTGTGTCATGGTTAGTTGCGGAGTTTTCCTCCGACATACTGCGTCGGCTAGAAGAACGTTGATTAATTTCCTGAGTCAGTCTATTCCTCGCTTCAGTACGGCTCTGTATTTTCTCAATATATTCGGCGTTTAAGCCGAGAAATGTACTATCCAGGTAACTTAGACAGTACCATGATTTAACGTGGTGCTGAGTGTGGTCATTCTTCAACAGTCCAGAATGCCGTAGTTGATAATCGCTGCTACTTTTGTGGAGGGGTCTCGTTACATCTATTCCAGAATCATCGCAGTCAATACCCTCAGTATCAGTACCAGTATCGGTTAGCAGAGCCACTGTCCCCTCCCTCTGTGACTGACAGGGATTCACTTCTTGCACTTTTAACGACTGTTCGGGACATTGTTCCGAATATTGTGGAAGGACCTCATTGCTTGATCCATCGAGATCGAATTCTGCATCAATATCCAGTTTGCAGACAGCCATTCGCAAAGCGTGGGCTGTCTTTTCCCCAGCTTTCTCCTTCATTTGTTCAACTGTCGGATGTTTGATAGTGAAGCAGTTAAACTGAGCATGGGCTGCAGCCAATGTGCCGCTAAGAAATGGAGTGAACCCGAGATTTCGATTGCCATTTGGTTGCAATGCCATCTGTTGTTGTGACACTTCACTTTCACATATCGGCAATAAAGAACTGATATGTTCTTCGAAACCAACTAGCTGTGAGGCCGTTGGTTGGACTGAATCGTAAGTAAGGCGCCAGTCGGCAGATGCGTGGCTTCGTGAACGGATGGCATCTCTGGCCCAGGACGTATAGTTAAACCAATCATCTGGTGTGAGGTAGGTTCTTCGATGCGGTTCACCGTCAGTGCTTATTGGTTGATCTGCCGAAGGCATTAATGGTTGATTCTGCTGCAGGAATTCACCAGAAACCGTATTAGAAGATGGAGAAAGAATGAATTCTGAGTGCACTGGCATCAGCGCTTCCATGGTGCACGAAACGCTCTTTGGCGCGGAGGAGGAGTGCTTCACGACGTACAAGGACGCTTAAAATGAGAAGAAGATAGAGAAAGTAAATAGTCAAACACTTCATCAGTACAAGCGCTGAGCATGAACTGGGGAGATGACGCGAGAAAAGTTTTTGTGGTTTGACAAACGCAAGAAGTTCACCAAGATGAGAAAAAACAACAACTTAAGAAGGGTATACTTTATACACATACTAATTGTCCCCAGGTAGGAGTCCAGAGCAGGAAACGCGTCATCATCCCCCCCACACAAATAAATAGTTGAGATAACGTTGGGGACTGACGGTCTCTCCGTGGAGTCTGATTTTGAGTGTGATCTTGTGGGATGAGCATATATATGAGCATACAAATAAGTTCTCATCAGCGGAATGCGCGGCAAAGAGGCCAAACTTTAGTGCAAAGATAAAGGGCTAGAGGATAGAGGACGTCCATGTTGTTAGCTTCGCACAGGAATTTGGGGTTTCCGTTACTCCGAAGGGGTGCCTGTATATGGTTGTGTTGTTTTTTGTGGAGATGAGTACCGTGTTGGCAGACGTTTCATTGTCGATTGAGGCGGCATTATGAGTACCTGGACTCTGAAACCGAACCTTTTAGTTCAATGACCAGCTGCGCAGCGTGAAAGAGTAATGCACTCCTTGGAAGCAAATGAATTAAACAGTCCGAACTAGAACTAAGTACAACATTACCAGTGAAAGCAACTAACAAAAGGCCGACGGAAAATGCTAGGGAAACTTAGACATGTAGCCACAAATTAATAAGTGGTTATCTTACCATCGACAGAATTGAGGTGCTCTGATTTAACATGATTCGTTGGAGACCATTCACCGTCGACTCCATTCATCTCAGGCTCATCATCCAAATTCAGTTCTGCCACCGATTCGTGCAAAGCATGCCTCGTAGACTGGCCGACAACAGACTGGGACTTGTCAGCATGACTGCTATGTGAAATATCATCGTAAGCTGCAATCAGATCCAAAAATTCACCGGCCGCCTGGGCATAAGAACTTGATTCTGGCCATGGCCATCCAAGAGATAGTAGACTGTCCCGGAACGGAATGAGGTACCTAGTTTGATGGGAAAATCACGCGATAGAATGAACTCGTTCCAGATCAGTTGTCCTCTGAAATAAAATGCTGCCTCACGTTCAAACTAAGTCGACGAAACAGCGATCAATTTGTTTTGTGTGAGAAGCCATTTACCAGGATCTCGGTCACGGCAAAAGCGACGAAGGAATGCTGGCGGATTTATATCAGTTTTACCATACGAATTTTTAGACCATCGTATCACTTTCCTGAATAAAAACCATGCAGTGCCATTAACAATTTTGAAGACCTTGTGGATTAATAACCCGATACAGCTTAGCGAGTTAAACAACTGGAGCTTTCAGTACTTAGTCTAAGTGTTTAATGGAGATATGTCGAGTAAATTCATCGATTTCAGTATTTAAAATGTTAGCAGCGGCTCAAAACCTAAAACTGGCTCCCCGCAGCACAGCAGAGCAGTAGTTAACTCTGAGTACCAAGGCAAATGGGTACTGTATTGTTCCAAAGTGCGAGTCAACTTCTAGAGATATTCCGATAGAAATCGAACACAACCCCCACGGAATGGTTCACTTCGAAAAAGGGATTACACTCAAATCTTGTGGTGTACTCAAGGAAGGTAACAAACAAAGAAACGAAGTAGGATCTTTTGCATGAATACGCACGCCGAACATCGGCATGCGTAACAAATCTAAATAATGGTTCTCGGCTTACCTAGAAGGTATTGAACTATATAGATTGGATATCAGGTAAAAAAAACTCCCAGAGGTGAATCCATTCGGTGTACGTTCATGTGTCATGATGTAGTTCTTGGGTGCTTTTTCGTGCTCATCAATCAAACTTATGTGAGTGTTCCATCAAGAATGTGTCACAATATAGCTTTTGGTCGTATATTACACGCTAACTGTGATAGGCACCGAGGGTACACACATGGTTACAGGACTTGACTTACCTGAACACCAGATACAACATCACGTCTTCACAGTGCAGACCGAGCAAGGTGTTAAATAAGGATAGGGTGGCTACGCCCAACTGCGAAAGAAAAAAACGTTAAAAAGAATGTGGTGACAATGGTGAACATGAAAAATCATTACATATACGATAGTATACGAAATCTACCGAAACGGGTCTACACTGCGCATGTATACCATTAGGCTGAACGTGCGGCAGAATCGTTTAAGCAGAATGTACGATCGGAAGTGATATTTGTCAATGATTTCAGAGGACGCTCACTGTCAGATGTTAAAGCGAGGAGTTTAAAGGCCGAAGAAATGACAAACAAAGATTGACACGATCGGAGGAGTTACTGGATGAAGAACGTCTGAAGTTGACAAACTCATAAACTGCTGCTGCTAGTGAGCGAGGTAACAAAGGTGGAATAGTGATGCAGTTAGATTAATACGAGAAACCAAATCAGAGCAGTACACTCGGGTGACCACCAACAGTTGTTGACCGCATGGCATTCGAAAGGAAAACACCAGTAAAATTTTGTGTGTGGATGCCTTCTACATAGAGAAGAATCAAATCTCATTGTTTTAAGCAAGTCCGTGATGAAAGTGGTAAACTACTTCTGCAACAACAGGAATTTTTAATACAAACGAAGTTTTCCGGGTTTCAAGCATAGTACCACGCTGTCCTTTGTGCAAAAGAGCCAATTACTTAACTACTTGTGAGTAGCCAGCATTGGAGTAGAAAGTAAATTGCAGGCGAATCCGCCGTCGATAATTGCGGCCCGTTTCGTAGGATGAAGGCAACATCTAGCCATATAAATTCCGGTAGGCGGAAATTCGAAGGGCCAAATAAGCGCCCCTATTTCTTTCGCTAAAAAACAGCATCCGATGGTGATTTCTTTCTGCGAGTGGATGCACGTAATGACTGCCAAAATGACGAACAACTAATCAACCAATAAACAATACTAAAGTACTCCCTATCCAAGAGAGGGTCTCAAAGAGAGACATTTCAGGTGACACAGACAAGGCCTACCGGATTTCCATGGAATTTCGTAGCTCTGCGAAAATCATCCTGTACCTTCCTAGTCCAGGGGTCCCTATCCTGAGGCCGGTAGTTGTCAGCCCGAATAAGTTTACTGGTTATTGTCTTCGGACATCGTTGTCCACCTATCAGTCACTTTTACTCAGCACAGGGCTGGGCAAAAAGAACTCTGAGGCAGACTGCCTTCTGGCATGCGGAGTACATGTTCTAACCAGCGTAGCCTATGAAGCGTGAGTAATTCATCTATCGCAAAAGAATTACATCTTCCTAAGACCATCTGCTAATCCGATGTTCCTGCCAAACCTGACCAATGCTCCGGAAACACCAATGGTCAAACACTGACATATGTATGTCCTCTGCTCGTAGGGGCCACGTCTCTGATCCATAAAGCAGTATGGATCGTAACACCGCAGTGTAAACTCTGCCTTTGACAGAAAAAACTCACGTCATATCGGCGCCCCAGGTTGATAGATCTCAATGTATTTTGAGCAAAAGATAGCTCAATGGTTAAGCCGAGGACTTAAAAACCGGAAGGATCGTGATTCGAAGCCGACCGTAGTTAAAACCTGATAAGATTTGAACTTAACACCTCCTTATCGGGTATCACTTAGTAGAAATTCGGCATCCAGATATTTTGGCCATTTGATTTGCACATTAGTAATCATGTTACAGCTGGTTTTCGTTGAAAGCCTATCCATCATTCACTAGCTCGATTAACGAGATTTTGTAAGCCAGTGAAGTAGATAGCAGCAAACCAGTAGTAAATATTTGTACCCAAGTTTCATTCAACCTCGGGAAATTTACGCCTGAGAAAACAGCCAGCAGGAAGGGTCAGAGTGGAAATTTGGTTGAACATCCTCGAAGTTCACGTAAGCGAGCAGAGCTGAACACCATCTCAGAGTGAAGACTCATCAACAGGAGCCATCCAGCACCATATACCAAGCTTACCTAACGCAAGCCTGGTATAAAACGCCAAACACTTTCTTTAGCTCGGTAACTCTGTTAAGTGATAGCGCGTTCGACAGTTGTGTTGGTTACGTGCCACTTCCTGCGGGTCTTAAGAAATGGCGGATAATAATGTGGACCATAACCAGGAAGATACGAAGATCCCACAGTACTCAATTTATCAGTGGTCACGTTCGTTTAGCATTACCATATCACGGACCTTCACGGGCGAAATTTTTGTGAACTGCTTAGAATTGAAAATAAAGATTTACTAAGAGGTGGTGGTCGGCCATGAAAATAACACATCCCAGTCACCTTAAACTGGTAATCCTCATTTGCTGCTCGGATGATGCTTGTTCCAGCTTATGCGCCGTGCTACTGCGGGCAATTCGCATCCAGCCAACTTCTGCGTCTTAGAAACAGAGATTATCGAATTTTAGAAGACAATACAATTAAGTGATCATTCACATCTCTCATTTTACGACCGCAGCCTGTCTAGGAAGCAACTAGCACGCCGAAATTCGAATCTGAAACTACTTGAGCCCAAGACAGAATCTGATCCTAAAGTGACTTCTTCGTGGTTGTGCATGATATTGATTATTTTAACTGGCCGATATCGATTTCAGCTAATCACTTAGAAATATGTTAACTAGAAGCTCAATACAAATTAACATTTCGAAAAGGAGGAATTAAAAACGATACCAAACCAAACAAAAAAACACGAATGTCGGTAGCTCAAACACTTTGACTTAAAGCAACAAATGGAAGCTTTGTTTACAATTAGCGGTATTCTTTGGAATTTGTGTGATATTTATATTGAGAGGCGGATCAGTTGGAGACCATTGAGGGCTTTATCCGGACAAATGACTCTTACTGCTTTTCTTGAGTTTTGATACATTGCTAGCGGTCTTTTATATCACATTTAAAAAGCGCACCTTTAGAAGAATTCAAAAAGCTTTATTCCACGTGGCGGCCACAATTCGGGGGCTTGTTGTGGCTAGTGAGAATGCTACGGTATCGAACGCCACAAACACGATCAAATGCGTCTTTTAGGAAGACGGAGCAACAATTTACAGCAGGCTAGAAAAAAATGGATGGATGGCGCGGCATGGAAGACACCTTTGTTTTTAGACGGTGACACTAAAATTTTTTACTTCAGTTCGTCTCAAAAGGTTCCAATAGAAGGCTAACAAATTTTGGTTGCACATCACGGAACCGCGCTTCACCAGCGACACTATATAAAACGTCCAAAAGAGTACATCAGCGGGACTTGGACTAACAAAGCTGATTTGTATATTTTATACGCTTTTAAGGCGGATAGATGAGAGTAATGAAGGGATCCGGTGTCAACATCTTAATGGCTCTGTATTGGCGTGGTTTTCCAGAGATGTAGGAACGTCTGGTCATAACGTTATACATATATANGGGACTTGGACTAACAAAGCTGATTTGTATATTTTATACGCTTTTAAGGCGGATAGATGAGAGTAATGAAGGGATCCGGTGTCAACATCTTAATGGCTCTGTATTGGCGTGGTTTTCCAGAGATGTAGGAACGTCTGGTCATAACGTTATATATATATATATATATATATATATTATATACATAATCCAGGAAACATGTGTTCAGGAAGTGAACCTTGAAGGTGATGAGGATTTTAGCAAGGAAAATTCGCGCAATGATATTATAATGTATACCCAAAGTTCAGTCCTAAGAACACCTGAACAAGCAGTAAAACACCTTGTTTTTATTTACAGTTAAACTGCCCACGATTCAGTGTTTCACTTAACGCTGGAGTGCATCAGAGAGAAGGGAGATGGAAACAATAAACAACACTAAAATATGGTAACCGTCGCATCAAACATGAGTTTTACATGAAGGTATTTTAATGACGATCAGGCTTCTTTCAAAAGACTTGGTCGGCGGAGACGGTGAGAAGACTGACATCCAAACGACGTTCTGCTCCGGCGGTTCAGTATGAAAGATATCGGACTATCAAATCGGCACAAGGGAAACCTCAATCTTGAGGTTGAGCCACATTTATTCCCCGAAAATTAGGATCATGTTTCTGAGACAGTTTCTCAGTGATATTCAAAAAGCTGCCCTGAAACATGCATGAAGCTGGTAACCTAAGCCCCTTGGTGCATTTGCATTCAAGGTCTTCTTAGTACACAAATAGTCATTGAATAGTTAAGGAACTCTCTATACAATGGACACAACATGGTACTACGACAAAGCAACACTAAACAGCACAGGGCTCTTTGAGAAGATGAGATGAGTTTTCACCTCATTTTCAACCATTACTCTTAGAGGGCAATAATGAACCCGTTAAGACGCAACCCCCGATGTTCGAGTCATCAGAATAGTCCATCCAATAAAAACGGTACTCGGAAATGAAACAATCCATTCAGTTCTTCTCGGAACTGACACGTCTGAAATGCCGTGTAACGAATGGCAAGATCAATAAATCGACCGACGTGATCAAGCAAAACTAGTAGAAGGAAAGTAAGCATATCACCCGTATAAGTGACCTTATAAATAGAAAGTATTGTAGTACACGGCGTAGCACACTAAGTTCGTTTTCGTTAAGTCTATTGACGAGATCCTTGGTTTGCTCTCTACGTGATCACAATGACGAAAGCAGTCATGTGATGTTTTCTCGAGGCACAGTGATTCGAATTCAATTTTCTGTGTAAGTTACACTCTGACAGTCACGCTAGCTTTCAGTGGAGTATTTGATGTTAGGAGTGACAACTTGGAGAGTCCCAGCGCCATGGAATAAATGAAGCACTATCTACCCTAGTGCATAGGAGGATGAAAAGCTGAAAGTAACTTGTACAGGTCAACAAAGCAAATCTGATGAGCATGTGGAAAATCCACTGAGAGCTAGTGCGAAGTCGCTGTACTGGCATCCGTTATAGCGTCATCTTCTATTGCCATTGTGCGTCGGAAGGGGTGACTCAACGTGTCATTCGCTACTCCATTGTTCTCAGTAAGTCCATCTGCACCCAGAAAAATCAACTCGTTTCTAGCACAAGCCACGTCAACCGACTGCAGCGGTGGTTACACCGAAGTAAAATTTTGTTTGGTTCTCCATTTGTGAGCATAATATTTTGTTCACCTCCATCCTAACCGATCTGACCAAGATTGACAGCCAGTCATCAGCAACTTTGCAGAAAGAGAGACAGCACGTTTCGAAGAGGCAATAGAGGCAGAAGGTAATCGAAGAAAGTACTAGGATGAACATAGATACATAACAGTTTATTGAACTTCATCAGGTACTTTTTAGTGGATCAATCAAAGTTGATTTCATGAAAGAATAACTGAAACCTGATGCAGCAAATTTACCCATAGACCATACCTAACAAGTGTAGAAGATTATCAGGAAATAAGTTCATCTGCCACATCAAAGGACAAAGCAGAATGTTGTTCTCAAAGTCAAGCACTGTAGCAGTGCTCGTGTTCAGCTTAAATGCCAACCTTGGTGAAGAAATGGAGAGGTTGGTTTATGAATTCGATACCTAGGTTGAAGGACAAACCCAGCGCCTCGTCTCTGACCGATGGAAAGTGATTTTGTAAAAAGATCTAACTAAAGGTATTTAACTCGATAAAGCCCATTTTCTTGGATTTATCATCAAGATGTACGAAGACTTAATTGTGCTAGACACCCGTAATATATCACAGTAAGCAATGGCTTCAAGCAAGTGAAACTACACTTGGAATTCGCATTTAATCAAAACCAGAGATGTTTTGAGTAGGCTACGAAAGAAGCTAAATCGTGAGTGATCAAAATATAATACCCCCTCGAAGAATGGCAACTGTAGGAATTTCCGGCAGAATGAACTTTCTTCACGAGTAATGTAGAGGACTTGCCATCAGTGTACCAGATTGTGGATCAACTGCTCAAAGATTGTAAGACCTTGCGCAAATGTTTTTTTAAACAAAATACTCAAGGTCCTTGACTTAGCTCGCCGTTCGATACAAACATCGTGTAACCCGTTCTGATTATTACTAACTTTAAAGGTCAGTTGTAGTTGTTGCTCCGGAGCAAGCTCCTTGGTTTATGTGAATGGTGTTGTCAGAACCAGTTGTAATTTGTTCTTTGTCACTTTCGAATGTCTTCAAACATTCAGAAACCCTGCAGTCGATATTGTACATAAAAATGACAGACTATGGACCGAACAGATAGCAATTTAAATACAACGGACTAAGAATACTATAAACGGGAGAATTACCAGGGTCTCAGATAGGTCTCTCGTTAAGACCAAAGTAGTTTGCAGATAAGTTTATTTCAGGAGAAAAGACCAGTCATTTTGATAAGCAGCAGAAAAGGGTGGGTTTCCCTTATGTCCTCTAGCTCTTTACATATCTGTCCGTGGAACAAGCAATCAAGAATGGTCCCATTTAGAAGGGCTGTGAAGACTGATGATTCAACTAGATGCGCTCGTGTTAGCTTCTCTGGCTGTCTCGCTGTTCGATCAGTCATGCGTTCACAGGCTACAAAGCCTGTTTAATGGCTGCTGTTTGATAGGGCAACGCATCGCAAAGCTAAAAGCGTTTCCAAAGATTTAATTAAGTCGGTCAACCAGTTTAACGGACCTTTAATCACCTTTGGAAAACGAGCTCATATACGGGAAATCTGTCAGTACGATTCCTTCTATGGGCTGCAGAGGTCCGTGAAATCGGTCTGAATACTTGTCTCCTCGGAGTAAATAGATGAGGGATCCGACCACTTCAGTTCGTATACCTTCGGAGGAAATATGTAGGGTTTGCCGTGCATACAGTGTGCAAGGTTCCACTTTACTTTGAACGGGACGAAGTCAGAGAAAAATGTATGCTAACTGATCTCTATAGATGGTCGGTGCAAAATTCGTTATCTGATATTTTTCATTTAAGATATTATTAAATGCTGGAAAGACTGCTAGTTTTCCGGTTCCAACTCACGGATAACTGCAAGAGCCTTGCTGAAAATGCAGCTTTTCCAGACATAAAGGTGGTCTATCTTGTTGGTAATCTGTCTACAGAGGAAGAGCTAGTCCAGTGGCTTTCAGTTTCGGAATCAAAACTGGCATAATGTATTGCTTGTGTAACATCCTTGAAATTCAACGCAACGTGTTCTTGGTTCTTTTTATTGTATGCTGTGAAGATGGCTCTTTGACCTAGTAAACTAGATAGGCATAACAATCATTCAGCCAAGGCCACCTTCAGCCATAGAACTGAAAAGCAACAACGGAAACCAGTCATCAAAAGAAGTGCAGTTTGTTCAGTTTAAGGAGAGAGCAGCTAAAGAGGCCTACCAAAGGTGAGGACTCCACACGATAATTGATCGCATGATGTAAAAGAAGTTTCATCCGACAAACTAGCTCCTTTTTAGGAGACCTTCCTCCGTAGAAGCCATAACTTTTACTTCACTTTTACTGATTGCTTCAAGATTCCCTGATGATCTCAAAGTAAACCTTGTTTTGCAATCTATTATGTGCAACTCATAATGTTTCTGTACGAAACAAAGCTCCAAAAATGACAACAAAGAAGCTTAAGGCACTGTATAGACGAAACACACTACTCACAATGTTCCTGAAAGCTGTTCGACAACACACGACAGGTTTCAGCCTTCTTGGATCTCATCAGGTAGGTGCAGTCCTGCGAAGACTATATTTGTATGCAAATGGGTGTATTTATCAAACATGAGACGCTGTTTAGAAGCTCGACAAAGTACATACCTTTTAACAAACTAGCACCACGACCTAATGGTTGGCTACCATGTTCCAGTTTGCTGAAAAGTCACTATGACTGGTCACAAAAATAATTGTTTTGCCACAGCACGTCACCGAGCTGAAGCACTCAGATGAGTCATCGGTACGATCGACCGGCTTCCATTTCGTGTGAAGAACAAAAACTAAAGTTTGCTGCACCACAATTTTGGTCAGTGACTGTTAGCATCACGCTTCCCCCGGCTTGAAAACAGCAGGCAAGATTGTTAGTCTGACAGTCTGAGTGCAAGATATTCGGACAATGTGGCCATGACCGAGGGACTGTAAAGAGATCCATCTTGGATATGTTGAATAACCCAAACACGTCTGACATCGACCCAACTCATCCTTAAATATGAAATGGCTTAATGGAGGCAAGACTAGAGAAATAAGACATCAGAGGACATTCCTTTAACTTTGAAATCTATTGGGGTTGGAATTCGCAAGTCCGTTATCTGAATTGATGCGCAGGCGATTCCCCTAAAGAATGGACTGATAGAAAACACGGTTAGTATTGCATGTAAGCGTGTACTAGATAAGGAACTGGCGCGCTGAAGCAGAAGTGGACAGCTGGACATCCGTACATTTGGTACAAAGATTATGCGTCCCAAACTACGATGCCGGTAATGGATTCAGAATGAGGAACTCGTGTGAGCCTGTTTTACTAATTCCAGTCAAAGAAACTTGCAACTCAGTATAAATTCTTGGTGATTAGTCGTGAATAAAAACGGTATTAGTTAGTCATATAGAAATTCGGTAAGAACAATGTAAGTGTAGCAAAAAATTGGTGATTATCTATAAAACCTACTCATGTTTGCTGTCATAACGCTAACCTGTTGGTTTGGTGCTAATGGTTGTGTACTTTTAGTGAGCACACTAAAACATTTGGATTTCACTGCCAGTAAAAGTAACCATTTGTTCATAGTCCGGGAGACCAACCACTTTCGAAACACAAAATGGAACCTACGGCTCTCGGTTGCACAGCTCGCTGTTGTTGTGGACTTGGTCATGGTGAGAAATTTTCCCGGTGACATTAACAGACAACTCGCAAAATGTTGAAGTGTGACTGGGGGATGCAAAACAAACAGGACGATGCACCGCCTACTTTTCGGCCAAATTATCTTATAAGTACGAATGAGATAAAGTGGTGCGAGTAGAATCACTCTACAGTAACACTGCCTGAGTAAGGGCCAGAAAAGCAACAAAAAAGAATACAGTAAACAACCCACGTTTAAAATGAAGATGTAGACATTCGTCGGAATATCTCCCTAGCTTCAATCGACTGGCATGAGCTGATATGTGAAAGCAAACAAAATTCATTGGCACATGCTACTTGTCTCGTTGCCATGGCGACGTAGGACAACGAATAAAACAATAGAACTTTCGAAACAAAAGCCGTTGTTGAGTTTACGGTAGGGACAGCAGTGCATTATCATAGAAGGTGATTTCAGAGAGGAAGACGACAAGTAGGTTTGCAAATGAACATACATGGCAACCAATCGGTTGCTTCGAGAATATCACCTGTTTACACCATTCTAACTAATTTGTACGCTCTTTTCTCAGGTGCGCTCTATTTCAGAAACGAAACAACAAAAAATGGAAAGGTAACAAGACGATCCTAGCGAACCAGTTAATAAGACCACTGAGTGAAGTTACTGGAAGCAGGTCGACAGAGACATTACCGAAAACAAAAGTCTGGATTCATCTCATTGCATGACATATTCAATCACTCACTAAAGTGTTGCAATACTGAAGTCTTGAAATAAGAAGATCCATGTAAGTCGGACCGAGGTAGGACCCTGGATATCCATTGATGTTCTCAAGCTCTTCAGTGCACTGATCGGACAAGTTTGAGTTAGAATCATGAACTGGGTTTGCAGGGACATCTTTGTTTTGCAACTCCTCATCCACTTTGTTTGTTTGTACCTCTTCCGGCATACGAGTAAGTAGGAAACGCAAAAGCACAGGGAGTAGGGCGGATTTTGTAGTGTGTAAAATCAGCTGCTTCAGGTAGACTGTTGCAGTGACCACGTCTTCTACAGATGACTTGAAAAAGAAAGAGAAAGAACAGATTAAAGTCTGCAGGGTTATTTCCCTTCTATGAGCTTAAACTGCATTAACAGTATGCCATTATACACTGATGATTGCCCATTGGCACACGCACAGTTCCTGATCGATTTCACGAGCAAAACAACCACGTGATCAGCTAGTTCACTTCAGTTTATCGACTATAAAACATGTACCGAGAGTACTTTGCTTACAGTTGCTACAGTTTCGGTCACCAAACGCATGGGTGACATAGCCACCTAATAGAAGCGATGGCACAATCAGTTGGCGTTGAATCGTTCAAATGGGCAGCTATGCAGCAGAGGTTTCGGCTTGGACGCAGGAGCACCATTGATTGTGCAACTGAGCCGTGTCTGCCAGTGAGCTGAGTCCCAGCGCCCATATCCAGGGTGGTGGCGGTCTTCGACTTTAACGTTTACTACTTTCACCATCGTTTCCAAGCCGTAGACTGCCCGCCTCCTGGTCATTCCCACTTAGCACATGCATAAGCAAAATGACCGTTGTGAGATAGATGGCCTTCCCACAGGTGAAGTAGATGTCATAACCAAAGTCACCTATAAAGTGGGGGTGGCTCATCCATAGCGTAGGAGTCTATTCCTAAGATGATCTACCGTACCTCAGCATTACTAATACGATGCTCATACAAGGTTGAGCCAATGCTTCGGAAACACCGATGATCAATCACTGACAGTTTTAGCAAATCCTGTGTACGTACACTCCACGAGTTGGTCCAGATAGCAGTACGGATCAGACAGTTGCAGAGTATGCTCTGTCCTTGACAGAAAAAGTGACGTTACGTGGGTGTCATAAACATCGAAGGTTGGAAAAAGCTTCTCTAGGCTTCCCGATTCGTTAAATATCCAGTCTCCAGACGGTCCACCGGAACAAATGCCCAGGTAAATAAATATACCTTCTGCGTCTGCAAGCAAGAGGTTTGGGCTTGATTCCACTCAGTATTGTAGCAGTACTTTAAACGTTACATGTATGAAGCGAATGTCAAATAGGGCGAAGAATTACCTAGGCTATTTAAAACGACATGCCTAGTTGCAGATGAAATCTGACGAATTCATGTCCACTGTTAAAACAGTTGCCCTCCTATGGATGAAAATGTTGGTAGCTCAGGTAGGGTAGATGGTCGTCCTCCTGTTTCGGTGTAATTATTCTCGCGAATGTATACCAAGGAAGGAGCACTGGACTCGAGTCCCACCTATATTAGAGCTCATCAGTTAGTCCATATCCCTGGCCGTGCCGAGATATGAACTCCGGATATCCGACAAGGCGAACTTTTAACCTCTACTCCAGCACCGCGAGCTAGACGCACCTGAGTTATCAAGTGTGGACAGGCAAAATAGTTAAAGTAGTTTAGTTTGTCCTAAACTGTTTGACGTGCACAACAGGACTGGGGTATTGTACATAACGTACGGAGACAGAAGGGAAAATTACAGTTTCGGTAAGTGAATAATGTTGCCCGAATCGACAGAAAGTAGGGCACTGAAAGATGCAACGTGAATCAGATCATTTGTGAACAGTAGGGAAGGGTTATTAATTTGTGTATCGGCTTATATACAGAACTGGTCGGTGGACCCATTGAAGGGAGAAAAGGGAGTGTGGGTAAGGGCCGTTAACAAAGAGCAGCAGCAGTGAATGGCACTCTCCGGCTTCCCAGGCCGAGGAAAGGAGTTTGCTTGATGTACCTCACTTTGAGCCATTGACCTAAAAGTTTGACGCACAAGGCAGTGGATAGCGGGGTTTACTTTGAGAGCCTTGTCCTGCTGTGACGATCAAACAGGCTGATCAGTTTGGATGCAGAAGGAGGGGTGCGCTTAGCCTGAGGCTACAGAAATTAAGGTACGAATTCTGCTGCGCACAATGGATTGGTATCGAGCTGCATCGGACGCTTGGTAGGCTTCGATTGTATTTTGACTGTATTGGATAATCCAACGGCGACCGTGGCCAACCGATGGGGGATCAGAGTACACGACCGTCATTCTCTCACCCGCTTTTTTCCAGGGAATATGGTGGTCACCTAGAAGTAACACTTTGTTATCCTTGCACACATCGCAGAGGACGGTACGACTTCACCTCCAAACCACTTAATAGTACGGGTGGTACGGGTAGTACAGGTTACGCCGCTCTTCATCTGGCAGTTCCTCTATGGCCTTTTTGGCATGGTTGCATTCTGTAGAACGGAAGTCTAGTTAATGTAGCCCGCAAGGTCATTAAAGCACTCAAGTCCGGGTGTCACGTCAAACTGGGAGCTTTTGGTAGGAATCTTCCAAAACAGCTAGCAAGCCTACACAACTTTGTCAGATGAAACGAAGTGATGAACTGGTATGGACTAACTTTACGCAGGACCCGAAATGTGCCCAAAAATGTGCTGGAACCAGAGTTAGCCAGCACTCGGAAGTCCGAAGAGCTTCTGGGTTCACAGTTCGTCAACCAGTTTGGATTAACCGGAAAACAACCTAAAATCGTGATTCTCTCCCTGTAGACGAATGCTAGCGAAGGACTTCGATACCAGTCAAGTTGTTATCGCTAACTTTTAATAAATACATATGATGAGTCAGAGAAACACACGCAGCCCAATTTTATTTTTACCACTTAGAACTAACCGATTCGGTCCACGTCAATTATGCAAGCTGTGTATTACGAAAATCCATCAAATGTGTGAAAGTCACTGGAAAAGCTAATCTTCCAGCAGTGGGTGTTTTACATGACTTACTTGAGTCCTACATTACGTGTCGGAATACTGGCAACTGACCAATTGGTGGTCAGTTGATAGTGAGAAAGGTGTGAATCTAGAAATGCAGGGGACAACTGACGGTTCTCTGGAAAAAGTTTACTTCGCCTATGCATTACGTCGGTGTAAGCAACTTCGTACCGTTTTGGACAAAAGATCCAAACGTCTCTACCTCTTTATTAGCGCAGTGAAGAATATATGCCAATTTGATGTCTTACAACAGGCATTGTTAATTTTTCAGAAAACACCACTTAAAAACCGGTACTCCAAAACCCCATGAAGACGAACAAAACCTAAAACACGAACCATTAGATGAACGGCAGAGTACTCAAAGTTCCCGTCCAAAGGCGAAGAGCAGGTTGATTTAACAAACCCGAGTACGTAAGGTGCTCTAAGAAGAAAATCTCACGCAACCGAATTTCGCTCGTAATCAGGCACCTCGTATACCTTCATATCACACAGTGCCACTTCGCACACAAAACACACTAGCATATTCATTTTCTTGCTGTTATACACCAGAAAATACTGAACGTAACACTAGACAGCTAAGCACGGAAGACAGATATAAACTGCATTGGTTTGGTAGCAGAACTAGAAAAATAGTAAATAGTCTTAGACTGCCGTGTGTAGTGGACACTGACCACACCGCGAGTCATGGGTTGACCTTCCGAATAAGTTACAATGCGCTGTGTGATCATCTCCGATTGATACGACATTGGGCAATCACTGTGACTTAGGCGGTTTCTGACCGAGCTAGAAAGCGCTAGCATGTGCGTTAGGTCAGAGTTCTTTAATACATCTGTCTCCATCTCCAAGTGAACAGGTGAGATTGGTAATGCCACTGAGATGAGCGATCGCAGTCCCAGATCATCCCACTGGTCACCTGGATCCAGCTGTCTGGTGATCAATGGACAGTCTTGTCATTGGTGTCTTCTTGAATTCCAACTGTGTTGTTTACAAAATAGTAGTAAAAGTACTAGGATCAGGAACTGTCTCGAAAAATACGTCTGTCTGCCAACCATTCATCTTGCTTCAAAAATAAGAGCCATCCACACCCAAGTCTCCTTCTAACTTCCCCATAATGTTGTCTGCTTTTTATCCACTCACAATACTGTTCCAGACACTGTCTTTATGCCCGACACATTTTTCATTGGTTCATGTCGGTACCTGTGCACAGAAACTGAATATTCTCGGAGTACCTAACGATCTGGGTGATCAGTCAGTAGAAATCGGAGCACTTTCATGAAATAATATGTTTTCTCTTACTTACCCGTCATGGGACAGTGAATTCTTGAATTCCTTTTCGGGCTACTGCGAATTCCTTCTTCCAAATCGTGCCAATGGTGAACAATGTCATTTGAATAATTCAAATCCACTCATTTTTATCCAACGAAAATCCATTTCAATCATTTGTAATTTCAGCGGATGTAAACCATTCATTCAACTCTCTTCTGAAGGTGTATTCTGACCAACCAATGGAACCTTCCTATCTCCAGTGGTTTTAAAAACAAAGGACCCCAGAAAAACTACAGGACACAAATGATGACTAATCTCAAACTGGGGAACCTTTGAACTTGAGGTACTAATAACTTCGATGTGTAGCCTTCAAAAGCTTTCACTTCATAAAAGTTCAGCCGGGAAACTGTCCACCGGATTTCTTGATCAGCAGATTTCACTGCAGTGCATGTGATGCTTTTGTCGGCATCTACTAGTACTTTCAAATGTCGTGTCTACCAGTCGGCGGTAAAATGAGCCATCTTCCGATTTACAGTTGGCCGGAATAAACTGTTGCTTTACTCGTATACCGTGAACGACGCTCTTTACCTTGAGGCTATCCGTTGGCTCAAGGGCGTACGTCAAGCAGCTGACTGTGATAATCATCGTAGTCATTGTTTTATTCACGCTTTATCTCTGATGGCGTCGACTAGTAGAAAAAGTTGCAGCCGTTTGCGATGTTTAATCAGGACGGACTTTGCAGCCACTCCACTCTCGTCGGAAAAAGGTACTGGTCTCAACAACTTATTTGGGAACCTTAATTCTCGAGCTAAAGTGGGCTGATTCGCACCGCTCATGCACGACCGTAATCACGGTGTCCGCGGAATTTTTTGTGCTCGTTTCACGGGCATCACTTGTGTGAGTGCGGACCACACGACGTTATCAATCCCGAATAAGTCAAAACACTACAGTTGATAAGATGATGGCTCTTATCAAAGGAACTTGTGCTCGTGGATTGTAGTGACTTTATTCCAAAAAAATAAGTTAAAATCAATCATCTAAACATGATGTTACATATGGGGAAGTATAGGTGAACATGGGCGAATTGACCAAATCGGCTCATCTTGTACTCTAAGGAAGATTAGGGAGTGATTTATACAAAGTAATGAGGAGCAGCGATTTCAGAAGTTGTCGCTTATATCGGAATTTCATCAGTCCTAAATGCAGTATCTAACATGGGTTGACTTCAAAAATACTGCGGACAGAGAATTGTGTTTGCTAACTTCTACAAATCCTCCACACAATGACATTAGGAATCGCAGTCGTTTATTAATTTCTTTATTATTACTATTATTATGCCGGTTGAGCAGCTGAGACATCTTCAAGTTTCAAAACCAAAGGTCATGACGACCGGCTCAAATTGACCTACAAAAAGCCAACTAGAGGTGTATTTAGCTACACAGCAGGGAACTAGTGGGAAGATGTATTTATCACTATAAAGTATTTAAGCCTGTTCACGCGTTGCATATGCTAAATTGCTTTATTTCAAAATTAGTGTTGTCTCTTGCACCTAAATCACAGTGCCACAAAAAAAACCCTCTGTTTTTTTGAATTGACACTGGACTATGGACAACATTAAGGAAAGTGTGAGTGGTGTGAACCACCTTCCAAAATGGAAACATTCTACCCTTCATTCACACTTCAATATTTGGCTGTGAATTAATGTCAAGGGTAACTTTGCTTTCAGTTCATATCTAGGTTGGCTGACAGAATTTTGAACGTGTGCATATCCTAGATTGTTTGTGATTCACTAGAACCAGAAGTGCTAACGAGAAACTCGGCTTTGTCCAACTTATCACGCTTGCATGATGGTCAAAGTTTGATGCGCAACACTGGCCTTTCCGCGGGTGACGATAATGGAAGCATCTTGAGAACATTCACTTCTAACATACTCAGCAGAAATAAAGTGCCCTTTAGAATAATTTTCCTTTAAAGATTTCCACCAGTTCATCCGCAAGGGAAGGAAGATACTTGCAAGTATCATGTCTTGAACAACGAGGGTTACGCGGTAACGCGAAAATGGTTGCTTAGGCTGAAAATCAATGGCTTGCATTTAGAAGATCCATGACAGCCGATTCAAACTTTGTACACTGGATCGAATTCACGCCAGTTCAAATCTCAATTCACCTACCCTAATTTCTAATGCAATTCATGTGACTCCGATACAAACTAAGAGCCAAGGTATCCGAGAGTATAGTTAGTGTCTGAGGGGTGGTGCCGGAGTTGAAATATATACGTGACGCAGGAAAGAGCAAGAAAGCTAACAACCCGAATACGCCTATGTCGTATTTCTGAGAGACCTACGGTATTTTCGAGACTCACGAGAAACCAGGTCAACGAATCAGAACCATCTTGTGCAGAAAGTTAGACTAATACGGAAAAGTATGCAAAAACCTGCAGTGATTGGCTTATCAAGTATAACAGGAACTTATCACTTAACCAAGTAGTTACGATGTTTCCTGTGAACTAAGACGAGCGTAAGAGGGTGCACCGAACGTGACGGACGGCTATCACAGCAGACGGCCTCGGTCCAGAAAAGAAATCATTGAAGCACCGTGTTATTGTAAGAACAAGGCGTTTTCTAACCTGAAGTAAGTTGAACTAAAACTCAATAAAAATCGCAATTTTAGGATGAGCAAGACATTTTCTACCTTGTATCTGGCTCCCCTTACAATGGAGAATGGTAAATCGAGTGCAAAAACCTGCTCAAATTCCAGAACTTCCGTCCAAGTTGTCGGGGACCTCAACCTTGAAACCGACTCATGATGGGTGCTTTACAGCGTTTCTGATCCTCATCCTGATGTAAATAGGTCGAACAGCAAATACAGTCGGTCAAACAGTGCAGCCCATCGTAAAATTCGAAAATTAGACGTGAAATCACTTGTTTGATATCACGCGAATGGCCCCTGTGCGTTTTCTTGAGGATGGGGAGTTCAGACATCTTTCAGTGTTTATTATGAGGCCTAGTAAAATCTCTTGCAATCTTGCAGCGATAAATTCAGCTGCAATATTCATAGAAAGTCAATTGAATGTGTAGCACCTCCATACACAAAGTGCAGTCAGCGTAAAACTATACCAAAATCCCATAGGAAACCCGAATATCTGAAACAATAGATCCCAGTTGCTTGAGCAGATGCGAATAATTTACCGTAGCGCTCATCGGCTGACCATCAAGTTAACTAAGAGCCATCTCAAAATTCTACGATTCTCAAGGTCAGAGAATCTACCAAGCCTACTATGCCTCACATTGCGCTGCATGGAAATTCTGTACGGCACACGGTTAACGAGTAAACTGGTGGAAAGGCACAATTCACAATCTTGCGCCAATCGCAATAGGCTGCGTTGGCAGAACAGTCTCATGATTTCAGAACTTGCGCGTTGGGTCACTGGAATCAGTAAAAGTAACCTGCAGGCCATGAGTGCTGAGACCTCAGCTGACTTGAACCGGCTGTCTACAAGATACATGCACCTTCAGAGAAGGCGGATCTCTGCCACGGAGTCGTTTCCGCGGTATTAAAATTGGATAACTCCGAGTTCTGTAAAATTCAAGATCGAAGCAACCAACAGGATGTAACAGTTATCGTTAAGTACAATATCACTTGCGTACGCTCAAATCGGCTGTGCACTTAAACCGTGAAGGATCAATTTGCAGTTTCACGTTCCAGGATAAGGGGAGGGCCGTTTTTTAGAACGCAAACCAAAGTTCCAAAGCGGCTATCGAGGGATGACCAGGTATTTCGTCAGAATCAGCTTCAAACGAGGCGTAAAGTGAGCGCAAAGGACTAGTATGTAGGAAGAACACTGCATCTCGACAACAGAATTGAACCATCAAAACTTTGATGCTATTTGGTCGAATGATATAACAGTCCTTCATCAGAAGACTTTACTTTGCAGGCCTAGAAATATAATCTAACGCAGAGAGCAACGCTTACGACACCATTACCTCAGAAAACATAACTAAATCGCTCACATGCACTCATGCACCATCCCACTATAATAGATTTTCTTGACTTTGACTTTCATAGGACTGAAGTACACTTGAAGCGTTCCTCTTAACTTTAGCGATTTGATTCAAATGCCCTGTTCATTCTTATTCGTTTCTGAACTTTTGGTCACGCACTTTAGTCACGTATTTTTTATTGGCCCGATAGAGTAAATACCATTTCCTCACCATATGTTATCCAAGTCGTATAAGTCCGCTGTGTAATCAATCCAATTCTACTGTTCCAACCTGCTAATCCATTCGTTAAACCGCCAGAGTACACTCCATAAGCAACCGTCTTCGTACGATAGTCATACGACAGTTTAACCATGTCTGCTTGCCAGAGTGCATTATCGATCGGGGTAATCACAAAGCGACGAAAACAAGCTGATGTCACATTTCGGATTGTGGGTATCACTAGGTTATTGATCCCCAGACATTATCGTTTTCCATCATATGAAAGCGTGAGTGTTTCACTTGTATCAACAATGCTTTTGTTAGAAAGACATTTCATTCCAATAGAGGGTTCACCATACCTAACTGGAAGTCGTGGACACAATTACGTAAGGATCTATCCGGTATCCAGGATCGGGTTGGGTTTAATCAAGGCACGATGGGTTACAAGGTAATCGAAACAGAGAAGCACAGACAGACTTCATTAAGCCTTTTGAGTTAAGATGCGAAAGTCGGGAAATCCGGGCTGTATCATATGAATAGTACTCGACCTAAAACACTAGAGTGTAAGCAGTCAAGCTGTCTGGCAATATCGGGCAACTGGGTTTTATATCAGAATTCCACGTGACCTATATCACAAACGAGAGATTCAAATAAAATTCAGCTGTCACACATCCAAGCCAACTGGTTTTGCGGATGAGTGTTTGTAGGGACATACACACTGTGTGTTGTTTAAGTTGGATTAAGCATACCTGATGAGCCCCAAGTGCGTAGTGACGTACCTAGAGTTTTCATTTATTTTTTCCATCTCATCAACCACCAGACGGTAAGAGTAGCACTGAATGTCACGTGCCTTTGTAATCAAAAAACATTGACGGCAGTTTCCAGTTGCAGATTTAAGCAGGTGAATAAATGCAATACACTGCTGTGAATGTAGAGCACAATGTAGTAAAATCTCTCGTCACAGTTTAACTAATAATGTGAAAGGAAGGCCTTCGTTAGGGATGAAATGATTGTGCATACCGCCAACTCAAACGTCAAACAAACGGTTACCACCATTGCTTTGCGGAAAATATGGATTGAAAGTATATACCGTCGAGTTCTCCAGCTGTTCATTAGGCTGAGATTTATGTATGGAACTAAGAAACCCGAATATCATATTGCTTACTGCGTCAAATGATGAGCCAACTGACCGAAAGAATACAAGATATATCGTAAAGGTTTCCTCAAGAAGCTCTTTTGCTGGTTTCCACAGTCTCCATTAACCTGGAGGTACTATCGCCAGTACCACTGTTTGGTGTCTTTCAGTGCTTGAGTTTGCCGGCTTTCTCAATCAGCAAATGCAGCAACTATCGATTTGTGTGACTCACACACAAGCAAAAACAGTTTGAGACGTGTATCTGCTTGGTGTAAACGGTCAGACCTGGCCTGACCTCGTACGTAGTGAATATCGATAAGTCATGATGCTTAAAGCTCCAGTGACTGTCGGCTACTTGGCCCGACAGTATGACAGCTTCTTTGGTACCAATTCAGTAGCGAGAAAGCGAAAGTGGGTGTCTCTGTTGGCATTGTCGTGACATCTGTTTCCGAGCTTACAGCAATCAACGTAACCGATCAAAATCATCCAATCGCAGTCCGAGATTCATAGCTGATACGCTGCCGAGGACAACTGCAGCTACTTGAGTGTAATGCACCTATGCAAAAGGTTGTTCACTTCGATACTGACTTGCCCGGTTCACCTCGGAAAGCTATGTGGCCCGAATAAACTTTGCACTGACTATTACCGCTTTAATCAGTAGGACGTCTTCAACCAACAAATAGGACGTCACATTCTATGCAATTAAGTTCTTGACAAAACCCACTGACGGAAATCACAGTAAAAACGGGAAAACAAATATGGACGGCCTCAGAAATGTCCAGAATTTTTGGTTTCGAGGTTAAATCGATAAAAGTGGCCCAGCCAAATCTCAGGTGTAACTCAATCGCACAGGGCTACTGGGCTATCCGTTGTCCACGAACAGTTAGGATACAAGAATACTGAGTATTAATACCAGAAAAGTCAAAAGAATCACGACCTACTGTGATCGGAGCTGAACACGAGATTTACAAACAAATAACTGAGGGTATCACGTGAGAAGTAATACTCGGCAGAGAATTTTGAGCTATTCTAGAGCAGATCCAGGAGAACCTACAAATTCTGTGTTGTCTGTGACGGTCTTGATGAGAACTGCCTCACGATCTACTAATTTTCAGGCACTGTTCAGAAAAAATTTAAAAACTTATAAATCTAATCAGAACATACATAAGAAAATGAAAGCTAACCGTACTACTCTTCATCGATCTTAGCCGAACTGTCAAGTGTTCAACAACTTACCGGAAGATCGAGGGGATCGAGACTTTGAGTTTTGCAAGATGCACACCACTGACGATTCAAAATAAGGATGACAAGTTGCGCAGTTCTTGCGACGTTCAATCTGATAAAGCGAAGTGGCTACAAAGGCCTGCTAGCTCCATTGTAACGCCGGGAAACGGCGCCTTAGCAAGTAAACTTTAATCACTTCTAATTTTCCATTTCAAGGGAGCTATTGACCTGTTTCAACGACTTTGATCCCTAAATTTTTAGTGTCTGATTCGTAAATTCCACTTAGCGACCCGTTCGCTATTGTGTGTATTATCCCCGAGACGCACAACTTGCAGGTTCGAACCAAATCATTATCTGCCCATCTCTGGAACACAAAGTACACAGAGGCAACACCGTATGACTCCACTACGAATTCCATTGGTCTATTGGAATGGTAGTTGACACAGCATCTCAGTACAAACCCGAAAATACAGCTGACCTTAACTGCAGTAAGCTGATCGAAAACTCGCCAAAAGTACGGAGTCATTTTACTCCGTTCATTGCACAAAGTATTGGGTGTTTGAACGAAAACCGACGAGCAAACCAGGCTTATTGGCTATCGCACCACAGAAACTTCAATAATAATTTGTGTTTCAATTGCAAACCAGCGCAAAGCGAGATGCAATTTGGTGCCAGCCTGGCAGACCATCATTGGTGAATCAGTTTAAAATGTACTCTGGAATGTAAACTATCTACATCCATGTTTAAAGCTTGAGAGCGGTAAACAGATCATAGAATAAGGGCATGCGCCACGTCTATGCTGTTTGAAAAATGCGCCTGTTGGTATCCGATATAATTTCGAACTAGATCATTCCGCAGAATTGCTATTAGGAGATTATGCCATAGAAAATTTGCCAAACTGTAACTTGACATCAGTTATGTGGATTGAAGATACCTAGAGGAATATGTCGGGAACGTACGAAGACTGATTTGTTTACCTTGCAGTTAGTAGTATTTAGTTGCCGGACCTGTGCAGTTCACATCCACATCAATCGCATTTGATTAGTTCTTCTTCTCTTGTTTTGAAGTGATAGTTCAGCTGTGTTCAGCGTACACTGGCGAAGTAGTGCCAACACGACCACCCCGCATGTCACATGTCCGGAGTTCAAACCTTGCCACGGCCAAGGAAACTTTAAATTTGTTTTTGAAGAGTTTACAGAAGACCGAGAGATCGTTTACCGACCCAAGTAGTTAAAATTGATGGAATATCATCCACCGTACCGAATGAATTCCATTATGAACACCGTTGGGTATAGTAAATGAGATTTTGTGTCACTTTTCGTTGGCCTCCTAGCCACCAGGCCTACTTCATGAGTATTTGCACAAATACCACAAAAAGGCCTCCGGAAAATTGGTTTCAGGCTCTATCGCTCCCCCTCCAAAAGGATACTCCGAACGTTTGCTCAGTAGAGGAGGGTGTTATGGTAATCAAAAGTACTCAACCCATCATATCAAGTCTAGCAAGCAGATATGTGTGATATATCGATTCAGTGATTCATCGGCTGCATCGATTATTTAATCCTTTCTTCGTTGAGTGATTTTAATCCGCACGAAAACGTCGATTTCGTCTTTGTAATTTGGGTGTTTTCACCCATAATCTGGCTGCCGTCTGTTTCGCGCAATTCAGGTAATAAAACAACGAATACGTGCTTTCTCTGCCTTGACTGCATACGCGGAACGCCTAATAATTTTTGACATTCTAATGTAGAAGTTCTCAAACTTTTCAGCTCATTGCCATCTCAGTTCTTTATTTAATGCCCAAACGTGAACAGTTAGAACATATATAGTGATGATACCTCCTAACAAGGCTTTTCTCAAGGGAGATCACCCACCGTAAAGCACTCAACAGGATTTTCTTCAGAGCTCGAGGTAGTCTGCGATCTCTTTGAAAAGAGAATACCTTGTCCAGGATTTCATTGGCTGCTTGAAAAATAGTACTTATTAACTACACGCGACGGCTGATATACCTATTCATGAAGGGAGCTTAAATCGGCACATATTAATTAAGACATTTTATTCTAATTTAATACAATGGTGATATCCTCGTTACGGTTGTGAGATGAGTTTGAAATCGTAAACACCAACGCAGAAGGATGCACGTCAGTATTTTTGCTCCGGCAGACCCGAAACGGGCATACTCCTGTTGGCTCACTAAGGTAAGAAATAAATTGGAAAATCTGCTAACAGAAGCTGCCGTTTTGGTGATCAGCACGGTGCAGCAATTCGCTTCATCCCAGCAAAAATTTCGGTGTAAGTCACTCCGGTAATACATTGGCTATGCGAATGTATTGTGAACCTATCACATTCGAAGACCCAGGTAAAGGAAATCAAAACGTTTAGGCACGACTAGGCTGTTTGCAGGGTAGCACACCACTTGTGTTAATAGGTGCTACTGTCATCTGTGGCAAAACGGACATGATCTAGGAGAGAAGTATATGTATAAATCGTTTTCAGACGCGGAAGATGAAACCAACACTTCGTTCTTTGTGGGACAGATGCTTCAAGATACGGAACGGCCACGGTTAACATCACGGACTACCACACTGATGGAATAAACTGGACGAAAATTGACTATCTAGCAGTGAACAGATATGGGAAACAGTTTTAAACTTCTGTTGACATGAATCCATGGAAACGAAAACTTATTTCGATTGTCGCCCTATTTTTCTCCGCTTTATCCAACTCAGGAAATAGATTAGGACGACGGTCAAACTGAAGAGTGTAATAGGATGTGTGATAATCTCCCACGTACGTCGTGCCTCACCATACCCAAAAATAATTTGAACCACACCCAAACCGGGAGCTTTTTCATCTTTCAATCATCAAGAATAATCAATCTACTCATCTGAGAATTTTCCGAGATTTCATGCAAATAAAAGGAACGTTCCGAAGAAAAACGGACTTACTTTTGTGAGCGAGAAGCCCAAGACAGAAACAAAGAAACCCGAATGAATATAATGCAGAAGACTAGACTGAATCAGTGGATGGGCGACCTGAAGAGAACAATAAGAAACGAAAACCATGAGTTACTAAACTGCTGCAATATTTTTTTCGAAAGCGGACGCGGCAAATAATGCAACGCAGTTCAGCCAGAGATACAGTGAAGAATTCGGGTATACTTCGGCCAGTCTACCTTGACAGAAGGTTCTGAGGGGAAATCAACCAGTCTGCAAACATCCGTCTAGTTGTTATAGTCGTCAATGTCTTCGAAAGCCATGGATACTAGTTTGGGACGTCTAAACTCCCAGGGATGGAGATGAATAACAGGCACGCAGGGATGACGAGTTCAAGCTCTACGAGATATCACAATAAGACGACCAGTTGACTACATTATTGGAAGAGACCACGTAAACTTCCGTTGCGGGTTATCTAAAAATTTATCAAAAGAACCGCACACCCCCTCACCCAGGGTTCCAGGTGAAACGAAGCATGCCACGTGATGCGGTAACTCCTCCCAAATTCAGTATTCTTAGAGAATGTAAAATGTTATCAATCCATGGAATGGCTCCTGTGATGAACCTGATCACATGAGTGTGCTCATGTAGGTGATGTAAACCAGCGTACACAAGTGCTCCGGTGGAGAAACGGTAACAGGCTGGTTCAGAATGTCAGATGTTTGGAGCCCAAACCACTGCATGGCAAACGATGTGCACTACTGATGTGCTCTAATAACAGTTAACCTCAACTCCAGTACTTCTCCGATTTGATTTAGACTCACGAGAATAACTGTGCACAGAAAAGCAGAGGAATGGTCACGCCTCAAGAGAGAGTACCCTCAGACCACCAGGAGCGTATCTTATTAAGATTCTTTGTTTACTGGAACTACTGTAGGTACAGTTGACATGTTCTTCTTTTCAGCAGTTTCCTTTACAACCATCGTTTCACTTCACATTAGTTGCGTCACTGCCGGTCACACTTAGACAAGCAGAAGGGGTATCGTGTAAGAAAACCAAATCATTTGATATAGAAAGGGGTTTGGATTAGACATGTTCAACAGCTTCAGAGCTTTCGCGATTCAGCGATTTTTCAAACACGGACCATCAAAGCTACATTGGTTGCCTAATTGACGCTGCATAGCAATATAGGTAACCGACGAGACATTTCACCAATTTAAGTCAATTTCCGTCACCATTCGCTGCCCTTCTAAACTCGAGTGCAGTATCTTCTCGAACCAGGTTCGACTGTGGTCTGTGGATGCGTAGTTCATTCTGACTTTCAAAGCATAGTATGAGTATACATATCAGATATGCATTTGTACACCAAGCTACTTAACCCAGAGGAGGCCAGTACATATTTAAGTTGCAATGTTTCCTGTTAGTGAATAGCGCTTAAAAGTAGTGCACATCGGCTGTCTTAACAGCCAGTGGTAGCGAGAATACTGATTGAACTTGTCATGAACATAAAACATCCTCCTGTCTCATAAGCTTACAACTAAGGATGCCAACTAGCCTAAAGGCGTTGCGGTTGACAATGTGAGATTTGTCCAACGCAAGATAACGTTCAACAGGAGATTGCTTTTGATGGGTACCTATATAGTTTGAATCATGTTTGGTCATGATAAAGATTTGGACAGTCTCACCAGTAGGACTGTGCAAGTCACGAATGTAATGGTTGGTGAAGTTACGAAGACTGACAGCTAGCTTTACGGAGATTTTGTGATGAGTACTGGACGGATTCCGGAGACAGCAGAGTACTATGAAAATTCACCATAACGGTGTATGCCATTAATACTAGAGTGTCCTTAGTGCAGGACAAAACAGGTTAATCCTGAGATGTATGTCAGAGCATATTAGCCAGAAGACAGATGGCGAAAACTTTCGGAAACACAATACATTTTAATTCATTTTGGTACTAGGCGTTCAAGAAGTAGGTACTCTTTCGCCTCCGAACTTTGCAGAAGTGTTCACTTAAGTGGAAAAAACAAAACTTCTGCAGAAAACAGCAATGCATGCTCAACCTGAACAAACAGCTGAATAGCTCGTCTAAGTGAACTTGGCTCTGGAATAAACTAGAGATGACCCTTCACGTTTCGGAGGAACCTATCAGGTTTCCCAAAGAAAGGAAGTGAGAACATTGGGATATACGAGGAGCAACTGAGGAGCCTCTGTAGAGCAGTAAAAAAAGCAATACTATTCCTCCGTCATTAGAGCTTTTCCTTTAATCACGTTCCTCGGAGTGAGGTGAACGGACAGAAGTTTGCGTTGCTCCAGGGCTATCAGTGGTCATTAAAATAACCATATATCTGGAGACAATCTGGATGCAGGGATACGACATCGGACAGGGTTCAAAAAACAAGTCGTGGCAAATATAACACATTAGAGCCACTAGTCTCTTAGTTATGTAGCTACCCTTTCGCCACATACATGATTGTACCGGTCACCGCCACTCGCTGGATCACGAGATCTATTTTTTTCCCTGCACTCACAAATCACGCTACAATCGTGACTAACTTGACTACACAGCTCACAGTCGAGGCCTTCATCCCAAGACCTAGTTTTTCTCCCTAATAGTACAAACCACGATACACATGCGATATCGACTGTCTACCGTCTGATACGGTAGCAAAAAGTCATGTGCTGACAACCCCACACACGCAAACATCCTACAAATAGGATGCCAGCACAGCAACACGACACAACGCAACAGAGCTTCGCGCGTCGCCCAGCTCGGAGCAGAGCCGCTCAGGATTTTTACGCCGTTTCACTCACGGATATCCAGGACTACGTGTGGCTGTTACAACAGCGAAGAAGACACGAAACATGCATCCGCATTTACAACAGGATTTATCAAACTGTACCTGCAAAACGATAAGTCCTTGTTTGCATATATATACCTATTGTAATAATTTTACTCAACAAGCGGACATTGTTAGTGCTTTCTGTTTTCTCGTTCATACAACTAGTTTTCGGGTTCCGTTAGAGCATAAACAGTTACCATCCACAGTTAAAACATTCTATACCTTCTTCACAAAACCGCGAAGCACAGACACTTCAGCCACGTGGAGTTACCATACCAATCTAACCAAATTGAGTGGGAACCCTATTGATTGTGATTAAGTCACATCCAATCAAGATAACATGAAAATAAATAAATTGTGACAGCCGCAAACAGTTACGAAAACATTCTCTGTATATTTACAGTTCAAATTCTTCTACAACTCATGGGGAAATCACATATTGCGATGGACCTAAAAAGAACTCCGTCTGTTTCTTGTGGAAAAACAAAGCAGTAACCTAAAGCGCATAACACTCACCTCTAAGACTGATTGACAAAACTCCAAGGCATCGAAAAATTCGGAAAACTTGGGGGAATTTTGCTCATATTCATCCAGAGTTTGCATCAAACTCGGCCACGATTCGGGTAGGTTATTATTCACCAACCGACGAGGGAGTTCCGCATACAACGTGGCCAAACCGGTTGCCAGAACCTGAGCATAACAAGAAAAAGGTTACAGTGAGATCGTACTAACACCGCATTGGACGATTAATTAAGAATGACACGTAATTAGATCAAACTTATTCGCATACCGCGAAATATACCTATATGGGAGCTAATGCGGTTCGGAAAAAGCCGTTAAGAGAAACGCCATCTTTCTTCTTATAGGTTTGTACGAAAAATCCTTAGCACTAAAAAGAAAACCTAACGGACACCAATATTTGAAAATACAAATCATCACATTGCTGCTGAACTGCTTGCATAACCAAATGGGTGGAAAATTCTTCGTTTAGTGCGAACTCACAATTTTCACAAGAAGCAGATCCTTGTAGATTGGTAGATTTCACCCCATTCGTATTATGACAAAGAATACCGAATTTCCTCGCGGCAAAGCATTGAAAGGATGTGTAGAATCTCGTCGGAAGGATGGGCACAGTTTAGAGCGGTCTCAATCAAACAGCACCCCTGACTTGTTCACTAACACAATTGTCAAACTACTAAATAGGGCGAAATAGCTACCTACCCAGCGTAAATCGGTTTCCACATCCAATTGACGGATAGTAAGCAAGTACAAATTTTCTTGTTCGAGTCTCTATTCCGCCCAAGAATGTTACAAAAATCACCAAAATGTTTGCCTTTGTGTTCTTCAGAATGCTTTCGGAATAGTGTGGTGTGCTTCATGCATCCCGTTGCAAAATTACCAGACGGTTCGTGCTTTCCGCCATAAATCCACCGATGATGGACACGATGGAGCAATTTTTAAGCACCAGCCCAAACACAGAATGTGATTAACACGTCTGAATAAAAATGACGTCAATCCAGCAAACAGTGAAGAACGGAAGTTGTAAACGTATAGGATCCCTCAAAAGTACTGTCGTCCTAATGTGAGGACTCCTGATAAATTATTCCGGCCGTCTGGCCTCGAAACTTCTGTGATTCGCACTCTGATATGCTAACCCTAGCTAGATGGCATTTTGTCTGTTGCCCTCATTTAGTTTCAGAACAGCTATGAATTCAGTGTTTCCGTTACATACGTCTACATCTTCGTGCATTCTACAGCTTCTCAGTCGGCCTGAGACCGTGGATTTAAGTTGGCTAGTCCAGTTCATACGACGGAGCATGTGCTGTACTTTGACGAAAGAAATGTGATCCACTGCTTTGCTTGTTGAGGAAATTCCCTTTTTTATGTATTCCTTGGGATGAGTAACAACACTCCTTTTCCAAAATCTGAACTGTACATCACAACCTGTGATTTCACCCAGTACCACTAACTTGCCAGTAACACATACGAAAGCAGTCGTGCCTTCCCAACTGCGATAGGGAAATTGAATGGTGCAATCCGATAGCGGAAGAGTTGTCATTGTTTCCCACCGCCTAGTGTAGACACAAAGAGAGCGCATATCGATATGAGGAGCAAACTGGTTCAGGCATCAAACCTCATCAAAAGCTAACTTCTATCCCATCACGCGAGGGCCAACTTATATTGCTGATCTTAAAATGATTAAGATGGTAAGAAACATACCAGTAAGCCGGACGTAAATTGCTACGGTCCATTACCACAAAACCCAAGGGTAGTGCGCTATGAAATTGAGGTGGAGAGGTTTCAGAAAGCCCGCAAACTGGATTCAAGCTAGAATTTCAGCAAAGCGAATTACAAAGTTTCCAAGGTGAGAAAGTTAAAATAGGCTATTTACGACTTTCTGAATAGTGCTGGGTTACCGTAAACAAAAAATAACGCTTTCATTTTCATGTCAGTGACTTTGATGGATATTCTTTCAAGCTCTGTTTAGGGATTCTGATGACAATTGTTGATTAGTACCTAAAAACCGTTCCGCTTTGATAGTAATTTCATTAGCAAAAGAATTTTAATGAAAATCACTCATCCATTCAAGCGAAGTCTAATTTCCCCATCGGTCCTAAAGTAAATCAGTGCTAAGAACTACTTGTTACTGGAAGCAATCGAGTTACCGCAAAATTTTCAAGACCAGTTTAATGAATACTTACTGGACAAACTGAAGAATGTTGTGCAACAGCATAGCTGAATCCCTCATCTCTCAAAGAGTAGGTTGAGACCAGAAGTAGGGCATCTCTGGCTTGCCATCCAAGTTCGCCTTCCCGAAATACGAATGGTACAAGGAGATCAAAGATGGAATCGATACTTGGAGCCTTTTCGTGAATACTGGACTCCAAGGAAGTCTGAGTCGCTAGATAACTGGATTTCGATTCTGCGGCCATATTCCAGTCAACATAGTCATTCAATTTGAAACTGTTTGCTGTGGTTTGGTTGACCAAAGGTAGGACAGTCTGACCAGCTCCGTCGAGTTCAGCAGATGATCTACGGCCATTCACCTCATTGCTGTCCATCAAACCCAAACACAAACGCCGAAAGAAAAGCAACCCATCATTTTCGAAATGCGCGGGATTCTCACCACCCAGCGAAGGATTGTGATTGGTGACAATCGGCTCCGGAGACTGAGAGCACAGTGCTGCACATATAGAATTCAGTGTGCGCAGGAGAACTCGCTCTACAGCTAAACATGATCGGATGGCACAATAATGAAGGGTTGCCAGTACGGGCAGGGCAAACTACAAGAAAAGGACAGAAAAAGCGGGAACATTGAGTCAGACATGGTCAACTAGTGGAACGGGTAAAAATTCGTCAGACTGGTAACAATATTTTGTGACAAAAGCTTGTGCTGCCTGACTGATTCGGATGATGGAGTTGAGCTTAATCTAAACTGTCGGATTATTTCACAGGTCCCAGACCATATCGACCAGTGGTTTGGAGTGGTATATCCTTCACCGTCCAAGGATTTGCGCGATAAGTATGTTACCATCAGTTCATCAGCGGAGGCTAAACGCGCCTGAGCTAACACGTCTAATCAAGGGAACATGTTCTGGTTCGACCGATGAGACTGGCTTGCCCGATCTCTTGAATAATAGGTTATTGCCTGTTGTATTGATTGACAACACTCAGGGACCTTTCATACAGCTCGTATGTTACACGCCCTTAGCAAAATTTTTGGCGCACTCCAAGCACAGAGTAAGTGGTTTCCAGTGAAACAGGAAGGTGATCAAGTGATTCAGTCGCAGTAAGCTGTGTGCGTCACACCGTACCATATTAGTTTGGCGAGATCGTGTCACCCTTTCGATTGTGACCAAGCTTCCGAGTGCGTCGTTTTTCGGACTGTATTACCTCCAAAACCGCTAAAGTTTGTAATAAAATATCCATAACGTAGGATTCAGTGCACTAAGAAAGATGGAAAGATTTTTGAAACGGCACGAAACAAGAAGAGAGGGATGATGGCACACTATCGTTTAGCACATTTTAAGCACAAAGTGAATACGAGACAGATAACCAACGCAACCAACCTCGCTCCCATAAAACAATCACTGACTACTGAAAGCAGTGCTAGCATGCACTCGCATTCAGTGGGACCTAAAAATATCCACATACGGCTATCCGTGAAAATTTGGCATTGATAGATTTGGCAGTGGGGATTCAATTAAAAACCTTACAGAATTTGTTGATTGTGTTACCATAGTACTAGCTGTCAGGAGAATCCGCCGACGGTGCAGTAATCTGTTATTTGGTTTTTTCTTCGCATGAGGAAGGTAACCAAATGGCAACCTTATTTGACATTTCTCTAACTTTGCTACTGCCTACCAATTCCACCACAGTACTCAACAAACCATCATGGTGGTCTTAGGCTTTTGCTAAACAGAGTTCTACGGTCATGGATCTTTCGGGTGTGATTCTGTTCCGGAATTGTACAAAAATCTATCTTGTTCCTCAAGCTGAAACGCCATGTTGTATGTGCAACTAGATTTCGGTCGATAACAGTTCTACGTCTCGTCCTATGGTGATAATGAAAGTGGGAAGGAAGATCCCAATGATTTTCTCAGGCTGGATATTGGTGAAACTACTGGATGCACGAATCAGGATATGGCTTTCACTTATCGGCTTTTAACACCTAGATTTGCCGGAATGTGTTACACTTTTGGGATCAAACTGAAATAGTATAAGCTAGAAAATGAGGCGAAACTATGCGTGGCAGAGCGTACTGTCTTTTTAGTGGTGTAGTCCTTGTCAAGGAACAGAAGGGTGAACTGTGAGCTGTAATTCGTGTGGATTTGGATTTCGCAGCGCCGTCTCCAGTTTTATCAACATGAACCTCTTAGAGAAGCTGAACGCATTCATCTCAACTAAACTCAATTCGGAGGCGAACTGTAATTGAAGTTGGTAACTGAATTCCTAATCAGTCAGTTGGATGAAGCAATAATTAACAGCCTCAGTGCCAGTAACTTCGCGATCTTGTCACATCCAGAGAAATAGTGCTTGACGCGCTAATGAATGTGACAGTCTGAATAACGAGACGGAGTTCATAGATTAATAAAGAAAATCCGGTAGCATGACCAGGTTATTCTCACCTCAAATGTGGCCCAATCGAAACATCAGCACGGCTAATAGTCACGATCACAATCAACACAAAACAGTACTAAAGCTCAGAGGGGAACTAGGGGACCAAACATGGTAGAATGGTTCCTGATAAGCCAGTGAATCTAAGTGACTTCAACCTGCAACGCTGCTGGACTGGAGTTATTCATTAGTAATAACCCAGATGACAGGGACTGAAGGATGCACTACAAGTTCATCATGTTGTGGCGCTAGCGCGTCCAGAGGTTCTACTGCATTCACATTCTGAGGCTCCATTACAGTCCAGTGAAGGCTGTTGTAGAAGGCCTACAAGCAACAAAACGTTCGTTAGTGTTTCAGGCAGGAGAGAAACGCATATCAGTCGTAACTTCCAAAAGGAAACATCGACATCAATCAATAAATTCCACATAGCCGTGTGGTCATCGGTGGAGGGACGAGGGCGCACACTTTACTCCACACCTGTTTTTTCGGGCTACTACGAATGACGACAAGATGCAATCAGACATTCAGAGATAAGATGTGCTCTGCGTTTCTGGTCCCAAAAGAGTAGAAGGCAATTCTATCCAGATATAATGACGGAAGTTTGTGAGCAAACGCAAGATTTATCAAGATTGACAGAAGATTGCAGTAGAATGGCCTGTGATGATAATTTGCAAATCAATGCGAAGTTTGTTTACTTCCTATTGTAAGACACCACAAGTGCATATCTAACACGTCTCAACTGTACAGCTATCCCCAGATATGCGGATCCCGTACAATTTGGGTTCAAATGGAACAAATTTTCACAGGAATTGATGATAATTTGCAAATCAATGCGAAGTTTGTTTACTTCCTATTGTAAGACACCACAAGTGCATATCTAACACGTCTCAACTGTACAGCTATCCCCAGATATGCGGATCCCGTACAATTTGGGTTCAAATGGAACAAATTTTCACAGGAAGAGACAGACTGTGCCTATCTGATGAGCCCCAGGAAAGGATAAACGGGTTGTGTTCTGTCAAAGAGTTTCCAGCAATCTTACGAGTAGTTTCCTTCAAGAAAAAATACCCTCAATCTAACTTTCAAAACCGCTACGTAGACAATTATTTTGGTGGGTTTGCGATTAGGAGCAAACGAGCACAAAGCCTATCGAGAAATCGAGGATTTTAATCACAGAACTCGAATTTGACTACTAGGCTCTGCTAATTCTGGTGACCAACAGTATCGCTGACTCCTGTCAAGTAGAACATAAGGTTGACGGAAACCCGGGGACTGCGCCTACCTGATGAACCCCAAAAAGGGTGAAACCGGTCGTGGGCTCGCGATGGATTTTCAGCAACCTTATGAGTAGTACATTACAAAGATATGACTCCTGTCTATTTTGGGCCAATTTTACGGCAGCACGGACGCACGTCACACAATGTCGGGTATTTGCTTGCCAGTCCTAAGATAGTGGTTGGTTGTGCATTCTATGCACCCCTATAGTCTAGGAAATCCACTTATTATACTGACTGGAGATCTGAACCCATTCTATCAGCATTCTATGAAAGGCTAACTAAATGTACAAGTAAAGCTTCTGGGACAGACCAAGTCTTTATGCACTGGAAAGGGGTCAACTTTCAACGATATTTCATATTCACCAGAGTGTAATCAGAAACAACGGAATTCGGTGGTACAATATTCAGGTAGTTCACATTCCTCCACCTGATCAAATAAATCATCTGAAAATCACGTAACCTCCGATCAACACCAATTAGTGAGTAAAGTCACTTGCACTTGCTTTGCACTAGAAACGGACCGCTAGTCTGCGGATCTAACATTTCTGCACCGATTTAGTCCTGTAGCGGTAGTGCCCGTTATTTCGAGAAAGTGCTCTTGCTCTGTTGTGTCACAAACTCCGCACTTCTCTGAAAACAAGCAAATTGTTTGTTTTCAGCTGTCCTCCACTAAATCTCTTTCCGCTAAAGCAAACAATATTATGCCCCTACGGGTTTAAGTAGATATTTGGCTACCGTAGTACTCGCTCTCACAAAAAATAAACTCCAGGAAACAAAACCCCCGTCTGACATTTTGTATGGGAGGTGAGGTAGTTTTCGCTTCAATATTTCCTTGGGGAAACAGACCCGCGGAAGCGAAGCTGGTGCACATTCCGGTCCTTAAAAGAGCTGACTTTTCAAGCGTAAATATTCTATAGGTTGTCCACTATGCTACTAACTTGATTTTAATTGTGAGTTGTCACGCTATACAGTTGAGACCAGAACCGCAGAAGATCCTTGTCAACGGTACCTCACTCGGTTAGAATTGATGTGGGCGCACACCATCATACACTGGGACCACTACACTCACAATGCACATTGAGGATAACGTAGCCAAAGTATATGGTAATGTAGCGCGAGAAAATTCTATCTCCATCGTGTTTCCAGTTATCATCAGTGTTGCTATTTCTATAGTAAGATGTATTTCCGTGATTTATTATCTTGTTTTGCGGTTCCAAGTCGATTTCAGCTGGGCAGTACAAAAGCTAAAAGTCTGCGAAGAACTGATAAACAAAAACTAACTAAACGAGCTGTACTGAGCGCACTAGTAGGCGAGTGGTAGGTAGATGCACGTTACGAATAACAGGAGTATTCACTGCATACAGTGCCAAAATGTTATCAAAAATTAACAAAAACTCCCCCAAACAACCGGATTTAATTGACAGATGATGTTTCAACCGAACATTTAGGTAACGTGCATCTACCAGGCCATTACTGATTTTCCTTTCACCCACTTAAAATGTAGACCATTGTGTACGTAGAGTAGCTTTAGTTTAGTTTAGTATTGCAATTGCGTAATCGGAATCAACTACTCCTCGAGGAGTCATATTTCTATATGCCAAAATATCTCCTCGTGGCTATGAACCCTTTCACAGCTTTAGACACGTGTTAATGAAATTTCGATGTGAAGGTACTTCTCAGCCTGTACTCACGCAGAAATTCAAGGAGTAGGGTTGTCAGGTGGTTACGAAACGGCTTAATAAACCGAGGCAGTTGGAAGCGAATACGCTCGCGGGGAACGCATTAGGAAATACCGAGAGGATTCTGAACAGATCATACCACAGGGTTCTACAAGGATGTGCAATTCGGAATGTCTAATCTTCAAGTCTATTTTGGCACGATAACTCCTCTTCACGGAAACGCCCAGGGAACATCCTAAAATCATTCTCTAGCGCGAAAAATTCTTCCTTAGAAGCGTTTGATTTTGGGCGGTAACTTCATGTGAAACGCAGCGGTTTATACTGGATGCTTTACTTGTAATCTAGTGTTCCGGCGACAAACGGCCACTGTTACCGAAGAGATAATAATACAATACAATGCAATAGAATACAACATAACAGAATACAATATGGTGTAATACAATGCAATGGAGAGGGTTCATTTTCATAAACGATACATGTCTGCCTACCCTCTTGCAACCAGTGCCCCCGTACCGCGAAGTATATAGCTCACTGAATGTACGGACGTTTTAGCCATCCAGACAGGTCTAGCAGGTGGGCATCTCTAGCAAGTCACCGGTACTTGAGACTTGCCTGTCCGGGCAATAGAGGCAGGTCATCAGTATTATCTTTAACCTTATGAACTTGCAACCAGTCTGAAAATATCCACATGTCCATCTGGGCGTTTTTTGTGTGCATTTGGCCTCGTACTTGGTTTTGTCGGTTATTTACTTGATGAGGAAGAACCAATGTTGTCCACACGTAGAAGCACATGACAGCCGTCCAATGTGAACGACCCCACTGTACACCGGTTTTTCACCCAAATAATGAATAACCAACATATAATGCACAAATCCGGATCTTATATCGCCCATGATTTGGTTTGATGGGCACGGCTAATAGCATTCACTCCAATATCCGGGGATGGCTATTTCATTATGTGGACGTACTGGTGCTGTTTCACATGGGCTCGGTCCTCCGAAACGAAGAATGAGAATGGCCACAGCTTTTGCTACCCTGATTAGTTTCGGACACTAAATTTTATCTTCAATGGTAATTTGTTAAGATCCATAGGCAGCGTCTGCAAATTAAACTGGTGGATTTGTAGAGAAGTAGGTCGGTCGACACTTGAGCGATTTGTTTTTTACCCTTATTGTTAAATCACCCAAAAGGAACTAAAATATGGAGTTGTTTTTTGCTAATCTAAATATAATCGTTCATCTGTAGCACCCTTCCGGTGCCTGGCTGCCATGCTGCCAGAGGGAAGCACGAGAGCTGGGATATTGCCAGGATACTTCCCAAGCCTAGACAGGGGAAGTTGAGAGGCAGAGGTCGGGTTCGAACCACGGGTATTTCGGTTAGTAAATTCGCGCTCCAACCAGTTGAGCCATCTCGCCCTCTCAGACCATCAGGGATACTATTAGTGCATCGCATGCAACAGTAAAAAAAAATCGCATTAAGTTATTGAGTTGGCGACCTAAAATTCAGCTTCGACCACAGCCTGTTTCTGACAGGTACTGACAATATCGCTTAGTCGATTAGCGCAACGAGTATAGGTAAACCGGACTCAATACGATGGGCAAATTTAACTCTGCAATAGTTAGCTTGGTGCCAACATTTAAAACACGGGAAATCGAATTTACTAGCGACTTCACTAGCAGTCTAGCTCAGTTAGTTGTGCATTGATACAACCGTGTAAAACTAGACCACATATGCTCCCTTCATTCACCGTTCGTTGCTGAGTAAAACATGTTGCAGTCACCGGAATTGATCAAGCGAACAATAAACTTATTACAATGCGCTTAGGCAATACTGGTTTTGACAACCTGAATAAAAGGATCACTGTAGACGAAATCATATTTCAGTCTAGTACGCCTTTCCACAGAGTGATCTACTCGGAAGGGATATGATAGGTGAAAAGTTGAACTCAGTGAAACTGTTCCCTAGTACGACAGTTCTTCTCTAAAGATCTTTCTTAAAGTTGAACTACTGCATATCAGACACCAAACACCAAACGAAGAACTTGATCCAATGTGTATTGAAGGACTTCATGCAAACACTAGCAAGTAGGCCTTAAGGAAGATTTCAGTGGACACACATTGCAACTCACAGTAATGCAAACACCATCATATTTACTTTGCACACAGGGTGTGAAAAATGGCGGTCCAGGAAGACAGAAGCAACATGTTGTGTATCCGAGCAGCACGTTAATTTCCAAATTCTCTTCGTATGTTAATGAATTCCAAACAAACTACTAGCCTCATGATTATCAGGTTAGCAAGACGACGGTACTAAGTCCCTGCATCGGTCACAATACTGCATCTTTCTAGCACTATATCCTATCAGCTTTCACTCCACCTTTCTTATTGACTGAAAGGCAGGCCAACCAGCAACCTGAAATAAATATGCGAGGTTTCCTATGGACAACAAGCTGAACGAATGTTTGATCATCTAAAATACTCAATTTCCGTTTATTTTCGATATAAATTAGCTTCAATTAGAGTGAAATCCATCCTGAAAATTTAAAATATCGAGCGATTGGGCTAAAGAAATGGGGTCAGTGTTAACATTAAGTATTTGTAGCTGGTAGTCTTGACCATGTAGTCATTACCTTTTAGACCACTACCGATAACGTCAGTAACACCAGTGATGAACACCACTGCCTCACTGCCGCATGGCGGTTGCAACTGGAACAGATCATACCATCATGGTCTACCTTGCTTTAATTAGTGTTACAATCTGCTTAGAGAAAGGAGCAAATTATCTTGTCTTGTCCGAGGTTACCTCGAACTGTTCAAGTAATACACAATAGTGCTGCCACTGTAAATAACGGCCGTGAGTTAGAGCGTCGAAGTAACAAACAAGTAACTTACCAAGCACCCCATAAACCTAGAGGCTGCTTCTGTTAACGGTCTGTAACCATAGTTAACTCTAAATAAACAGACAGGCCCTACGGGTTGGACACAAACTGATCGATATACATGGGTGTCAGGTTAAAGTGGCTTGGAAGAAAACCCCATCCGGTAAAACATTACACAGCCCTGACAAGCTATTCATTGTAAACAGAGTACTCAAAATACGTAACCGCTAGGTGGAATCTGTTAACCTCAAAGGAAATACAAGAGCTTTAGATAGTCCCACACTCGTTCAGCCAGTTGTCCACAAGAAAGTTCCCACATTCGTTCCAGTCCTTTCTTCACGCAATACTGCCGATTAAGTTGTCTTATAAGCAATAAAGCCGATGAAGTGAAAGCTGGTAGTATATGATGGATTATGGCCAATGCTGACAGACTCATTGAAAGACACACTAATAAAGCACGAAATGCTCACGGTGTGTTACCCGATTCCAAACTCATTACCCTGCAACATTGCTCGGAAGAACCCGCTAAGACCAAGAAAAATTTCTCTGAAATGAGAAGTTCGGTTTGACGGAAACGTGCTCACCAGAAGAGCAAAAACGAACGGCAACAAATTATCTTCATGAACAGCAGAAAGGGCGTCTTTCATAGAACGACCAAAACACCAAGAGTACGCTGCACATTTTATTCCAGTCTGCCACCTATGTACAAAAATATGTAATGTATGCATGCCGTCCATGGACTTCTGGTACAATGTAAGGGGCTTGGGTGCCACAGCATGTGAGATGAAATGAGAGAATAAGGATGGGTGAGTGAACAGATCAATACAATGCTCCAGTTCAGAACGAGCTCTGATCCAGATCAGTCGCTTCATCTGAGCCTCCGTCCAGGAAATTCCTGTAGAACAACAGAGGCTAGCTAGGCCATCAGTAATTTCAGTCATCTACGCCACATCATTTACTGATTTCTGATTATCGGTGTTAAGTTCACATTATTCTGCGAACAAATTCTGTTGATGTATCTAATGTCTAGGCACCCTTAACATATGCTTTAGACACCATATTTAGTGTTACGTTGGACTCACACTTACAGGGACTAGATAACTCTCAAGTCCCAATACCTTATGATGGACCTTTACATGGATTTTACTTGGCTGATAGCTCATAGGTATCCGTGACAAATAACTCAGCTTAACATTAGCTTGGGCTCCCAGAATTTTCAGATTTCGAGGACATCGCTTCCACAGAGGCATTCTAAACACGTCCTTTGAGTGGCAGACCGACACCACTCCGGTGCTACACATGGTGGCCCGCAGATGCGATTCAACCCTTGTTAATCCGGCCGATTACCGTATTTATTAGGCCAGCAGTGTTGAGGGAATTCTACTGATACACGGAGGTCTCATCTACTTTGAGCATTGTCCCATTTGAAAAAGAGTGAATATACGTTGATTCGCCAGTCTGTAACAGTCGCCTTACGTTTTTGCGAGGAAGAAGTTCTGTTCAAAAGAGGATAGTTATCTTTAGAGTACTGACCGAATCTTGTACCCCATTTCCATCGACGAAAACCGGAAAGATTTTATTGCCTGATACTAGACCTTGAAGTGGTTCCCATGGAAGTAGGTCAACTCCATTGTAGGTGGAACTGTCACGCAGACTACTTAAGATGTCTCCCGACACAAAAGTGGACGACAAAAAAGTTAGCGGACATCTTTGGCAGACTCCAATTGACATGGCAAAATGTGTGGTCGTTTCACCCAAACATCTCAGGCGTATCCATATATAACAGGGTCAACGGAATCCTGTTTTATATGGCCATCAGGCAAGACAGCTTTTCAGCGCGTCAAAAGAATTTTTGCTATAATAAAAAAACGGGGACGTTGGTCCTCGATCCGTGTGATACCGCTTCAGCTAATGTCGTACAGTGAAACTATGGTCATCACAGCAGTTGTGTCAGCGGACTACCCTCCGTTCGATGCCTGCACCACTTATCGTATTTAGTCGGTGACGTGTAACAGATGTCAAAATTTTAGTGAGACTGATATCACGTTCAGGGTTTTCGTAGAGCTGGACGATTTTGTCTGCTACCAGTCACTGGGTATTTCCCCTACGGCCCGAAAACCGCTAAGAAGGGTGGCAAACTGGTTTGCTGGTATCAGAAGCCCGTCTTTGAAAAGATGATGATAATATGCTCCGCTGGAATGCCTTCTGTAGGTTGATACGGCGCGTCAACCTGAGGACGGCATACAGCTGTAGGATTCAGACTGGCGAATACTTAATGGGTTGTATCTGAGGTTATAAAAGGCTACCTAAGTACCTCTTCCAACCTAGGCAGACTGACTGAGTTCTCTGAATTCTTCACATATTGCTCACAAATTACTGGTTTACCGCCGCTCCGTACTACACGCTGTAACCGCCTTCGCAAATTTCTAAAAGCACATGCGACTTTGACCTCATCCAACAGAGCGTGCATCCAACACGCTCTTTGGAAGAGAACTCCGATGAATCTTCAGCCGTAGGTAAATGCCTAATGCTTACGCCGAATTAGCCGTATTTTTTTACTATTGATTCCCGCGCTTTGAAATCCACCGCTTCAACAGTATTTCTGCCGTGATATTTTCTATTAATAGCGGTGGCTGAGCTGGAAGGCCGTTATTTTCTAACGATCTATAGCACCACTGCAGTGATTTCACGCGTCAAGTATCGGATCCAAAAAGGAGTGTTTTGGACAGATTTAGTAGAAAGCCAGTACATAATTTAAACTGAGGTACATCATTTGCAAAGCATACGAATTCGCTGGAATTTCTGTGACAACAATCCCGAAATTCTCGGCGCAGATTATTCGTGAATCACTCTAGCATCCGTCACCTCCTGGTGCTGATTACACAAATATGACGCCGCTCTTCGCTATACAACAGGAACGCTGCAATGGACAGAAGTGTTTCTTCATATAGGTCCTCAGGCTCCTTCGTGGCGTTACCACTCTTCTAAAAGACTAAGTGCCCAACGGAGACCTAATGAAGTGGTACGTGGCGGAGAAAGTACAGATCACATTGGAACAAGTTCCAGTGGAGTATGCTTGTATTAGGCTCATTGGTACGTATATCGAGTCCTGTGGTTGGAAATGGTACATCCTCTTGCAGTAAACTTAAAACGCGACAAAAAACTTTTTCAGAAGCGGCAATGTCAAAAGGCTGGAGATGGGGCGATGACTCAATTAAATGCAGAACTTGATCGACGCTTAATCTGGCATGTCCACAGAGGCAGCTGTCGACGCCATTGCTAACTAAAGAACATTATCAGAATCAGCTTGCGTAATTGTTTCAGGTAAGATATGGTGAATTTCTGTATGCCTAGCATGGTTTCTGACACATTCTGACACGCCAGACTGAGAAAAGACATTGGTTTCAGGTAAGCCAATCTAACTTCTAAACTTGCGGTCATCCGCGATCAGCTAGAAGAGTCAGATCGTTAAACTGCCATCATCCGTTAGGTTTGATGAGTCCCCGGGAATCTGGTCCAGCAACCCGGAGCTAAGCGCCATATGCTAATACAGCCCAAATTTTGTCAATGCTATGGGGCACCGTGCATTCACCACCATTCATCGCAGAAGAATTAGGAAGCACGTGTTTGCGGCCATCACTACCAGGAGCTCTCAGGGTAGCCTTCCATGCGTTAAGGGCACACAACTACCTATTCGGTGCAAAAGCTATGGTCAGTTTAGTTACTCTCAGAACTGGTGATCAACCCACAAATTTCCTTACGCCTACAGATGCCTATGGTACAATTATGGAATTATTCGGTGGGCATCTTCTTACTGTTAACCACGGAACCCACATAATTTCCATATTTTTTCTTGACCGTCGGCGTTTTGTTGGGTCATTTTGGGCATACACTTGCTGCATTAGTTTGATCTTCTGGCCACCACCGCAGGTGAATCACCTTGAGCACACCCAGGTGGGTGATCACTCAAACAACGTTCAGGTAGTCAGGCCGATGTACTGCAACCGAAAACAGCTTTCAACTTAGCTTTCAAGGCTCTCCAGATTCGCGAGTGAGCTACAAGGGACACAATGAAGGTTGAACACTACACTTTCACCCACGGATCACCAGAACGTAGTCGCTTACACAGGCTGGTGACTGGTACTCTGAGTTTGGATATATTCCACCGTCCCACAGTCCGAAGACAATGCTACCCCAGATGGCATCCAAGGTTAATTCGGATGCACAAGATTTCGTGGAGATTATCAAGCGCTAAACGAAATTAACGCATCTAATTTGTATCCTGTATCACACATACATAACGTCTCAGGTATACCGAAAAAGCTGTGTTCACAGAAGGATAGATCATATACGGGCCTTGGTTGCTGAATCCAGAGCTTTTATGGCGGGTGCTATGACGCAATTTGACCTACTTGGATTCCTGCATATATCTTTTTGTCCAAGTGCTACCGCCCACATCGTCCATCGTTTTTTCCATGATGTAGGCCAATAGCCTGTTCTGATGACCAGTGTTTCTGTTGGCGAACGTGGATTCCCACAAGTCAATTTCTTCTTTGCCTCGGCCAACACAACAAGAGCGTTGATGTCAACAAATGTGAACTATTAGGGTCCATTCGAGGTTTTGGAACACATGATGCCGTCTACTGCTAGTACAGAGGTTGGTTTAACAGAGGTTGGGCAGAAATTATACCTCATTCCATTGCTGTGTAGCTCTCAGCACCAGTGGTGCTCAGGGACTATGCCGAAAAAGCACCCGGGACAACAACCATCAGCTTGATCTTGTTCAATAGATCATGGTCTATCAAGAGCCGGTCATACCCAAAGGAACAGACTATCCAACATAAAGAGCAGTTTGACAATTAAGTGGCGAATGCTACAAATATTGAAGCCAAAGACAGAAATTTTGGTGACTTCCCTGGGCGACCGAAGCCTATTTGACCATCTCATTGCTCTCCCACAGCTCACCAAAGCAACCGCCCCACCTCTCAGATATTCGCTTCTCCAAGAACAGGACAACAACAAACGAATCAATTCTCATTCTTATTCATCCCCCCATACATTTTATCCAGATAGTTTTTCAACATTTCAGGCGGATCTAATTACCTCGGTTGACCCGCCATTTGAAAAGTGAATCAAAGCCGTTGTTGCATCGTGGTTGGCTACACCTGCACTGAGCCTGGCAGACTACGCGATGAGGAGAAAATAGAGAAACTGAGGCACTGCTGTATTGTCAGGACAAACATACGGAGTTTCTGTGTAAATATATAGGATGGCTAAAGGGCCAAATATGGTCGTTCAAATGTTCGTTTTGTACATCTAATGACGATGTTTCTGTCGTGAATTACTTCATTGCGCTGGTTACGTGCTGCTAAGCCGTGTTTGGTAGGCTCCGCCAACGCACCTCCTATCCGGAACGCGTGGGACCAATGGTGACCTTGGTAACGTGTCGTTCCCTGCACACGTAATCTTCATGTCCGGACGCGTCAAGATACTCCCCACTTTTGGAAATGTATCGTAAGTCTTTCAGCGTATTTCGAGAACTAAACGCTTACCACTGTGACTTCGTCCCACAATTATGATTGTTGCGTCTCCTGACAGTGGCTATTACATCTAATCGAACTGGTTCCCGACGCCCGTACGCCATCAATATGAAAAGGAATCACTGTAAATATCTCACGATTCGGTTACTTAGTACTTCCATTTTGCCAACCATCCAGCTTACCCCGTCACGCCGCAGGAGCATGACCGTACTGGTTAATCCTAGCTACGGGAGGACTTTTACGCATACACCCACTAACAGGACTTGGTTTACGGTATTTAAGATTCCTGTGCCGTGTTTTCAGTTCAAGCTTGGACGATCTTAGATATATCACTGTACAATTTGATGTGAATAGACGAATATGTGACTCCAGCGACCCCCTTTGGCACCTGTTTTCCAATACATGTTTCGTCATACTGCGTATTTTTGTCTCCTATTTTTGACTGCAACTATTCGGTATCTGCTGTGGGCTGCTTCTGGCAGCACGAGTGGGTTTTTACTTCCGAAAAGACAGGCTTTTTGACAGATTTTGTATGAATAATTACGAATGTTTCATTTACAATTATTATAACTACATTTTCATTCAACAGCTGTGTACTAAAAGTTGTTTCAACCATGAAAATTACCCCAACCACTAAGCGCAGGAGTTTGCGGTGCCTCAGCAGCGCACCGCACCTTTCCGAATTCATTTCCTCGTACAACCGGTCACATTATTACCAATGCACTAAATACGAACAGGATTTAGCGTAAGGAGCAGTTAGCACATAAAATCACAACCTAGACGTCGAATGCACTCTCCAGACTTATCCGAAATAATACGTTCCGGGTCACGTAATACGGCTAAAAAATAAAGCTACCCTATCAGCACAACTCGGTTATTAGTCGGTTATATGGGGTTAAAGTCTTTAGCGTAAGGAGCAGTTAGCACATAAAATCACAACCTAGACGTCGAATGCACTCTCCAGACTTATCCGAAATAATACGTTCCGGGTCACGTAATACGGCTAAAAAATAAAGCTACCCTATCAGCACAACTCGGTTATTAGTCGGTTATATGGCGGTTAAAGTCGGTTATTTGACGGTTATTTAACCGATTAATAACCGGCGAACGGTTATTCAACCGAGGAAATAACCGGCACACACGGTTATTTGACGGTTATTCAACCGAGCAATAACCGGAAAACACGGTTGTTTGACGGTTATTTTGGTGCAAATAACCACCTGTTAACCATAAAAGGCAGTTATTTGACGGTTGTATAACCGTCGTATAACCGGAAAACTCGGTTATTTTGGACTGCGTGTGCTGCCAGGGTAATTGGGAAATCATGCACCACACAAGGTTAAACGAACCAGGCAAATACACTGGCCCTGGTGTTTACTGGTAGACGTACCTCCGAATGTCGAAGATAATATTTCCCGTTTCCAGTGACTAAAGTGTCATAAAATTGCAGCTCTTTCAACTTAAATGCCTCCAGATCGGCACCCGTAAATACAAAGTTCCAGCGGAATATGCATTCGAAGACATTGAGTTTCAACGCATATTGAAATAATAGATCAAGATTTCTTTGTAGGCGACGATTGGATGTTAGCAAGTTGGCGATACTATTCAATGAACTCAATACCATCTCATCAATAGTTGGAGCTAAATTTCTCTAATTACATTCCAAATGACTACATACATGCGTCGACTCTTGAGAGCAAATTGAACCACTTAATCTTGAAATCATTTATCAACATTATGTTGTCTTCATCGTCGATGAATTCCATCTCCACAAGAGTGAGGAGATCGGTCTGATTTCGAATAACCCACAGTGTGAGAGTAAATACCCGTTGACACATACGAAACTTTGAAGGTCACGGGCCTCAGCGGAAATAGAAATATAAATAAGTCGGGAGTGCCACTGCAGACGACTGAAGGCTGCCCGGATCTTTACAATTGTGTTATGAATACCAACGATCCCTATGCAGATCACTCACGAGTAGACGAAAGAATCCCTGTACTGTAGTTCAGTGGTTCAGAGTATATTCTCCCCACAGGGGAGGTGTCCAATACCGGTGACCTTCCTGCGAACACCAATAGATGTGTGTATAGTCCCCGTGTGGATGAGAGAGCCTGTCAGGCTCAGAAAACACGATTGCATAAGGTTTGTAGTAGGTCGGAAATTCAAACGATCTAAATGGTGCGCAACTGCTGCTAAGGGAATTCGAGGGGAGTGGCATGCAGTAGATATCAACAAGTGTGTCAACCCTGTACTGAGCTCTCGTTCGAACCTGACTTTTATACCGCGACCGCACAACGCACAAGCAGCTCAGATGAAGTACAATTTCATATGTTGAGTAATTTATCCACCTGAATATTTGTAACTCGAGGGGAAATGCAATATATCGTATGCGTCCTGTGGCAGGCGGATGGTTGGCACTATATCCTGTCTAACTGCAATGTTATCGCGTTGATGTTCATAAGCCCTCGGCCGAAAGTTTGACCATCAAAAGTGCAAGAATGTTCGAAACTCTCCAGTTTTCGGGGGACGCCTAATACTAAGGAACCTAAATAATACTCAAACGGTTGCTAGGCTTCTCAGCATAGATTAGCTCCATTCACTGGGAAAAAAATGCATGCTGAAAATTCACAAATCTGCTCGCACTCCATCATGCGTAGGGAGACCGGCTTGACTCCAGTCACGATTAAACGCTTTGTGCCCCTTATCCGTTGTCCCCCATTGCAGGCACGCAAAGCATTGACTCAAGATCAACGGCCTGGCAGGCGTTGTGTCGACTAAACTTCTAAGCTCCTTTAGGTGGTCCAGGAAAGTGAAATGTGTGAGCGACCCATGATTTTTCTACTGCTTGATGTCCAAGGCGCCTTCAATTCCGCTGACTTGTTTTTTCTCCCTGTGCAAAAACTAACGCCTCCAGAATATTGCCAAAAGAATATGCTCAGTGTTTTCTCAGAGTTCCGGGAAACTGATGATATACGGACAGCTGTCCTACAGAAAGTGCTGTCCAACAATGATGCCGACTCTCTTCTTTTCTGCTCAGTTTTGCGATCGGAGGTGTGATGAGACGAACGATAGCATGCATTAAGATCCCATCTTCAGGTAGTTGTTGACAAAAATACTGTCGACCCGGAATATGTGGGTGGTACCATCCTTGCTGTAGAGCATAAGAGGGAATAGCCGCCTCCTAGTGGACTTATCAAAGCTATCCGCCTTTCTGGTACGCGATGTGCGGCAACTGAATACTCAATTTAAGGTTCGGATAGGGACTGTCGGAATGCTGGGGTGCTGGACTGTGAAAATTGAGTTTCGTAGGTATATCGGTACAACCCGACAAACTAGAAATCCAGAATTCAGCGAAGCGTAACAACCATCACTTACGTATTCGAATTGGCGAATATGTACGGAACGGAAACTTCAGACTCTTCACAGGTTGTGTGTTCTTCAGATATGTTTTGTTCAGATACCATAGGATCATTTACAAAGGACTCATTAGTATTTGAAACAGCAGGATTGCCGTTAACAGACTGACCTTCGGTATTGAACTCTACCTGGTCAATGTGTCTCCGATGACAAGAGAGATCATCCAAAACGAGATTTGTGACCATTCGTTTGCCATTTGATGAAAGTACTATTCCCGTTGCGGGTCGTAAATCATTACCCTTGAAAAATGTAACATCAGCCGTTTTGGCACAGTCAAGACTTCTACGTAACGAACGAGATTTAAATAGAAGCGCGGGAATCTTCCCAGTAACGGAATGAACGGCGTTCCTGTATTGCATTAGAAAATTATCAATCCCACGGTCCAATTTCAAAAAAGTAGTAGGAGAGAGTGAAAAATTGGCAGACTTAAGTGTTTGGACAAAATTTCTAGCAAGTCCATTCGACTGGGGATGTTGCGGAGCAGTAAACAGATGCCGACATCCAAGACCCTTCAACCATTCCTAGAGGAATTTTGCAGTGAAGTGTGTGCCGTTGTCAGTGACCAAAACAGTTGGTACACATTCATGGCCGAATACTTTCCTCAAGACTTGCTGAGTGAATTCGGCACTTGGAGAAGTAGTTAGAAAAACTTCAGGCCAACGCGAATATGCGTCAATAAGAATTAAAGCATAGTATTTACCAAGAAAAGGACCACAGTAGTCAGCATGAACTCATTGAAATGCTTCACAAGTAACTGGCCACGGATGCCACTGTGAAGACTTGTTATGAATCTTATGTACACACTTAACACAATTCTTAGCAGTATGCTTGATATCAGCATCCAGTTCCGGCCACCAGCATGACAAGTGTGCAAGGGATTTCATTTTATCGACACCCAGATGACCGGAGTGTAAATCTGCAAGAACAGCCGCTCGCTGAGTTGGTGGAATGACAACTCTATCCTCAAAACACAGCAAACCATCCGGAGTAAGAGATAAGCTTCCGCGGTGACAGTAAAAAGCAGGAAATCGGCGTCGTTCCTGCGGCGACAAACTAGAAATCCAGAATTCAGCGAAGCGTAACAACCATCACGTATGTATTCGAATTGGCGAATATGTACAGCATATGGAATATTAAAGCAAGAGAATAATGAATAGAGCAACGAATAGAGTATCAGTCATGTTCATCACATGGACTTATATCTAAAACTATATAAGTTTCAACGGTAGTAAGATTGCTGTGGATAGCCCGCGAGTATCCAAATCTCTACTTGTTTGTCAGTTAAAGGCAAATTCCCATCACTGAATCCCGATGCTCGTGCACATCCGATATCAGTAAATGGTCTGCTGTTGCGTGGTAGTCAACGGTGGGTTCTGCGAGCAGCTGGGCTTGGACACCCCCGGGTATTCGTTAACCGCTGCTTTAAGACCACAACCGCTTACAGGATGTCACCAATTAGTCATCATTAATGCAGTCAGAAGGCGAACTTTTGGTTACAGCAAAAGGAGTTTCGAGGATTTTTCTTTAGACGGATGGCTTCGGTTGCACCGCACGCCCAACATCTGAAATATCCTTGAAACGGTGGTGACCGGTGCCCACTAAGTGACCCAATATTTATAAAAGAGGGGAAGAGTAAGTAAAATGATGGGGACCAGAATTCGCCTCTTTGTTGCTGTCCACCTCTTCGGCGCTGGAGATTTCGGTAAATTCACCGTTACTATACCACGAAGCCGAAAGTCCCGAGTATAATAACGTTCAGTTGTTGGTTTTAGCCGTTCCACTAAAGCTTATTTGCTCCGTACTGTTTGTTCTCCGCCCACAGATCATCAGATGTTTGAAAAATATCTGAGGACATCAACAACGTTTCCATGATATGCGGCTATTCCATGTGTTACGAGGATAACAGTTGTTTGGCCACAACTTCAACTTCGCGACGATTTGTAGGGATGCTGTGGTCGCGATTTTTAAGCTGTGTACGATAAATTATGGAATTCTTTTATGCATTCCCCCTTCTTTATATCCAAAGTTGTAGACACATTTGGAGGCGTCCAACCCTCTCCCTTACTCCTCCTGCTATTAAATCCTTGGCCTCAAACCACCATGGCCCAGACGGTTTAAGACGAATCGAACTCTCTCAAACCGTCTGCTGCACAAAAACGCCTTTATAGCAGTGGCTAGTCCAAGCGTAAACTCCGGCATTCACTACAGATTCCGCAACTCCTTCAAGTAAAAGATCTTACCATGGTATCATCCTATCCTCTTAACTCGCCTCAAGCCACTGTAGGACTCAAACGCTTACTTGAACTTAACATATTGTGATACTGGCGAGGTTGTTTTTCTTTTTTCTTCAACCAAATCATACCTCGTTCCAGTCAATTCCCTAACCTGTATTGCCCCATCGGCCCTGTCCAGTGACGTTGGCACCCGGCCTGGCTCTAACAAAAACCAAACCAAACTCATCGTTCCCTATCACAAGAGTGCATTTTACCCTGATATATGTATATATATATATAAAATCCACCTGATGGTTGGCCCCACAGCTCACCAAACACTCACACAACATCGCGGTAAGCTTCTACGTGACATGGCAGCTCACACCAATATACCTGGGATAGCCTGAAGATGCTCTGCGATGCCGGTGGTCTACATCGACGTGCATAACTGTAGCTGCCTCCGGCAGGACAGAGGCTACACCGTACCAAAATCCACCTTGTCAATCAAAACAGAAAGCGTACCTATCTGTTTCTCCAGGGAGTGGGCACTACAATATGTATATATATATATATATATATAAACAGTGAGACTCGAAACACTCCACTACCAGTGTAACGGTGGATACCGTTGATGGGATATGCGAGTAGCATATTTTCTCATAAATCCGCTTCGCATCTCTTGAAAAGTGAGCTAGTACGGAATTTATGGAGTCGCTTTGTAGCATTTGCTTGCATTAGAGAAGCAGTCAATGAACATCCAGAAAAATTCAGGAAGACGTGCTCGAGGAGAAAATGGGCATTCCGTTTTTGTAAACATGATGCATACGAGAGTTTTGCTTCTCTGTCCAACAGTCTGTAACTCTTCAGTTGGCGTTTTCTAATAGACAACTCTACGGCGAAGACCGTCTTTTCACTTGGGGCCGTCCCCAGGATGACGATCAAGATCCTGTGGTTACAACCATTCGAAAATTGGGATGTTCGGACCTTTATGGGAGACTTCGAGGAGGTTTCGGAGGCTGTTTGACTGGATAAAAACGTGGGTAAGTTGGCGGTGCTGATGGCACTCCTCAGAAGCTGGGTGAATGCGGCTCTGGATGCGATCAGAAGGGGCCTTCGGGAGAAAGACCAGGCCGCCGCAAACGAAGCCCTTGCAGCGGAGTTCGAGACCTGGCCGGCCACCAGGAGGCTATGAGGCTATTCAAGACGGTCAGGATGGCACCTGGATCTGACCCGACCGTGTTCCTCGCCGGATTGCAGCAGTCGTTGTATCGGGCTTTGCCGGGAACGGATGGAGTGTTGCGCCACCAGCTGCTGCCTGACCAGTTAATCGAGGGCGTGCAGCCGGCGCTTGATGCCAAGTTGCGGTTGCTGAGAGCAAACGGCCGGTTGAGTATGAAACACCTGATGCATCTTGCACGGGAATAGGCCGAGGCACCATTGACCATGTTGCAGTCGCAGGAAAACAGGGATGGTTGATCAGTGGACGAACTACAGACCAGAGTGGACCTACTCGCTGAACAGCTTGCAGCCATAAAGGCGGAATCGCGGAGACGCGCTCGAACGAGCCGGTACTACAAGTGTGGCGGGCTTTGCCATTGGAAGAATAAATGCACTTCGTACCCGAACACCTGTACATAGTGGAAAATTGGATTACTTCCCATTCCCCCAGTGGAATTAGCGCCGTCATACATGTCTCCATATAAGCATTTATCGAGATAGACGGGAAGAGGGAGTTGTGCTTGATTGATACATGAGGGGGAATATCGCAATGGAGGAGTAAGGAGCCAAGCTGAATGTAGACCGTGCGCGCTAGCCGTAAAAGCAATGGGTGGACATCGACTAAAAGTTGTCGGATCGTCAATGCACTCAATACGCCCAGGCGACAAGTCCATGCAGCACGTGTTCCTGATCAGCTCAAACAGAGAAGACAATATTTATGGCAGATTTTCTTAAGAGTACAGAAATCATGGTTGACTTAAAGCAGGGAAAGCTGGTGATAAGGTATGGCGCAATCAAGCCTTAAGGTTATCCAAGCACTACCATGAGTGAGCCGCATGTCCGAGAGTTTCCGTCATTACAGTATGTGGTCAAGGAATATTCCGAACTCTTCATGGGCGACGAGGATCTGTTCGGCTTCTACCTGTGTACTGAATACGAAATGCCCCCCTCCTCCGAACGCATTTGACTTTACGGCCCCTGCCCCCTGCTGCTCCAGCTGCAGGAGAAGGTCAATAAACAGATTCAAGACGTGTGGAAAATGGCATAATCGAAGAAGTCAATAGTGCGTACAACTCCCCGGTTATGTTTGTAAGGAAGGCGAACAGAAAATACTGGTTTTGCGTAGATTTCCGGCGCTTGAATGAACAGGCCGCAAATGGGGTTTTAGCTGTGCCTTCGGCTCCGGAGATTTTCGATTCTCTTCAGCATTCCCGATACGTCACTGTGTTCGACTTGCGTTCCGGATACTGGCAACTACCTATCAAGGCGGGGAACCGAAAGAAAACGGTGTTTACGTTTGGGGTCACTTAACGTCAATTTAGAAGAATGCCCTTTGGTTTGTCTGATGCGCCGTTTACATCTTGGCCCTTGATGCTTAGTTTAACGAAGGGACTCCAGAATGTTGCCGTGTACGGAGACGATAGCGCTGTGTACAGGAATACTGAACCAGAGCGCGTAGTTCACTTGATAGGTTTATTGAAGTGGATCCGGGAGGCTGGCCTGCGGATAAATGGAGTCAGAGCACAGCTCTCACAGAGTTCGGTGACGCTGCTGGGGCATAAAGTGGGTCACGGAGAAGTTAGCCCACTGCCAGAAAAATTGGCAAAGATCGAGGATTGTGCTGCTCTAATTCCAAGCGTCCTCTACGGCAGTTTCTTGGACGAACAACATACCACAGTCTGTTTGTTAAGGATTTCAACACGATTTCTGCTCCACTGTAAGACTTCCTCGGGCAAAATCAGAAATCCGAATGGATTAGGGAAGCACATGAGGCATTCGAGCGTGTCAAGGTGCGGATGTCGGATCAGCACCTGACCGTCGGAGAGGTGTTCAACGTTACGACGGACGCTAGTGATCGCGGTATTGGTGCAGCCCTAAAGCAGAGGAATGAAGTATTCGGATATGCCAGTCACGTTCTGACTAACGCTGAACAGAAGAACTCGGTCACTGAAAAGGAATGTTTAGCGATCGTCCGTGCCCTGGATAAGTGGAAGCCACATCTGCTTGGACAAATGTTTCATGCCAAAGCCAAATGCAAACCACTGAAGTGTCCCAGGGGCAAAGAGTTCCCCGCGAAAAGCTCGTGCGCTGCGCAAGAGCACTTTGCAAGATTACGACTCCGCTTCCGGCACGTGTCAGGGGGAGAACCAGTTGTCTGATCGGCTGTCAAGATCAGAGACTGAAGATGAGGCCCCCAGGATCATGATTGTAGCCAACAGCCTCGTCGTCAAACTGGATTCCGGGAGGTTGGTGCAACTCCAACGGTAGAATCCTGTGTTACAAAAGGTTGCAACCGCCTTGTTGGATGGAAAGAACATTGAGAACGGAGGTGAGGACAAGGAATTTGAAATCTTCCAGAGTAACTTCGATCGGCTGAGCCTGAATGAAGCTGGCATAATTTCATGGAACACCACTGATTCGGATGTTGTGCTGCCCGTGATACCTCGCGTCTTGAGACGGAATCCTATTGTCGAATGCCATGAGATGGCACGTACATGGTGCACCAAGACGTACGGCTTACTTCGGCAGAGGGTCTACTTACCTGGGATGAGAAGTGAGGTGATGGATAATGTGGTGTCATGTAAACGTTGCCAACGAATGAAAGGGGATAAGACAGGGGCGACCCATCCCATTGAACCTATTCATGTCTCAGAAATCGGTGGATTGTGGTCAGTTGACATCACGAGCCCCTTTCAGGTGACAATCAGCGGGAATACTGCGTCCTAGACGCAAACCCAAAATTTCAATTAAACCGCGGTTCAAAAAAGAAAAACTTCAAAGTAATGTTTTAGCATTTGGTGGTAATTATTCAGGCACTCAGGATCGCCCCCACGCGGCCGCAGTTTTATTGGAAGTTCTTTGAAGGAACTCGAAGTCCACTGTGGGCGCGAAATTTGTATCTGAATGGCTGCCGATGGCTTGGAGCTGTAGTGTCCGCATTCCGTTGTCACATTTACCATTCTTCCTGAACTTAAACCACACTTTGTATCTGTCGTTCACATTGTATCATGACGTTTGTTTTAATGTTACGAATACACAATTTTCCGGCGAGACCTGCTGGCTTCTTGCTGAACGGGCGTAATCACGCTCCTTTGAATGTTTGTTGTGAACGTCACAATAAATCATTGTGACATTTTTTAGCCGTGAATAATTTTCCTACCGTAAAATATATCACGCACGGGGAACCATCTTTGGGAAATTCCGACAAGTGAATATATCCTTTCTCAGCCAGTTACTGCATTTGGATCGGTCTAGTGGACTATTGGATCTATACATTCGCGAGTGCCCATTTGATTACTCATCCCTTTTCTATTGTGATTTTGTGAATTTGTATTGGTTACTTTGCTTGTTAATTTATCCAAACACGCTGATAAGGTCCTAGTCCGCTACAGAACATAGACTCTATAAAAACAGTGGAACATTTCGCGGAAGAGCTCGTTTCTTCGCATGTTTTCTTGCGTATGGGATTCGGCAATAATATTCAGCCTACGTAGACAAGAATCACACCATATCGCGGCATCGAGTAATGGGTATGACAGGCCATCATGCCAGGCTATCTTGCATTGTTGATGCCTCATTTTACCGGCCTGCATGGGTACTAGCATGGTTTTTACTATAGGTAGCAAAGATAAGCGGCATCGCGCATGGTTATGTGTATGAAAGACGGTTTTTGGTCATTGGATTATATTACTGTTCCTAGGTGAGGCCCCATAATCCGCGCCGCACACAGACGCGGATCCAGCAGTTACGTTAAGTAATCGAGGTGAGTGACAACGGCTACCGTTATCATGGCGACAGATTTATGGTTGGCACCAGCTATAGAGCGTTATTTTCATAATAGGAACGATAACTTTAGCTATCTCGTGGTGCCGTTTTATTGACAGGATAATTACGCTTATCTGAGATGCTTATCAGAGATGGCCCTCGCGTCGCCACTGCACAGTTCACGCTGTTGTATAACAAGGTCGTGCTTCATGGAAGTTAAAATCAACGGGGAAATTTGTCGTGACCAGATTTACCGAACAAACTATATTTTGCGACTATAATCGCCTTTGTTAAATCTGGGGGTGTAAAGCAAACAAACGTCAACAACCGGTCTTCTGAGGCGAAATTTGCATTACACATTCCTTAGATGTTTTTTATCCCTAAAGAACACCGAAGATCGCCAAAATATGCCAAAGTACGCTTTCGTGTTTTATGTCACGTAAACCGGTAGGAAATGCAAATCAGTGGTGGTACGTGACCTTGAAATGTCGGTCACTTAAACAAAATGCTACGAGCGACATGTCGCCGGCAGGTGCAAATGAATCAGACTAACTTCCCGTTAAAGTCACAACTTCGAAAACCCTATAGTTTAGGTGAAAATGAAAATGAATAATCCAGAGTTTCACCTGCGTTGCATAAATCTATAACACGAAGAGTTGAGTCAAAGACATGTAGAACAGCTGTGCTTTGCATTTGGGGCTGAATCAAGTCAGTCGGGGTATTTGCTTCTTCAAATAGCGCTGCTGGTTGATCCTCAGCCATCTTTGGCCGATCTCTTGACCAGGTAGGACAGTCTTCAAAAACCTCCGCCACACTCAAGAAAAAGATTCTCTAACGTTCCACCCAGAGAAATTATACGTAGCCATGGTTACTGGTTGTCTGAGTGCAGGAGACATAAGCATTCCTAAACCATTAAGTATTGCGTTTTTCGTATCAAATTACAAGAGATAATGCTCTTTATTTTTACGGTCTCCCCTGGCACCGTACCGATAATAGGCATCAGTCACTAGCTATGTTGTTAGACTTGATATATAATCGTTTGAACTGTAAGCAACATGGCCTCTTCCCCAGCCGCGTAGCCGATCACTTTTTGCGCGCAACATCACTTAGGCAAATTTCTTGACTTTAGGTATGCTAAAACTTGTCCATTACTAGAACGCACTTCTGTCCGTCCGGAAAGTAGGAAATGTTTTACGTGGGTATATGAGTTTCTAACACCAAGGACTGATCATCGAAACTTCAAAAAGGATCCATCATTCTTTGTTTCCAGCTGCTCTTCAGTAATATGATCCAGTAAGGCTGGATGTAGCATCTTTGGAATTGAAACGACCTCTGAAAACCAAGCGAATCCACGGGCTAGAATATTGCTTCACACTAGTCCGTGGAAGATCTCAGTGCGTCCTGATTATGGTGGCAGTTGTTAACTTGCTGTAGAAGATTAGCTTGGTCAGTAGCCGGTCGGATATTACCCACAGTTACTGTGACGGAGTGAGATAGCACCGACGCCAAGTGGCTCACATCCGGCTGCAAGACTGCAACTACAGTGGCTTCTGGTTCCGGTCTGCTTAACTCAGTGCCACAGTCTGTCCTATGCTTGAGGTGGACTGACGACTGATCAGGAAGTCAAATCTGAGATGCGCTATGACTCACTGCCGGAGACGGTCAACGGTGTGGGTCAGAACTCCGTTCTTCAAGCAAAATACAGCGATGAAAACCCTCTGGTCCGTCCGTAGGCTGACGGCCATGGACAATCCAAGTTTTTTTCTTCGGCAGACACAACCAACAAAGCTTAATTTTTGTAGGACTGTAATCGCACTGGAATGGTGTCGTAGTTTTGTGTGCACTTGCGATGGATTTCTGTCTGCTGTCGTGTAATATGCACAGGATCTTTTCGTCAATGCCAAAGTTTAGAGCATCCGATACCACGAAGATTTCCGAAGATAGACTGTAAGGAATGAGAAGAAAACCTACAAGTCACATTTCAGCATGGGTTTCTTGGAGACAGAGGCGCATTGGCCTACTTCCGACCTTTTCACTGGTGGTTCTCGGTAGGTGGTTGGCTCGGCGGGCCTCAATTACAATGTATGGTAGGTAGGAAAGAGCCATAACCATATGGGGGACCCGTGGAGAGCCTGAGGACATCACACCTGGCATTTGATTGTGGCGTTAAGGTTTTGCGAGGGTTGCTCAACGGCAACGCTTGCTACTGGCAAAAATAAAAACTCTGTCGATTGCATGACGGCACACTTTTGCTAGCTAACTGTGACGTTATGCTGTTGAAGACGACCGAGCAAGTATTCGGGGCACCGCAACAGTTCTCCGAGGTCACAGATCGCACAGATGGCATCCTTTATAGGTGAGCAAAATTTCAAAGTCGCCGACCACTGCCGGCTCGTATTCCCTTACCGGTTTACGAGACGAAGCACAAAATCATGCTTTGGTATATGGTGGTCTTCCTCGGCGTTCGCTACAATTTAGACGACATCAACAAAATACTCATTTCAAATCCGACCCGGGGAAATAGTTGGATGACGTTAGCGTGCATAAACAAACCTCAAACCAAAAAATTAGTTGAATTTGTGCCAAAAACTCTGGCACAGCACGGCTTTTTGGAAGTTCACCTCCAGTTTAGAATTTTGATGGAAGTGAATCTGATACAATGTGCAGTATTGGTGATACTGTGCACCTGTGTGTACGATCTCCAAAATCTGATATGCACAACTGGTTAGTAGATATTGCAACATTTTGAAATATTTGCATGTAAATTAATAACTCAGCAACATCTTTCTCAGTGGAAATAATCGCGCCATCAACCAAAGCTTCACTGGCGAAAAATGAAGCAAAACATTACCGGTCAACACGATAACAGGGCACGCCATCCACTATCTTGACTAATTACAGCAACTGCTAGGCCAGTGTCTGTGCGCGACGCTGAGCGTCAACCTCAACTACGCACGGTAACCCAACCCAATAAGCAATGACTGCCCGTTATACGCATAACTGCAGGGAATATTGCCCAAGCCTAAAAATTACAACACCGTTGGCTAACTATTTGTATTAAATGGACAGGCTGATGCAAACATAATGGATAGTGGCTACAGATGCACTCCGCAGACAACATTCACTGGACGGGATCCTGAAATAGAGACTTAAATGATTTAGATAAAATAGTTAGCTCCGGTAACAGCATTTATGAATTATAATTTAATGAAGTTTGATATGCCAACTTACCAGGTGACTCTGCAGCTAATAATAGAAACGTGTAGGCTGTGGATAAGACTCACGCTCTTTACACCACATGAAACCTCAAAATAATTACATTAAGTTGTCTAAGTGCGGCTCTGAGTACTGTCTGTGGGGCGGAGGCTTCAAGGAGTATCAGACAATATCCTTTTCATTTCGGAAGTAAAACGTGAAATCTTCAAGCACCATAGAATGCACCTCTGGCTGATCGCTCGATGTACGGAAGGCTATGAGCTCGCGACGAATAGGTGACCAAAGAAGATGGTATTTCTGCTACCTACACAGTCACGTGAGGGTGCAAAGACCGTTTCGAATTCTTGAGCAACGAGCACCAAGGTTAGCAACCAAACCGGCAAAACTCCGAACGAATGGCTACGCAAATGTGCTGTACTATAAAAAATGAAAGTAGTTACACGGAATACAAAAGTACAAACCTCAACGGTTTTCGACAAACGGTGAGGTACTCAAAAAGGCAAGCAAACCCCCTACGGATCAACAGTCAACACGTGAACGAAACCGCGCCTCAAACTCACGAATTAAAACAATATATAGCTGCCCAAGAATTTGGTACAAAAATGGTATAACCAGAGCGGTAAAAAAGATTTGCGTGGTAAGAAAAACGGAGGATATAGATATCTTGTAAAACTGAAATAGGGTTCAATTCCACCAGTCCAAAAAGGGTGGTCCATTTGAATCGTTAACCGGGAAGGCAGTCATTCAAGATTGGAGGCAATTTTAAATATATATGAAGTCGCAACACCGCCGGCCAAAATTCCTCCGACGGTCAGTAAGCGAACAGGTAAGTTATCAGGCGAGCTCTAGCCTACAAGCATGCAACGTTAGCCACCGACCTGAATGGTCCGAGTCCACTCCTGCCACAAAGGCCGGTTTCGACGGTACATGCGCCTACCCACGATATCACGCTGAACTAAAACCCGGCTGTTCTAATACGTCTATCTGGAAGCATCCCTAAACCTGCGTACCCCCTCGTTAGTCCTCCCCTTCCAGCAAATATGGGCTCCTAACATCGCGCTTGATGACACCGGAGCTAGTGAGAAGGGAAACCGTTTTGACGAGGCCGTTTGCATCCGTTTGACATTCGGTGACAATACCCAGCGGCCACCTTCCTCTAGAGAGATGTTCGGACACTGCCATAACGATGTAACCCTCCCTGAGGTTTCTGTTCCGACTTAACCACTTATGGCGTAACTGAAGCGTTGGAATGTATTCTTTCATCCACCTGTTCCAGAAAACTTCCGACAAATACTTCACTTGTTTCCAACGTCGGGTGAGCCACTTTTCTAAATCGCAATGCGGTAGGATACCTACATTCGCTTTTAAACGAGTTAACTCATCACTGTATACTTCCGCTTGAACCTGACGGGTAACGACCACCCGAGATTTGGTCAATTCTGTCACTTGTAGATGACCTGTAAACGGCATGATGCCAGACCTTCCAAATTTGTGTATGATGTAGTGGATGAAGCGCCTCAACCATGCAACTGATTTCAACAACACAAACCAGCTACACCATCGGGCAAACAAACGCTCGGAAACACTTCGAGTAGAAATAACGTTAATAGTTGCTGGGCCCGCTTTCAGCTCAGCTGACGACAGGCAGCTGGCGGCGACTCCCACACGATTACCTGGACCCAGTGGCCCAAGAATAACCCAACCCAGCGGTGTCTTCACGGCAAATGGCTCTTTTCGACCCCTCAAACGCTGATTTAGCACCCAGTGAGCTTCTGAAACGTCACAGCCAATCAATATACCAACCGATTTAGAAGGAATATCCTCAAAGGGCAATTCTTTCAGGTGACCCCAGCGACTTGCGATTTCCGAGCGTGAATCCACGACTAATGATGGGAGGATTTCAGATACTACTGAAGCACCTTTCACTGAAACAACCTCATCACCGTGAAGTGGACACACCTCGAAACTTCCAGATTCTCCAACTGCTAAACAAGATCCACTGATTGTCTGTATTTCACGCGGCGTCCGATGACTCTCTATGCCGAGTTGGTGCAGCAAGTTATGACATACGATAGTTGTATCGGACCCACTGTCTAAGAAGGCATACGTGATCAGTTCTGCCGAAGGACCTCTCAGACGAACTGGAAGTAGTCCTAGGGAAACAGCCGTCCTGCGGTCAGTCATTGCATTGCTTTTGACTACAGGAACTAACTCTGCTTTTTTATCTAGTGGTTTCGAATGTAGCAGAGCGTGGTGTTTGGCTCGGCATCCATCCGCCCCACATCGATATTGCAGTTGGCAGTCCTTCGCTTTGTGGCCGCCTTCAAGACACCGAAAACAGGCATTGAGAGACCTTAAGGTGGACCATCTTTCCACTGGCTCGAAGGACAGAAAGCGCTCACAGTTGCTGATACGGTGTTCACCACCACAAACCTTACAACTGATCTCGCTCAACAGTGGGGCCTGATCTGAGCAAACGATCGCATGACTCCAAGCGGTTCTGCTCTTGCCTACATCTGTAACAGCTTGGCCACGTACACCTTGGTCCTTCTGCGTAACGGATTCTGCCAGAAGGCCGTAACGACTGCTTAGCACTCTCGCCCTTTGAGTAAGGAACTGTGTGAGGTCGGCGAAGGTTGGCTCTCCCCGATCATGAGTGGTTTGGTAAACGAATTCCGCCCACTTGTGTTGTAAAGTATTGGGCAAGCACCTCACTAACCTATCCAAATTCTCCAGGGAACTCAGTTCTGCACTGTAGTTCATCTGAGTCAGAGCTATTTCGCAACTCTGCATCTTGAAGGCCAACTGAGTCAGATCTCTTGCCTTACACGAGGTAGAACGAAAACATTTAATGAGATCATCTATCAGGGCTCTAGCAACCACATGAGACCTACCGAAAGACTCGTGCAGAATGCGGCGGGCTCGTTCATATCCTTCCGCAGGCTGAAGCAGGAGGCAATCTTCGATAGCCTCCCTGGCTACACCGGAGCACGCGTTTACCAATTGTACTAGCCTCTTTCCCTCGTCTTGGGTCTTGCATTCGACGTAAAGCTCGAATTGACGCATAAACCTCCAATAGCTCCTGGGTTGACCATCAAACTGCATGAGGCCGATTTTAGGCAACTCCAGGCCCTCTATAATGGATTCCAGATGACGGAAGTCACCTAATCCATTATGCTGTCGTTCTCCTACTCCGAGACTATGTCGATTTTCAGAGTTCAATGGCGTTACCATCTTTCTGCAATCTTCGACATAGCTTTTGATGCGACTTTTTGAGGACTCTAAAAAACCTGACCGGTTGCACTGCTCTAAGCCGTCTTCGCTTCCAGCCAACGAAGCTTCCAGCTCAGCCAACTCCACCTCGGCTTTAGCCTTCAGGAGTTGTTTTTTATGGTTAGTTTTCATCGCCTCCGACTCAAGCTCGAGTTCCTCTTTAAGTTGTCTCTCTTTAAGCTGTGCTAACAATAAAGCAGCTTTGGACCCCGAATTCCCCAAACTAATCTTAGAAGCTATACTAGCCCTAGAGCTCATCGCTGAAAACGAACCGTGTCCGACTTGCCTGACTTTCTTCTCAAATTCTTCTTCTCGTTTTGAATTGACCGACATTGACCTGGTGATTGGCATCCAGAGAACCACGCTTGTCAACGTTGAGTACTGTAACGACCGTTTCGAATTCTTGAGCAACGAGCACCAAGGTTAGCAACCAAACCGGCAAAACTCCGAACGAATGGCTACGCAAATGTGCTGTACTATAAAAAATGAAAGTAGTTACACGGAATACAAAATTACAAACCTCAACGGTTTTCGACAAACGGTGAGGTACTCCAAAAGGCAAGCAAAGCCGATATGGATCAACAGTCAACGCGTGAACGAAACCGCGTCTCAAACTCATGAATTAAAACAATATATAGCTGCCCAAGGATTTGGTACAAAAATAGTATAACCAGAGCGGTAAAAACGATTTGCGTGGTAAGAAAAACGGAGAATATAGATATCTTGTAAAACTGAAATAGGGTTCAATTCCACCAGTCCAAAAAAGGGCGGTCCATTTGAATTGTTAACCGGGAAGGCAGTCATTCAAGATTGGAGGCAATTTTAAATATATATGAAGTTGCAACACCGCCGGCCAAAATTCCTCCGACGGTCAGTAAGCGAACAGGTAAGTTATCAGGAGAGCTCTAGCCTACAAGCATGCAACGTTAGCCACCGACCTGAATGGTCCGAGTCCACTCCTGCCACAAAGGCCGGTTTCAACGGTACACACGCCTACCCACGATATCACGCTGAACTAAAACTCGGCTGTTCTAATACGTCTATCAAGAAGCATCCCTAAACCTGCGTACCCCCTCGTTAGTCCTCCCCTTCCAGCAAACATAGGGTCCTAACATCGCGCTTGATGACACCGGAGCTAGTGCGGAGGGAAACCGTTCTGACGAGGCCGTTTGCATCCGTTTGACATTCGGTGACAATACCCAGCGGCCACCTTCCTCTAGAGAGATGTTCGGACACTACCATAACGATCTCACCCTCCCTGAGGTTTCTGTTCCGACTTAACCACTTATGGCGTAACCGAAGCGTTGGAATGTATTCTTTCATCCACCTGTTCCAGAAAACTTCCGACAAATACTTCACTTGTTTCCAACGTCGGGTGAGCCACTCTTCTAAATCGCAATGCGATGGGTTTAAACGAGTTAACTCATCACTGTATACTTCCGCTTGAACCTGACGGGTAACGACCACCCGAGATTTGGTCAATTCTTTCACTTGTAGGTGACCTATAAACGGCATGACGCCAGACCTTCCAAATTTGTGCATGATGTAGTGGATGAAGCGCCTCAACCATGCAACTGATTTCAACAATACAAACCAGCTAGACCATCGGGCAAACAAACGCTCGGAAACACTTCGAGTAGAAATAACGTTAATAGTTGCTGGGCCCGCTTTCAGCTCAGCTGACGACAGGCAGCTGGCGGCGACTCCCACACGATTACCTGGACCCACTGGCCCAAGAATAACCCAACCCAGCGGTGTCTTCACGGCAAATGGCTCTTTTCGACCTCCCAAACGCTGATTTAGCACCCAGTGAGCTTCTGGAACGTCACAGCCAATCAATATACCAACCGATTTAGAAGGAATATCCTCAAAGGGCAATTCTTTCAGGTGACCCCAGCGACTTGCGATTTCCGAGCGTGAATCCACGACTAATGATGGGAGGATTTCAGATACTACTGAAGCACCTTTCACTAAAACAACCTCATCACCGTGAAGTGGACACACCTCGAAACTTCCAGATTCTCCAACTGCTAAACAAGATCCACTGATTGTCTGTATTTCACGCGGCGTTCGATGACTCTCTATGCCGAGTTGGTGCAGCAAGTTATGACATACGATAGTTGTATCGGACCCACTGTCTAAGAAGGCATACGTGATCAGTTCTGCCGAAGGACCTCTCAGACGAACTGGAAGTAGTCCTAGGGAAACAGCCGTCCTGCGGTCAGTCATTGCATTGCTTTTGACTACAGGAACTAACTCTGCTTTTTTATCTAGTGGTTTCGAATGTAGCAGAGCGTGGTGTTTGGCTCGGCATCCATCCGCCCCACATCGATATTGCAGTTGGCAGTCCTTCGCTTTGTGGCCGCCTTCAAGACACCGAAAACAGGCATTGAGAGACCTTAAGGTGGACCATCTTTCCACTGGCTCGAAGGACAGAAAGCGCTCACAGTTGCTGATACGGTGTTCACCACCACAAACCTTACAACTGATCTCGCTCAACAGTGGGGCCTGATCTGAGCAAACGATCGCATGACTCCAAGCGGTTCTGCTCTTGCCTACATCTGTAACAGCTTGGCCACGTACACCTTGGTCCTTCTGCGTAACGGATTCTGCCAGAAGGCCGTAACGACTGCTTAGCACTCTCGCCCTTTGAGTAAGGAACTGTGTGAGGTCGGCGAAGGTTGGCTCTCCCCGATCATGAGTGGTTTGGTAAACGAATTCCGCCCACTTGTGTTGTAAAGTATTGGGCAAGCACCTCACTAACCTATCCAAATTCTCCAGGGAACTCAGTTCTGCACTGTAGTTCATCTGAGTCAGAGCTATTTCGCAACTCTGCATCTTGAAGGCCAACTGAGTCAGATCTCTTGCCTTACACGAGGTAGAACGAAAACATTTAATGAGATCATCTATCAGGGCTCTAGCAACCACATGAGACCTACCGAAAGACTCGTGCAGAATGCGGCGGGCTCGTTCATATCCTTCCGCAGGCTGAAGCAGGAGGCAATCTTCGATAGCCTCCCTGGCTACACCGGAGCACGCGTTTACCAATTGTACTAGCCTCTTTCCCTCGTCTTGGGTCTTGCATTCGACGTAAAGCTCGAATTGACGCATAAACCTCCAATAGCTCCTGGGTTGACCATCAAACTGCATGAGGCCGATTTTAGGCAACTCCAGGCCCTCTATAATGGATTCCAGATGACGGAAGTCACCTAATCCATTATGCTGTCGTTCTCCTACTCCGAGACTATGTCGATTTTCAGAGTTCAATGGCGTTACCATCTTTCTGCAATCTTCGACATAGCTTTTGATGCGACTTTTTGAGGACTCTAAAAAACCTGACCGGTTGCACTGCTCTAAGCCGTCTTCGCTTCCAGCCAACGAAGCTTCCAGCTCAGCCAACTCCACCTCGGCTTTAGCCTTCAGGAGTTGTTTTTTATGGTTAGTTTTCATCGCCTCCGACTCAAGCTCGAGTTCCTCTTTAAGTTGTCTCTCTTTAAGCTGTGCTAACAATAAAGCAGCTTTGGACCCCGAATTCCCCAAACTAATCTTAGAAGCTATACTAGCCCTAGAGCTCATCGCTGAAAACGAACCGTGTCCGACTTGCCTGACTTTCTTCTCAAATTCTTCTTCTCGTTTTGAATTGACCGACATTGACCTGGTGATTGGCATCCAGAGAACCACGCTTGTCAACGTTGAGTACTGTAACGACCGTTTCGAATTCTTGAGCAACGAGCACCAAGGTTAGCAACCAAACCGGCAAAACTCCGAACGAATGGCTACGCAAATGTACTATACTATAAAAAATGAAAGTAGTTACACGGAATACAAAAGTACAAACCTCAACGGTTTTCGACAAACGGTGAGGTACTCAAAAAGCAAACCCGCAATTTTAAATATATATGAAGTTGCAACTGTGGGCTTTCGTGAAGATCATCTGCACGCAGTTTGCTCGTTATCACAGCAATATCTATGATAAAACAATTGGTCTTGTAGACACCAACATTCAGCAATATCTGTCTGCTGGCCATATAGATCAAAGAGGACATCGTCTGTCAGCGTAGAATGCCACTTTATTTGGTAATAGCTGCCCTCCAACACAGAAGGCAGACTCTCGAGTGCAGTGGATGAGTGCTGACGTAATATCGGCAGCGATATACAACCAGATGCTTCATGAATCTTGTAGCCTTGATGTAGTTGCAGTAACTTAAATCTGTCGACCTGCCGTTTGAACTACTTGAGCAAAAATTCCACTAGCGATGACTGTGGCCTTAAAACCAGACAGAGAGGTGCAAATTTATCTGGTAATTTAATTCAAGCTACCCTTCGATGATGGGTGTAAAACAAACCCAAGCAATGCATGTTTTTTCTGAATTTTTTTGGCTTGAAGAGCGGNGGTTTTTATGGCTGACATCCGCAACACCGCTTTAGCGTTACCACCTACCCTGGTAACTACACGGTTGAGCGTGTAAATTGTCGGACCCATAACAGCGATTAATGCCTGGTAGCTAAATATTTATACGTTGCTGCATATCCGCCTTCTGGCAGCTTTTGTGTGGATCAATAACCTTGGTCATTCAGTGTCATCACAGACCGATTACGCAGAACATTTAAAAGATGGAAGGCAATGATAAAACAAAAATATGTAGAGAAAACAAAATTATTTTTTTTAAAAATCAACCCGCTTCCGTCCTATGAAGGAAGGTTCAGTGGGAAAATCTCACCAGCTTGGGTCAACGCAGATGTCTGAAACAGTGACAGCGTGATGTATCAAGCCTGTTATTACCAATCAGCTGGTTCAAGTGCAAAAACGAATCTTATCGTCTGCTGATCAGGGAGCGTTCCCTGGGACATTGCATACCATCTCCTGCGGCAGTTTCTGGTGCCTGTTAACAAATCCGGAAGGTGCGTGTTCTGATCTCGACCTCTGCCTCTGTCTGGGCTTAAGCAACCTGGTAGTATCCCAGCTCTCGTGCTTCTTTCGGGTAGAACGGGAGTTTGTATGATCAGGATTTCCCTCAACATTGATACCAATTGCACGGATACAACCTTCAGCTGTGCTTTCACAAACTGCTTCTGCTGCCCTTGCTATAATTTTCCGGGCTGATTAGATGTTATGTTCCCGAAATGAACGGTACCCGCCATTACCATCGCTACTAGCATAACATCGGTGTTATATAGTGATGCTTCATTCCGTACAATTATATTTGAGTTGAACAATGTCACAAACGAGAGGTTGAGTCTTTGGTAAAATTCACAGAAATTTATAACTGCGTGCATTTGTCGAAGAAAGTCAAATCTGGGTCCAAGTGGAACAAAAGCTTTACGGAAATTTGGGGAATGAGCTTCCATGATGAGCCCAGGAGGGACGAAGCTGGTCCTGGGCTGTCGAAGAGGTTTCAGCAACCTTGTGAGTAGCTTATGAAAATATACGACGATATCTCAAGGATCATAACTTTGTACAGCATATTCAGTCGAAGAATATCACAAATGAAAGTCACTGAAGTTTTGTGGAAAACCAAATCGGTTGCAGATGAATTTATTTGTTAAAGTCCTGTCGTTTACAGGAAAATTAGTGGATGGGCAGGGAACTGAGTGCCGGCCTACCACAACCATTCCAGTGTGCGGAATTTTTCAATCGCTTTTCGAGGCCTTTGTGCCAGCACAAAGTTAGCTGCCTCTCTGCTCACGCCATTCTTCTTGGGGCATCAAAAACAGCACTCCCCTCAACTGCTGGATCGACATGCGCGGAACATGGTCTAAGCACTGCAAGTTCTGATGCCGGACCTTCTTCGGTCGAGGTCTCCGTTGCTCAGCCCAACTGTAGTTTTTCAACTACCTCGTTTCAATTTTTTTGCATTAGCTCACGCGAGCCATGGTCCCGAGACAATGGCTTTTTCTCCCCTTCGCCGCTCACGGAAGCAACGTTTCACAACTGTGCAGCAAAGCAGCATGTACTGCAACCTTATATGAACGTTACTTGAAATTCAGGAACATGCTGCTTTGATGCCATACGTGGCTCCATCACAGCAAAATCGGCACCAATAAAACTTGCAGGTCGTATAAAACATTCGGCAAATTTGATTCCTAAACACTATGGATACAAGGTGCATGCCAAATAACGGTAATATCTCAGCTCGCTTGGTCTTATCATCCAAAAATAGCACCAACCCATTATAATGATTTCGAGGTGCGCACACCCTCAGATATTTGTTCAGAAAATCTGGATGAAAACTGATATCAGTTGCTAGCTATGTCTTGCGGCACGTGGAGCCACGCGCAAGAAGTATCATGCGGACATCATCGTGATAATGGAGTCACACCGACAATGTCCGGACTTTTCCTCATCTTCACATACCGCTCTGTCTGTTTAATATTTGACCACATCGTTGACCACACCACTTTGACTTGGGCACAAAGCAACACTTATTTCAGTAGACGATGACTTCAAAGCAGCAACACGTGAGGAAAACACCACAGCTTTTGGTGCTGCAAACATGCAACTACTGGAGTTCCGTTACCCAACCGATGAAATACAGACAGACCCTGGAAGGTTTGTAAAATCCACGTGTTCGCACAGCCTGTGACGAAAACCTTGTCTATCTGAAATATGCAGATGATATTGTTCTCGTCTTCCAAGGGAAGAAGGTGCACGTTTTTCCTGGATGAACTTACCGAATTCATTGTAATAACGGTATTTTCCTCAGCTCATTTCACGGTCTGATACTCCCAAGATAGTTTTCACTTCAAAACAACCACCAAAAGTGCACAAGGTTTATTAACGCCCAGAACGAAGTCAAGAACACTTATACAGCGTTTCATACATATAGTGTAAGCGGCGACAACGGGAAATTCTGACGCCTTCTGGGTGCGTCATTGGCAACCATCAGTCGACCAATACTGTATCATCAGTAGTTGTTGGCTCGGGCTTTAGACCAATCAGACCTCGGCCTGATTACGGAGTGACAAGCGTCCCGACTTCTGACAGATCTTGCACAGGATAGGTTTCTCGGCCGTAGTGTCACCCGACTGTGAGCTGTAAAGCGGGATCTGTATGGAATTCCGTTTAACATCCACCTTAGAGTCTGTTGACGTAGCTTATAAGCCCCATTGGAATGCGGATCCTTGCTGTCTTATGGTGCCATCGTAATTCGTGCTTTGGCTAGGCCTTCGACGAAGCAGCTGATGTATCGTTTCGTCAACACACACACCCAACATTAGAGTAGCTTTCCAGAGTGGGGGCACTGCGCTCTGCACTGGTGCAATTGAAGGATCGCCTCCCGGCAAACATAACCAGGGTGTGTGTCTACAAAATCAAGTGTAACGACTGCATCAAGGTCTATATAGGACAGACGGCCAGGGAACTACACATCAGAGTCGAGGAGCATAGAAAAATAAACAGGCCACCGAGAAACGTAGACGAATATCAAGCGTTACCGGAAGACTCGGCGATTGCGGAACACGCACTCGACACGGGACACAAAATGGACTTAGAAAATGTTGAGGTTTTGAGGCGAGGACTACGGTCTACGTCACACAGACTGATCGCTGAGGCGATAAAAATCGCCAAGCATCCCAGCGTTAACAGAATAGGTGTGGAACTGGCAAGCGTGTGGAGAACGGCTCTGGGTCATTCGACCTGACACGTGTTGGTGTGTGGTCATCAGAAGGAAGAGTGGTCATCATTTGGATTCCACTTGACCTCAAGCCCTCAAACTAAATTGTCGGAGTACTCAAGACCCCACAAAAACCAGGGAAAATCTACCAGTGACAACCGAATTGAATCATCAACTGAAGCACCCTGAAGTGGAAGATTAACAAACCAAACCCGATCAGAATTAATTTATCCCCCCGCCCCCAATCCACCAAAGCAAGATTTTGGCAACTTCACTAACCGACAAGAGCCGTAATTGACACTTGACACTGATCTAGTGTGATAATCTGAAGAGGACTGACTTACTGAATGGTTCCCTATCCGCCTTATAACCTGGCCAATTTGGTGGCCTGCTCACTTGCCTGATGAAGTCTGAAGAGGACTGACTTACTGAATGGTTCCCTATCCGCCTTATAACCTGGCCAATTTGGTGGCCTGCTCACTTGGCCTGATGAAGCTTTTGTGTCAAAAGCGAAACGTTGCCCAAATAAAAACTACCGATTGTTTACCAAACTCTTCTGAAACGATGACTTCTCAATCGGTTCCAAACTTTTTCCAATTGACTGTAAACAACTGATGTATCATCTGGAATGGTGCCGAGATTAGAAGTATCCAGAAGCACTGAACTCTAGTTTCGGGCTGATGCTATTACCACAACCTCGTAAACAATTTGTTGTTAGTTCGTCACATGTAAATTGGACGTGCACGATAAATACCTCATTTTCGACTGTGGTTGTACTTAGTCGCTGAATGGTGCTTTAGATATCGCTGATTTGTGTCAACAACACTCATCACATGCATGTAGAGACCGTGTAAGTCGCCGGGGGCTATATCAAAAGAAACGTTACACCTTACGCAAAGACGGAGATCGAGTGGAACAGACACCTAAAAACGCTATTGCAGTGCATATAAACCAAATTAAGGTTTTATTTATTATTAAAATTTTACGGAGCCTTTCATGCACTCCTTATATTTCACAAAAATGGAGAATCAAAAAGTTGTAATGGTGATATTCCGAGTTTCGCATTTATTAGAGCTCATCAGTAGCCGAATTCCGACGACGGGTTTTCTTACCGATGATCAGTCGGACAGACTAATCCCATCGCTCAAGCGTGAACACGCTCACCCGTTCACGGATTGATACACAGGATCGAGACTTTTGCCAAAGTTTCGCGGGTCGTTTTTGCTTTTTTGTCGTTCAGCGGCTGAAAGGCACAAGTGAAAATGAGTGTAGCACTGCTCTCTATGTTCTCAGCTCGGGGTAGTGTGCTTGTCAGCACTAGGACTCACATAAATAAGTCTAGTAGTGTTTTGAACTAGGTTCTAAATGAAGCGTGGACAACCGCCAGAAGAAGCTTATTCCACGCAGCTACTACCCGAAATGAGAAAAAAATTGGCTGATCAATTGCGCGCTCTGGGCCTGAAAATGTTCTTATCGTGTCCCCGTTGTGTGTTTGCTGGATCAACGGTGAAAAACCTGCTGGTTGAGCTTTGTTCAAACACGGTACAAGTTAGAATTAGTTTCCCTCTGAGGCGACGATACTCCAGAGGAAAGAGGTCAAGCACCGCGAGACGTGCTCCGTAGTCCACGGATTTCAAGCTGGCAACCATTCTCGTATTACCTCGCTGGACGCGCTCAATGAGGGTGACGTGTTTCGTGCGTCCTGAGTAGACAACGTGTTTGGCGTATTCAAAGAGCGGTCTGACGTAGGCTCCTTAGAGTATTTCGAAGTCCATGCGAGTAATACGCCGAATCATTCATAAAGTGGCGAATGCCTTTTGGGCCGATTTCTCATGGTGCAGGGAGAAGGACAAGTTTGAAGAGAGCCAGATACCCAAATCATTTTTGGCGTCTATCCTCATGATATCTTCTGGTCCTTTCTCACCATGCATGACAAAGGCATTCGCTGAGTTTCATCCACTTGACATATAGACGCACTTTCCGTCGATCAGAGGAAGGTGCCAGTCCAACGACCACTGCTTTGCAGCGTCTACATCCATTTGGAGGGCGCTGGCATTGGAACTCCAGGAGTTCGAGTCGTCCGCAAAAAGTAGACATGGACTTGCAAGAACATCTGGAAGGTCGTTGACGTATATCAAAACAGCAGTGGCCCCAAAACAGAGCCTTGAGGAGCTTCGACGGAGACCGGTGCTGGAGACGAGTGGGTCGAGCCTATTTTCACTCGGAACGGTCTGTTTAATAGGGACACCTTGATCTGGTGTGGGATTTTCCCTTCCATCGAGTTTGTAGAGTTGTGGAACGTGTGAAACCCTATCGAATGTCACAATTGTTCTTATTTCGGATAGTAGCTGGGTGGAATTATTTTCCTCCGACGGTTGTACACGCTTCTTCCTTCAATTTAAAGCACTATTAGACATTTATGCGAATCCTCGCGCTGGCAAATTTACTGCCCCTCGCTGAGAACATAAAGAGCAGTGCTACAGCCTTTTTTCACTTGTGCCTTTCAGGTGATCGACAGCCACTGATCGACAAGAACAAAACCGACCCGGGAAACTTGGGCAAAAGCCTCGATCCTGTGTATCAATCCGTGAATCCGTGAATTCATGACGTTTACTTCAGGGCCCTTGGATGGACCACGTTGGGCCCCAACGCGCAGAATGTGTTGATCTCGTGCAAGAGTTGACGAATGTCCTCCACCGTGAAGACCAAGTCGGTTAGGGACTGTTCGTAGTTACGCCTTGACAAGGTTGGATGTGACGAGGATGCTAGGATTGAATATGGACCAGTATAGTGTTTTCCGTAAACCTCAGATACCACTGTTGGGTCACTCGTGGGTTCTCCGTTCCTGTCCCTCAAGGAGGACGCGGATGGCTTGTTTCTGCGGCGGTCTCATGTGTTTGAAAGCACACTTCTGTTTTTCCGGGCAAGGTCCAAAATGTCGGCTTGTTTTCGTGTGTTCCATTGATGAATTTCTGATTTACAGCAATTTTGCATTATACGAAATACCAGCTCATCTTCTGTGTCTCCTGTGGTCAACTTTTTGAACAAAAGCCGAGACCTCTTTTCCAGAAGACGCCGAACCCTTTAGGTAGCCTGCGGCTCACCCTACTGCGTGTTGGTTTTTTGGAACGAACATCGCGTCAACCTCGTCAACTTCCTGGAAAATGGTCCTATATAATTCTTCCACTGAAGCTGGTTCCAATTAACCTGTTCAAGAAAGATGTGGATTTCTGAGAACTCTGCACAGCAGAAGTTTTGAATCCACGTTTGAGGTTCGGGATTTGTGGCCCAATAGCAGATAAGATCAAAGGTCAGCACACAGTGGTCGCTATGTTCCAGTGGAGCGTTACTTATTACCTGATCAACGAAGTGCCTTTTGTTGGTGATGACCAAATCCAGGAGGGATTGTATTTGGCCTGTGCGGTATCTGGTGGGTGCAACGACATATTGAGTTCAAGCGCTCTGTTGAACGACTTTAATCGGCGCCGCCGCAAAAAGTCCACTTGATCCTACCCGCTGGAGCTCAATCCGGAAGGCCTTTGGAGCTTTGATGTCGCCTACCATCAAGAGATGAGTGAAGTGTCAGTTGAAAGAGAGTTGCTCAAGGGTTCGTAGGAGAAACTGGTCATCTTCAGGGGGACTCGAGAGGCTACGGTAGATCACACCGAGGAGAGAATCGGACCCGCGCAGGGGATTGGGATCCACAGTGCATCGCAAAAAGGTGCAGGAGTGATATCAGAGAGGACAATCGGGATAGGCAGGGCCGCATATAAGTACAAAGCAACCCCACCAGCCCTCTCTCGTTTTGAGTCAGCTCGAAAAACAGCGTAGCCGTCTATCGAGATCTCCGCGTCAGAGACATCTGGTGTGAGCCAGGTCTCTGTGGGTACGATTATGGACGGCTGTTCAAGGCGAGCTGACTGTTTAATATTGCAAAGTTTGTTGAAGAGGTTGAAGCAGTTTGTGGACAAGTATTTGGACACTGTCTCTGCTATCTCCGAGGGTGAGGAGCCGAGAGGTGTGTGACCAAGGAGGTTAGCAGACTTACTAGTTGTACGTCGGTTTGAGTTTAATGCTCCAAAGGGACTTGTGGGGCATACTCGCCTGCTTCCTGCCTTGGTGGTTTTGGTGAATGCTTTTCATTTGCAGTTTTTTTCACCCCGTGGGAGTCCGGTGTGCTCGGGCCTTTTACCTTTGGGGGACGAAGTTTTTCCGCCGTGGGCGAAAATTTCGACAATTGCTGCTTGTAACTCTTTCAGCACCGCCTTTTTGACGACTAGATTTGCTGTTAATCAAAGGTTTGGGGCAAACTTTCGTTTTTCTGGTTTCTTGGGCGTTTTGCCGCGGTTTGACCGGAAAGGTGTCTCTTTGAGGCCCTGAGCTGGATAGCTCCACCAAGAAGTAATTATTTTGGTGGCGCTCCCATGAGGCTAGTTTTCGCAAATGGCTGCACCTTGACGCCAGCCAGCAGGTTTCTGATTTGGCGAATCTTACGTGGCTTTTTTGGCTGCAGTCGTCTTTCTTTTGTGTTTGTGTGGACACCCCATCCGCCCGCGATCAGCGTGGGTAACTGGGTGTACGAGGGATTTCCGGATTCGCTATGGTCAGGTTTGTGGCTTCGGTTGTCGGGGTACTGGGCGATGACTGTGTCCACAAGCAAAGAGGCCACTTTTGACGGAGTGGAGCTGGAGATTGGCAGTTTTACATTCTCGGTGGGCGTACGGTCGTCGCAGCATTCCCCAATGTCGAGGTCAACGCCTGTGACCGTGATGGTGGCCAAGTCAGTTATAGCTAATGCAACCAACGACAGTGGACAGCGAGTGAATATGTTAGTTCTTATATCTGGGCTTACGGGGATGTCGGAGTAGCCTGTTTTCGTTTACCTGCCCTGCTGTATGCAGCATAAAAGGTAACACTGCCGATGGTGCCATGCGACGGCCAACATGGAGTGTGATTATTTGTAAGTGTGTAATTCATGGTTATAAAAACCGTTCAGCTGCAGCACCCTTTCGGTGCATAACTGCCTTGCCACCAGGAGGAAGCACGGGGCTAGGACACTGCCAAGTTACACGAGCGTAGACAGGTTGAGTCGAAATGCGGTCCGGTTCAAGCCACGGACCTTCCCTTCAACAAATTCTCTCCCTAATAGCTGAGCCATCTCACCTATTTATTGCGGTACGTAGGCTGGGATACTCTTAGGGCGTCCAGATCCTGACAGGAGGATGATTGGGGTCCTCAACCCAAGCCTAGCCGAAAGGCAATGGTGATTGTTGCAAGACCGTCAGTGCAGCCTACCAAGCGCCGTGGGCGAAAATTTCGACAATTGCTGCTTGTAACTCTTTCAGCACCGCCTTTTTGACGACTAGATTTGCTGTTAATCAAAGGTTTGGGGCAAACTTTCGTTTTTCTGGTTTCTTGGGCGTTTTGCCGCGGTTTGACCGGAAAGGTGTCTCTTTGAGGCCCTGAGCTGGATAGCTCCACCAAGAAGTAATTATTTTGGTGGCGCTCCCATGAGGCTAGTTTTCGCAAATGGCTGCACCTTGACGCCAGCCAGCAGGTTTCTGATTTGGCGAATCTTACGTGGCTTTTTTGGCTGCAGTCGTCTTTCTTTTGTGTTTGTGTGGACACCCCATCCGCCCGCGATCAGCGTGGGTAACTGGGTGTACGAGGGATTTCCGGGTTCGCTATGGTCAGGTTTGTGGCTTCGGTTGTCGGGGTACTGGGCGATGACTGTGTCCACAAGCAAAGAGGCCACTTTTGACGGAGTGGAGCTGGAGATTGGCAGTTTTACATTCTCGGTGGGCGTACGGTCGTCGCAGCATTCCCCAATGTCGAGGTCAACGCCTGTGACCGTGATGGTGGCCAAGTCAGTTATAGCTAATGCAACCAACGACAGTGGACAGCGAGTGAATATGTTAGTTCTTATATCTGGGCTTACGGGGATGTCGGAGTAGCCTGTTTTCGTTTACCTGCCCTGCTGTATGCAGCATAAAAGGTAACACTGCCGATGGTGCCATGCGACGGCCAACATGGAGTGTGATTATTTGTAAGTGTGTAATTCATGGTTATAAAAACCGTTCAGCTGCAGCACCCTTTCGGTGCATAACTGCCTTGCCACCAGGAGGAAGCACGGGGCTAGGACACTGCCAAGTTACACGAGCGTAGACAGGTTGAGTCGAAATGCGGTCCGGTTCAAGCCACGGACCTTCCCTTCAACAAATTCTCTCCCTAATAGCTGAGCCATCTCACCTATTTATTGCGGTACGTAGGCTGGGATACTCTTAGGGCGTCCAGATCCTGACAGGAGGATGATTGGGGTCCTCAACCCAAGCCTAGCCGAAAGGCAATGGTGATTGTTGCAAGACCGTCAGTGCAGCCTACCAAGCAATTCGCCATACATTTTCCAACCGTCAACCTGGAGACTGCTAGTGAGACCTCTAATCATTTTTCAGACTGGTATGAGAGGTTCCGTAAGTGCCGTACGTACAGTCCGCAATGTAGCTCACTGGATTATGGAGTGCACAAACCGTCAAATCGCGGTAAGGTTCAGTCTCTTCGGGAGGGCGCTCCAAGACTGCAGAAATTTTCCTATTTGTTTCAATCGTATGACTGCGGTTAACAACTATAGACATGAATTGAAAGGGGATCGCACCGGGCCTATTGAATTCAGAAGCTCTTCACACCTTAAATTGAATCCGTCCTATGGGCATATATTTTGATTTCCACTCAGCGAACCATACAAATCTGGACACTTATGAGGACGCTTCATGAAGTGATTCTGGAAGCATTCTGTTGGGCCTTTGAAGTTAACCGTAACTTTAAGTTGTGCCAAACTTCGCTAGCGATTTCGGGTAATATAGACCATTCTGTACCTATCCTAGCTTCCTATTTGGGATGCAAACGTATTTGTGCATTTTAACCGTATCCTTTTAGTTTTTAAGTATTCCAAAAGCTTGACGGTAGTGACATAGTGTTGTCATCAGGTACACGGCTAGCTAATAACCAGTGACTCTGAAAATATTAGGAACAATGTAAGACTGATATTCAGTGGAATAAACCGTACTACTTCAATGAGGAACATTAAAGAAAGGAAGAAATACATTAAATGTGTTTACAAACAGAGTGCCGAAAAGCTGTCGGTTCAAAATAGTTTCGAAAACGTGGGTGCATGCAGACGAAAGCAGAGTCGACTAAGGCGAGCACGGGTTGCTACATTGTGACCCATACATCATGCACCTATTGTCATGATTTCTAACGTAGTGCATCAGCTGATTTGTCGAGTGGCCAAATATTCAATCAACAACTGGTTAATGATCCCCATATTTGGAAAGTTGCGATAAGCATCGGTCGATTTTCTTATCCGCAAACAAAAAGGGACGAGGAGGTGTAGATCCGCTGGCTTCCTATGGCAGAGCTAAACGGAACAACTGACTCAGTCACCGGTGAGATGAAAATGAACTCCGAAATATTGGGCACCAAACATCGATGAAATTATCAAACAGATAAACCTCCCCCTTGTTACTGGCCGTTAAAGTTTCCTCTCAGAAGGTAATGACCGTAGTTAGAACTAACAGGTTGCTCTTTTTGTGGTCGAAGTCAGCTACTTTTCTTAAAAATAATTTTCAGAATGTATCTGCGGCTCGTAGCGCACATCAGTAAAATCAGGACTGTGTGCACACACTATCTCTCACGGAAGTTATGTCAAACTGATTCAAGCGTGAGGGGTTCATGGAAAGGCTGGACACAGTACGAGAATAGGTAGGGTTCATTGTTTGAAACGACCTCTGTACAGACCACAGCACACCGATATTGAACAGACGTCGGTATTTTTATTCCCAGGCCAAGGCTCTCAGTTTGCAGGGATGGGCAAGAATCTGTTACGGGTTCCAAAGGTTCGGGAAATGTTTCAATGCGCTAACGAGATGCTACGGACTGATCTACTTAAAACATGCCTTGAAGGCCCACAGTCCAAGCTTGACCAAACTGTACACTGTCAGCCGGCTACTTATATTATATCACTAGCATCAGTCGCGAAACTACAAGAAGATGAAGACGAAGTTTGTGAGTTTCATATGATATCTTAGCATACCGCAGGTCGTTCGAAATTGCGTTGCCACCGCGGGCTTCAGTGTGGGTGAAGTGACCGCACTTGTCTTCGCCGGGTCCATGACATTCGAGCAGGGTAAGTGTCTGCTTTAATTCCATTCTATCTAGCATTTAGGACTGCATGTGATACGTGTTCGCGCTGAGGCCATGCAAAAGGCATGTGATCGCATCAAGGGTGCAATGACTTCTGTGTTTCTCAGTCATGATTCGCAGTTGAAACTTGCCATATCAGCTGCGCTTGAGCACTGCAAGACACATTACAAGTTAGAGAATCCGGAATGTCGAATCGCCAATTATCTGTATTCAGATTGCAAAGTGGTTGCGGGACACCTTCAGGTACGGGTTCGCGTTGTTGTTTCTTCGAACTCAATCTCCAGTGAGCACATGATTGTTTTACGTTAATGATTAGTACATGCTTGACAGATGCTGATCTGAAGGAAGTCTACGGAGTTTCCATACATTTCGTTCATTTTTCTTGAGGTAGTCAATGCTCCTCCGCCCGGGTCCATGTTTAATTGTCTGAGGCTCCCTACATTCTGTGAAGTATTCCCAAAGTTAAAACATTGAGTTTCTGGAACTCCACTTAACTGCCGAACCCCAAACAGAGTGAGATCAGTAACGGATTCCCGGTTCATGTTTGGTACATCTTCTCACTATACATGAAAGGTAATGCTTGAAGTATACCATAGAGGATATTCAGAACCGTAATGTTCAAGTCGTTACCAGTTAAAAAGCTATCCACCTCGAACAGGCAGACGGCATCGTTTTCATTTTTGAAAAGAGGAAGAGAATTTGGTTGCTTATGATGAAAGGGACTGAGATATCGCTCCGTTTGTCATGCGTTTTGCTTTCAACCTGGAAAGGTTTCAGATTTTTTAATCATTAGACACTTTGCTTGCATTTGGATGGGTAATGAAAACTGTGGAATGCTGTGCGTGTTCCGAGTGTTGTATTAGCTCCGGTCACAGATTTTTTAGCTTGGTTATTTGCTAAGTTGTATCACTTGCGGCAATCCGTGCTTATATATGTGAATCTAGCGAATCGCCTGTATTCGCTTACAACCTGTATTACGTGCGCACTCCCCGTGATTTATTTGACAGCGCGTGCCTCGAAACGATAGTTCGGTCGCCACAAGGTGATCAGAAATCGCTTCTCGGCTGTAAAGTTACCCTTCACTTGTGAATGACATGTCATACTCTCATGCAAGAACGTTGTATATCTGGGTCGGTTTGGATCGTTTGAATTGCAAATGTGGGTAGCACTCCTTCCAGAAGTTCTTATCGTCACGATTACTGCGTCGCTGTTCAACACGGATGCTCTTAGCAATAATTATTATGAGTGCATAGGTATATTTATGCTCACTGAGAATTTGTTAATCTGAAACCTTTGAACACCCTTATTTAGATAATGTTCATTCTCTGGTTCAACCGCTTAGCTTTAATTACTCAGGATGTTTTCGATTCAATCAACAGCCTCCGTGATCAGATGATAAAACAGTGTAATATGAAAAGGGCTCACTCATTGCACCTCGTGGTTAAGCACGGGCCATGCCACCTTAGTATTGGTGTCATGATGCTGCTCTAATTCGTGTTAGCTTATCAAATCAACGGTTTATTGCGCATGCGGATACGAAATTTCGTTCAGTTGGTACTGTTTTCATTTAGCTTTTTTACACATACATCATATACCTGTGGTTTTGTGATTGCTCTTGCCTCATTTATCCAGCTGGCACAGTTGTCACCACTTGACTGAGCACTAGGCCACTAGAGTGCCGTTTTATTTCCTGATCCACCTCACTAAGCCAATTCCTATCGAATTTTAGTGGAAGTTCAGTTTTTCCGCCGCTTTCAGATAGCTTGTTATGCATAACTATACTGTGGAGATATTTAATACTGAATCACATTTCTGTGGGTGTACACTGGGTTATGTAGCATCCAAATTCGGGTTGCGTCGTTTTGTTTTATATCCCATGGCTGTACAACCACATGAGATTGAGGTATTTTTGTATGACATTACAATTCGAGATAGATCAAGTTGGCGCGGAGAATCTTGAGAAGGGTTTATGGTGTGGAGCCACTTGGTGTATTGTCATTGTTCCTTTCTGTACAGTATCTTTGCGCTCGTGCTTCCTTCGAATTCCTTGACAGCCTTTACTAAAAGCAGTGATGTAGCTGAACAGTTAACTTTGATTCTTCGATATTTCGTAGTTTCCGCGACCATTCTAATTAATCTATCTATTGAGGGTTCGCTGCCGCAGAAAGCTGCATACCGAACATGAAAATTCGATCAAAATATTGATATCTCAAATTATCAGTAGGTCTTCAGCTAAAATTGACACGGAGTATGAGATTGATTATCTAGTCACATGAAAACCGGTGTCATACGAATCGATGTTGAGCACGAATTGAGGTTCCCAAATTCTGATGGCGTGTTGACGAGCTTTGTTGCCTCCGGAGTCTGAACGATAACCAGCCATTGGATTTTCCAGTGAATGCAAGCAACGGAATCCCGAAGGCGGTTTTGAGGATTCGTGCATCTCGTTGATGCCTCGCCATGGAGAATCTGAGTTAGTCAAACTTGGAGATGGTTCTAGAAGTGAGATCGCACAAGGACAGCATTGTTGGTAGAATTCCGCAGAAGAGAACCACAGTTTTATGTTGTTTCTTTGAAAAAAACTTGATAGGCCCAAATTTAACCTCTTGTGTACTTGAAACAGGTGGTTCAGTTGCCTAATAATCCAGGAGATTGACTCCTCGGCGCGAATGTTTTTTTCCAAGTTGACTGCTGCTCAAAGTAACCGTTGAGTCAGGTCTTCAGGTTGTTTTTGCCCTGTTTCACCTCAGTTTCGTTTCCATTTGACAGGCTATTGAATTCATCGAGCAACACGCTCCACAATTTAGAATCCGTCGAGTCAAACGACTACCTGTCAACGGCGCATTTCACACTTCCCTTATGAGGTCTGCTGTTGAACCTGTTTCTCGAGCAGTTTCACGCATTGACCAACTCAAGTCGCCTAGTATTCCAGTCGTTAGCGCTCTGGATATTTTGCCCTACACCACAGTGGAGAGCGTCAGACGCAAACTTTCTTTACAGGTGAATCCGTTTGACATTTCATGCGGTATGCTTGCTTCACGCTGTTGTAGCCAGTGTTGTTTTACTGCGTCTGAAACAGAGAACAAAACTCGCTACTTCCGTGTTTTTACCTCGTATAGTGATCAGTGATTATCATTTAGCCTCTCATTGTTAGGATGGTGAATTTTTCCACCTTTTATTTACGCCATCATTGACTCGATAAACTGGACGTCTAGAAATTTCATTATCCTGAGTCACTGATTTTTATGATTCCGTGGAGTTGGCAAGTGTACGATGCAGTTGCGAGCTGGCAAGCACACAAGGAAAAATACCGCGATCCATTCTGGGCGACGAAGGTAGTGAAGCAGTTTGACTTGTTCTGATATGCTGACTCATTCTACGCAACAGTATTATTCTGATTTCTACACTTTGATTTCACTGACCACCGGTTGTAGTGAAAACCGATAGAATCCTGCATAACTCAGTCCTTCGTACTGTCATACCATAATCATCACGATTTTACAGGGTTTATCACCAAAGAGTCCTGTCCCGGCAAAAAGGCTCTGGAATGGAGAATTCCCTGGTATGCGAAGAGCCTGCCCTAACCAACTCAGCCCGTGAAGCGTGATTGGCTCTCGTATCGTCCAAAAACGGCCCTGTTCACATCGCCATTGTTGCTCCAATGTTCTCACTAGGTAACGACCATGTCTCGGAGACACCACTGGCCAGGCACTGAAATTATTTTCGGCGCTTTTTGACCACATTCCCTATCTACAAGGCCATGTACATACATCGTTAATTTTACCCTCGATAGACAAGCTGACATCATGTATTTTTCACCTCTTCTGTTTGTAATGTGTCCTAGTTTGTCCATAACTCCGAGGACTGTTCCGTCTATCATACTGACACTTCTAGTTATGCCAGTTCGTGGTGGAGCAATAGTGGATGCAAACGAACGCACTTTGTTTCAGTCCCAGTGTTTTGATGACAAAATGGGTTTATCACGTCAGTTGAAATGACCAGAACCCATGCCAGAATGAGTGTGGGACGTCAATTTGAGTCAGCTCAGCAGACTCAAATGAAATGGCATTTTTGAGACAGTGTCCGGAGAGTTTCCTTGTGTGTTTTGTTTATTGGTCCCATGGGACGGCATCATTCGCCAACCAGCTATCACAGTGGTTCACGAAACGCGGAGAAGTTTCACTTTTGGTTGAGAGATACAGAGGCTAAGTCAATTGTCCATCGGCCAGTTCAAACGATAGCCATAGTGAACGAACGACTAGTTGGCTGCGCGGCTGGCTATGGACGGGTATTTGTAGACCATAGAATAAACTGGGGAAACTGGGTCGTCACGCCTTTGTCAGAATGACAACTGCAGCATCAACGGAAGAAACTGTAAGCTAGCTGCCTTTTACCGAAAAGTGGGTTGTAAACTTTTGAGGTGGTTGGTCCCATTAGCCCATGAAACCTCAAGTTGTAAAGGTAATATCGATCCCATTACGACGTCAACTCTGAAATGTTCATCGTGTCTACATGCTTAGAAACTAGTTGATTAAGCGACTGTTGGATTGTGTTGTCATCATGTAGCCGTATATCTTATTGATCAAACGAACATGTACACACGAACTTGCGGTGATGGTCGTGTGTGGAAGCAGTTATTGAGCCACAGAAAAATCCCGCATGGTGACAGTATCGCTGAGCACTTTTAGCCAGACTAACGTTTCGAGAGTGCAGTAGGTAGGTAGGTGTGATAGCTAGTGCTTGCCTCACGAATGGAGTGTAACACTATCTCACTACGGTGAGGGAAGTTTTGAGGAAATAAGTAATCTAATCCCCGTTACCTCGGTCCAACTTGGCACTGTGTCACCATCGTCGACAGAATAAGATCAGTGTTCAACACTGATACTACGGTGCCGTACGACTATGATTTATTTGAAAGCCTTGGTTTGAAGAAAATGAGTGGACGGAGAAGAGACTTATTGCTACCCTGACAGCCATTCCGAGGTGCCTACACCTCCAGACACTCATTCAGACAATCTGGATAGCAAATAACAAGAACTCCACTTAAGACGATCAGCTTAGTTCTCGGTCTGAACGTTCTAAGTTCTCGTCAAAACAACGTGTATTAAGCCCCTCAAAAGCAGGGCAAAAACACAAACAGCGCGTCGTATGCAAACTGTATTGGAACATTCTGGAAATTCTAACGCCTGAATGTGAGATTGGCAACCGGTGGACACTGGGTCGTGAATGTCTACTGGGTTCACACTTTCGGCCAATCATAGCTCGCCTTGATGCTGGACCGGCAAGCAGCCCGATCTCCTGGCCAATCGCGTGCGGGTTAGTCTTGTCCTTAGCAGCGCCCAACTACCAGCGGTTTCGGTGCGGGATTTCGACTTGCACATCGTCGAAAACCAACCGCAGTGGAGATCACACGGTCATCAGCGTGGAAGACAAGCAGTACCCAGGCATTCCCTGATCTCCCATACTCCTCTGCCAGATCAAAGATTGGTCACTTCTCAGAATTGGGCACAGGCAAATGATAGTCCGGTATGCTCAACATATGGCCTAGCCAACGCAGCTTCTTCGATGGAAGTCCACGTTGCACAACCGAACATCCGCTTTCTTATTTTCCTGTTATTGATTCGCCGACACCAACCCATACGAGCTACGGTTCTGAGACAACTATTGTTGAACATCTGAAGGAGCCTCAGTTCCGCTCAGCCATACGAAACAGTCCGTACTGTAGCCTGGTACACACGCCCCTTGATCTATACCGTGTTGTCACCATAGGTGTCTTTCAAGCCTTAACGCAGCTGTGTTGATTTTCACCTGATAGAATCTTCCATTTTAGTTCAGCAACTTGAGTTTGTTGTCTGCAAGCGGTGATTCCGGGTCGTTGGGACTGTTTTAATGAAGTGAAGTTATATCGCATCCAACCAATGAGCAATAACTGATTATTCACCGGTCGCCAGTACTGGTTACTTTTGCATACCTTTCTGTGCTCACGGTTTTCGTTTTGTTATTTAACTCCTCTCTCCGAACACGAAGTAACTTCCAAGATAAACAGTTTGGAAAATTTGCCTACGAATTTGTTCTGTTACGAACCGCACTGTCTTGAAGACTACTTCCATTTTAATTCTTTATTCTAGCTTGTGCGTCCTGTCAAATGGGAGCAAACGCTTCACGCGTTGTACATCCGACCACCGGACACTCCGTTTCCAGTCACAGTCGAACCCGGTCCCGGTAAACAGCTCGGAGCTATGTTGCGAATGACAAATCGTAAGGCATTCGCTCATTATCGGGCACTCGAAGTGTAGTGTTCAAATTATTCACTGTATATATAATGTATACAAAGCAGCCACTTTCGCTGTTTTTTGCCAGTTATATCTAACCGGGTCGGTCTTGCGGTACTCCAAAATAACTTAGCGAATTTGATTTAATATAATGAAAGAGTGACGTGCGCAGTCACATGGTCTGTGGATAGCGGTAATGCTGTGCTGGTTCCGAACGATCGGTTTCGCATCGTTTCTCTTAAGCTCTGTCTGGTTACTTGCGAAACACTGAAGTTCTCTGTGACGGAAAGCTGAAAGTGTACAGGGGAACGTATTCTGGCAAATAGTCCATATTATTCGTCCGTATAACAAATCACTTGTGGATGAAGTCGGCTAATATAACTGTCAATCTCGTTTAAATAAAATCAAATTAATTTAAGACGTAGAAATTTTCCGTACAGGGTTCCGATTCGAAACCGACCTGGTAACTTTCAGTCTTTTGTCATCGTCACACTGGCGACCTGCAGTACATCCACCAGTGACCCTTTATTCCTGGGTGGTGGATTATCAGTCGGCACCCGACCAAAGTTTCTGAAGCGCACTTAGTTCATCAGACTGGTGTTCAGTGGGACCAATGGGCAAAGATTACTTTTACCTGGTGTAAAAGTAAGGTGGAATGGCGCACCACTAAGCCCATATATTAAGTATCCTTCGACTGCTATATTTAAATTCTGGTCAGCCAGAGGTTTAATGTGGTTAGGAAGAATGTCGTGATGAACTGAGATCGCTAGATCATCCGCCAGCGAAGAACTATGGAAACCGACTATTTTACCCAGTTCAAAGTAAGGCATTGACACAAGTCTTTAGTTCCAAATTCCGTCTATCTCCTACTGTTCTAATGGTGTAACATGCTGTGCGGATTAGGTCTGACACCCGGGCGGCATTTAAGTCGCCCTGAAGTACTCACGACACCCCTTTCCGTAGTAGCGTCCCATGGTGGTTGACAGCTAACAAATGAATCAGTACTGTGATGTAGCGAACACATTTAGCTTGATGGTTGTCTCCATATTTATCCAAAACGGTCTACGAAGTTTTGGACATGGTTTCAACTTTCGTCGACTGATTGCTTACACGATCGCCCGTACGGGTCACTGTGGGTCTGATTCCATGCCTCGACAATGGGGTAAATCAGCACCGCTTGAAAATGAAGTAGGCAGAAATTCAGTGTTTATCGATTGTCTCGATTACATTTACCAGCTCTTGAAAAGTAAATGAGGTAGAAAAGAATCACAGATAGTTTCCACGGAATCACGAAGACAAGGAATCATTTTTCCCGTCCTTTGTAAGTCACACAGTTACTTTCCGTCTCCCACAGTTTTACCTCGCTCAAAAGGTTTTCCGGTAATGCACTGGCAAGTTGCTGCCAAATGAAGACTGCCAAATTTTCCGTAGTGGAAACCAATTGCTTATCACGGAAGTATTCTACATCTTTATCCAAATTTTTGTGATCCAAAATATCGAGTACATGTCTTTGGATGATCGACTTCAAATCAGACAGGTTAATTACCATCCCAGTAATGGGATCCGTCGGACCAAACAGAGTGACTTCTAGTTTGTAATTGTGTCCATGACCGTTTGCGTTGTTGCACTTTCCAAAAGTAACTTGGTTCTCTTGATCGCTGAGTTGAACGGAATGAAGACGGTGGCACGCGGAAAACCTCTCCACTCTGGTCAGGAAGCATAGAGGCATTGAGTTGAAGCAATCTGAAAAAGGAAAGATGAATTGAAAGCAGGGTTCTTAGCGATCGGTTGTCAGTATTAGAAACCTGAAGAAGCTGCAGGAGGTTTATAGATAAAACTTGAAAGCAGGCTCTTTATGGCATATCTACTAGCAACATTACCGAAGGAGACTTGTGCGATATTGCAAACTGCCCTTGATGGCTGATGAAATTCATCACCTGGTCTTCAACCATTGGCTGATTCTGCCGATTGATGTAGTCAGTGTTCCCACAGCCCTTGGTCATATCATCGGCCGGTCTTAAATTGGCTTCCAGTTTGGTTAGCGGTTCACAAACGACGTTTGGTGTGGCAGTATCTCCTCGGCATTNGAACTGTATTTTGAGCAGCGTACGGCCAAACACTTGTTTAGATGTCATCCCATTCTTAGTCTGATTGGTACGCTTGAAAAAGAAACCCAATCGTCAGACTGGTCATTATTACTGAATTCCCATGTGCACGGTGCGTTAGGTTTTCGAAATGGCGGAATTCACCAAGCCAAGTAATGTGGTGGAGTTAGGATGGATTTTAGCGACGAATTGAAGTGTAGCTTCACTAGCGAATTCCAATAACGCTTGAATTAATCTATTATTGAGGCTCGATAGTGGGATGTAATCAGTTTTAAAGATTAGTCTGTCCTTAGGCACTAATATCACGTTTAAAACACCCAGGGTAGAGATAACACATGGGGGCTTAGGAATAACTGGTCTGTGGATCCGGCTAAGATAAGCTTGGCAACCAACCGCTTCGGTATTTCGGCGCGATGGATTCTCTTTAGACATTGCATGGAGCCGCATCGGGGAAACCAGAGCAGCTTCTGTGAACCTGTGGAGTAGGCGTGACAGCAGCTTAACCGTCAAGGGTCGAGTTTACAATGCTGCAGTGCACTCCATATTACTATAAGGATCAGAAACCTGGCCGCTACGCGCCGATGACGTCAAGACTTTCAGTGTTTGACCATCGATGTCTTCGGACATTGCCAGAGTACGGTGGAAACACTGGATCGGCAACGCTGAAGTACGTCGAATGGTATTCGGAGGAAATGAAACCCTCAATAAATGAACTGATCACACTGAATGGGTTGTGCTGGCTTGGCCACGTGCTGCGTATGCCAGTCCACCGACTTCCTCGAATTCTTTTTGCACCACCACGTGAAGGGTGAAAACGAACCAGGGGAGGCCAAAGAAGAAATTGGCAGCGAAGCATAGGAACCATTACCGGAAAACTCAGCTGCGCTGGTCATTGCCGTCTTCCCGAATGGGGACCCCGAGACGAGCCATATTAATGGTTAGAGACTGCCAAACATGGCCCAGTCGCGCCCTCAGTGGCGTTCGTGCATTTAAGCTCACAAGAAAACCCTAGAAACTGCTGCCTCACGGTTCAGACTTTCGAGCCAGAAGCTCAAGGTGGGGTACCTCCACCAGATCCCCTTCTTCGGCCTGGGCAACCGGGAAGTAACATTCACCATTGCAGCTCTTCACTCCCCGGCCTTCTCCCACACCCCGTCCCCACCCATCGAACAATGCACTGTGATAAACTCATCTGCCAGTCCCATAGCCATTGTTTCGTTTCTAAACCATTGCCAAGAAAAATAAAACAAAATAATCGCTTACTAACCTCAAGAGTTCCAATCTACGTTGCGGTCCTTAACTTAACTATTCTATCTCATATTGAGCAACAGGCAACTCTTGCTGAAATCTTGCTTTCCCAATCTGTCGATATATGCCGTGTCACCGAAACACGGACACATGACCCTACTTCGGTCATGCGCCTCAAATCCTTCAGGACGAGCTCAGATGTTTTACATTTCACTCCTCGGGTATCTAGTGACCCTGACAGAATAGCTCGTGGTATCTACGGTGTGGGAGTTTCACTCAGCTTTATTGGACTAGATCCAAGTAAACAGTCGTCTTTGCGACGTGCGGTTGTTTGGCTCAAATGGGATTAATGCGGGTCGATGAGGTAAACGGTGTTTATTTGTCGTATCAACACACGCCCCAACAGTTCTGAGACCGAGGACCAACTCGCCCTTCAGGCTCAGCCTCTAGAACTACTTGATTTCGGTCAGATGTAAGTTACTGGGTTCAATGATTAAGATCGCCTTATAACTCCTACCGGTTTTCAACCGCCTGACCACTCGCATTCAGTCTTGGTTCATCATCATCATCGACAGCATGACATCAGTGTTCAACACCGATGCTTCGCTGGCGTATAAACATGATTTATTTGAAAGCCGTATTGTGAAGAAAAGAGTAAAGGTGGACGGGGAAGGGACTTAGTGCTAGCTTACCACAATCACTCCTCGGTTCCTACACTTCCAAACACTCATTCAGGCAATCTGGATAGAAACTGACAATAAGATTGCCAATGACATCGGTTGGCAGCCATATCTTCCAGCGTCTCCAGCCAAGCCAGTGAGGATCATGCAGTCCCCATCCTGAAAGGCGAGTAGCACCGACAGCACCCAAGCGTTTCATAACCTTCTGCTAAGTCAAGGGTTGGCCACCTCTCTGCTTACGCCACTCTGAATTGGGCATGGAAAACAGCACTCTCTTCGGCATACGTAACACATGTCCCAGCCAACGCAGCTTCTGGTGCTGGACACATTCTTCAATGGAAGTATCCGTTACACAACTGAAAACACGCTTTCTAACTGCCTCGTTACGGATTCGCTGACACCAACCCACACGAGCTATGGTTCTGAGACAACGATTGTCGAACACCTGAAGACGCCTCAGGTCCGCTGCTCGAATAGGCCAAGTCTCACAGCCATACAAAAAAACAGCCCGTACTGTAGCTTGATACACACATCCCTTCAGATTCAGGGATAAACCATTCTGACGCCATAGGTGTCTCAATTTAATAAACGCGGCCCGAGCCTTGCAGATTGGTGCATTCACCTCACCTGTTACACTACAATCAGAACTAATACAACTTCTTGGTTGTAAGTATTTTAACTGCCAACGGGCTGTTACATTGTCTGGTTGATTCGGAGGTCAGTCCAGCTTTTCGGCTAACAAACCGTTCACCGAAATACAGTGGTTTCAGATACTACGGCTTCGTACAACAACCGACTGAGGGTAGTTATGACCGACTAAAAAGCATGACCCAAAACCCTAAATGAACTAACAGCGCATAGCGGATATGGTCAAGCACGTGCAGGATTTGCACGGACAAAACGCCGGATATCACGGCGAGAGAGAGAACGGATGAATAACGGGGGCGTGCGACCTAATGCCTACCCCATGTTCCTTCGTGTGGAGATACTCATTGACAGTAAGATTTCTTCGTGGCATCCATACGAAGGCACTGGATCAGTGGCCGAGTCTGCACTTTGGTTGGCTCTCCTAAGTAGCTCGAACAAATCCCATAAGGACGTAAGTGAAAGGTCATGATCTCTGATGGCACCGGTAGATTTCTTTATGTAACATCGTTTAATGCGGTTGACGTGACCCGTTTGCTTGTTATTTCTAACCCGTAGGGTCACAATACCTGAAACCCAGCTCCGTTAGGACTTAGAAACATCTGTAGGTTTGCTACATGGTGTTGACTGAACTGACCTCCGATCGTTTTGTTGCAGCGACCAAGAAACGCTTCCACTAGGGAGCAATGGTTTGGGGCTGCCGCGTTAAGTGTTGGGAGATGTGTCTAAAGTAATATTAAGCACCCATTCTTCTTCAAGTTTCTGCAGCGCTCGCTTTTATACATCAACAAGCCATTCTGCCCGTCCGTACGACTGGGGACTCCGTGCCGGATTTCGAACGTGCTTGGTGGTGAAGTACTTGCAAAGCTCAGCAAAGTGTGACGTAGTGAACTGAATAGCACGTCACCAACCACTGTCTCTAGAAAATCGAGCTGCGAAAACAATCGATCTAGGCGCAAAGCGGTCGCCGCGATTAAGATTCCGCTCAAGAGAAAATTCTCGCTATTTTAAGTCAGTGACAAGGTGGTTGATTCCATCAATAGGCCCGGTACACATTATGTGTACGGGATTACGAGCTTTGTAGAGCTGACTAGAACTGTAGTTCACGTCTAACAGATAACTTTGAGGCCAAGGCGGAATGCTGGCATGTACGAACAGGCTGTTCAGTATCTTGGTCCATAAACGGCGAACACGTCTAACCATAAGCAATAGATTTTGTCCAGCTGATTTCTGGATGTTCATTAGGTAGTTGTCTTATAACTTTGTCTTGCCTTGTCTTGGGTGCAACCGACTTAACATATAGCATTACACGCCTGTCAATAACCATGATTGTAAATCTTCGCCTTCTGAATTGTTCAGGAAATTCGTCGGAGAACTATCAGCCGTCCGTCACAAAAATACCACACTGAGTTGTAATCCCAGATCTTCAGCTGTTTCGGCCTTAACTACATCTACAGTAGCCGGAACTTGACGCATAAACGTGTGAAACGCATACTGAACTTTGAGTATGTGCTGATAGAAGGAAAAAACAAAGCCAGGTATTTTGACCATGAAAGACTAGTACTCTCGACAGCGCGTCCAAGGTGCTGAAAAACAATGTCCTTTTGAGCCTTAACTAAGTAGCAGTGTTGTAACACATCTCGGAACCTACTAGCTGTACGCCGAAGATTGATAACAAGGGACTGCCGCCTATGTACCGCGTAAAACGTCAACCATGAAGTATCTTATGAGGCTTTCTGGCTACAAAAACAACAGCTAGTCCGTTTTTGGCCGGCTGACGGTAATTCTTTTGCACGGTAGTTACTGCGCATGAAATGCGTCGAGGGGTTTTGGGACTGATGTAGTAGCGGCACCAATGGTAGTCCGTGCAGGGTCACAGTGTGTAACAGTTGGTTCTAGATTTCATAAAAGCTTTTTGGCGTCCCGAAGATGAAATCCAGTTTGTCGTTCGGCAAAAGATCGTCAAAAAGTTCCCGCAACCCATACATCTGTAGAACAAAATTGTGGTAGTCATTGACTAGACTAAGAATTGACTGTAAAGAGATTCTGTTACGCGGTGGTAACATACGTTTGGTAACTCCGATTTTACTTGGGTCGGGAACGATAGGCACTCTCCCACGGAAACGAGGTATGTGACACTGGAAAGCATAAATGAACGCTTCTGAGGAAGAACACGAAAACATACTGTCGTTCTGTCAAGTTATTTGCCATGGTGAATACAATGTTCTTCCGGTGTAGAGCTCATAACGACGATATCGTCAAGGCGAGCCGCTGTAAACGGCAATCCACGTCCAACAACAGTTGCAATATCGCCGGAGCACACCTCAAACAATAGTCAACTGCAACGATACAAACCACGAGTGTTTGTTGTAATTCTTTCGAGCGTTCGCTAACTATAACTCGTAAGTATGCGCAGAATTTGTCCGGGTAAGTTTTGAGAATAAATCCTCAGCAACCGGCAACGGATGCTGCGCTCTTGGTGCCTCATTGAGCCCATTTGGAAAACCGGCACATGGCACTTCACCGTCTGCCTTATTGACAACCGCATTGGCGGCTACCAAAGATCAATAGGTCACTAAGACTATGATACTTACAGTCGGGTCGACTTAGCGTCGTTCGTTTGGGACCAGAAATTGGACCTATGCCATGCTTCTCTTTTGGAACCCGAGATCATCTGCAGAAATGTTATGGTATTCCGTTTTTGAAGGACACTGCCGGAAATGGGCAAACTACTTCTCGAGGATGCCAAATCGAGTCTTCTGATGCGTGGATTTCTGTTAAACGACCCGTGTCGCAGGCTATCCGGTCGGGGCCTAGTGAATTCGGGTGACTACTAATGGATATGTAGTAAATGCCTGATTCAAAATGATCGCGGAAACTGAAATGACACTGCAACTCACCAAGGAAGCAAACAAAATGCATTGTGTGCAGTTCGGGTTTCTGGACTGCTTAGTGGCTATCCATAAGAATCCCACGCAGTGCAAGGAATGATTGTAATGCCCGGTGTCATATTCAGCTGAAGTTTAACAGAAACATCCTCGATTAATACTGTGATACACCCCAGTAAATCCCGGAGCGTCCCACAATTCGTAGCAAAGAGGACATTGGACTGATGATTTACTGGTGGATTTGACAGCTACCGTCTGCACTGCGACACCTTTTAACCCACCTTATAGCAATCTGATAAACATGATTACTGAATGGCTTAAATCGGACAAGACACCACTGTCTTCGAGGCAAAAACGCAGTGGGTGGACGCCGTGAGCGTGCGAAATAAAAAAGATCACAGTAAGTAGTTGGATAGACTGTTACCATCCCATTGAAATATGGGATGCTTTACAGAATCTGCGTCGTACTTTCGATTCACAAGGCGCTTGTATTCGGTGGTGGTGCACTGGACTGATAGTTTTGTATTGGCATCCAGCTCTTCAAGTAGAAGAGTTCTGATATTTGCTTCGTTAAGGGATGTTCATCATCCCACAGATATCAAATATTTGCGCGTACTTATTTGCTGATTCAACTGGAAACCTTCGTACTCCAGGTTAGCTCTTGCGGCATATGTGCCTTGGTATTCTCAAACAATAACACCGAATGTTGTGCATAGACGTTCTTCCACTAAAGATGAATTCTAGCTTCGCAACAATGTCCTTCAAAATCGAATTTTATGGTGAAATGTAATTGCGATACTGAACATGCTCAGAAGCACCAAATATCTAAACCAGTAGGCGCACTTCCGCAGGTTCATCTAGGGTCATGAGAATCACCAGAAAAAAATCCTCAAAAAGTTAACTACTGTGACTCCATTATCTGGATTGTTGTGAAGCCTGCGAATTTTGGAAGCGATTAGCTGCCCCATTTGTGAAACGTGCAGACTTTTCTCAGCTGATCTGTGAGCGCTGCGAAAAGCCTTGCGCCCGCCTGCTGATTCTCCTAGATAATCGTGTTCTTTTGTTGTTGCTGTTTTAATAATTTCACGACTCCTACTTCAGCCATCTCCGTTTGCCGTTGCTGTAGTTAATGATTGCCTGCTGCGTTGTCGGGCTGGTTCGAGGAAGACAACAACTCGATTGACTGATACTGGTGTGCAGTTGTGATGGATTTACAAGCATGACTAAAAAAACATGAACAACTAGTACGTAGCGGACGTTATCAAGCACGAACACGCTGGGTATCACAGCGAACAGACACATTCGGAGACGTGCACACACCAGTGGTTGTGCGAAGACGCACGACTAAGGACTTCTTATCGTCCTATTATCAACACAGTCCCTGCCAAATGTAGCTTGAACTCGCACGGGGTGTCCCTAAATTACTTTCGGGACTTGGAGATACGATTCTTTGAAGACGCTTTTAATCCACCAAAGTGGGAATAATCATGCAATTAAAAAAGCAGGTGGAGACTAAGGCTCGGTTTTCAACTTGAATTATTTAGATCTGTTGAGTCGAACACGACGAATGGTGTATACCCTTCAATCCACTTATCCGCATTGTCTCTTTTGAAAGAATTCGAGGTGTATCCTATAAATGGAAAATGCGAACGAAGATTTTTAAGGGCATGGTTCCCCAGGAACATCTATTGCGGCAGACTGAGCTTGTCAAAGGAATTCACGGCAGACGTACATCTTGTCACGCGACCAGTAATGAATCGCGCACCTACAATGTTTTTCAAACGCTGAACTATCCAGGGTCCGACTGTGTTCTGCAAGACCATAACTAGGAACATTTCTGGTGGATGAGTAGCTCAAATATCCATTACACTGGTCTTTATCGAGCATGAGACCTAACAGATCACGAAAGATGGGGTCACGAGAGACATTCTACAAAACTCTTCGAGGAGGCTAGCAGTCAAGTAGGCCATGACGATCCATTCTAATTTTTTCTTAGAAGAACCATTATGCTGTGAATCTAAGCACGGACGACTGCTACCTGAGTTTGCAACTTTGGTACAATTGTAAACATACCTAGTGATATACATGTGCCATGGCGAACATTCTGCTGTAATCACTCAGGGAGACGGTCTTTACGTACTTGAGCTGCATTGTATCCATTTCCACGCAAGCGCAGCGCAGGCATTCGAATAAGATAGACGTTTACTGGTAAGTCAATAGTTGCAAGGATCAGAAGTTCATTGGGACAGTGGTAGAATTTAAGTGGTTAGTAACCAACCGGTATTTGCGAAGAACGGGACGTTAAAGCGTACTAAGCCAGCGACAAGACGCTTCAACTGGGGACCATCTTTGTCTGGCTTCATTCATTCAAACCAGTGGTTAGATTAGTTCCCACCGCCATGCCGATCAGTTAATCGAAGCAGGCAGTTGGGTAGTTCATTATTGGAAGAGTTGTGGAGGTTGTCAGTTGACTCAGGCTAATGGACCTCGGGCACTTAGACGTCATTCTACTTTTGGAGCTGATTCACCTACTTGAAGCAGTGCTTTGTGTGCGACGGAGATGCTGCACATCGATGTGCAGTGATGGTCAGTGATCACTGACCAGCGAAGTACTGGTGTAGACCGACATAAACTGGGTATGGAGTGCTATGGAGGTGGTCCATACAAACTGCCAACGATAAAAATTACTTGACAACCAGGTAGCAGAACGTAAGCAATTGAGGACGAGTAAACCTGCGTGTGAAAGGGAAGATTGGGTGTGCGTTCGTGCACTGCTCGTGGTTCGCCTTCGTACTCAAGCGCATTATACACACTGTAGTCACACCATCATCCGTAAATGAGTCCATCGCCAAACCACACGGAAAGAGGTCCCACAGCCCATGGAATTAGGGACGTCTCGACCTAATGCAGTTAGGGTTTGGGTTCAATTTGGGAATGTTTATGGTCCTCATGGCCAAACTTTGGATCCGTGATAGTAGCTTAGTCTACAAGGAACCATAAACTGTGCAAACACGTCCGCAGAAAGGCCTCAATGACCAACCGATCGAATCGGCCGCACGGGTATGCGGCGAAACAGCTAGGGTCCAGAGAAGGCACGGCTAGATTGGTCAGAACATGGACCAATCAGCATCACGTGATTGTGATTAGGGCGCCGTGGGCTAGAGGCACACCCAAAATT